>NC_092042.1:43827360-44147069 GCF_003086295.3 Arachis hypogaea | reverse complement strand
CCACACTTTTAAAAGTGTGGCCCATGACCAAATTAATGGAGAATAAGCAATCAGCGCACACTGCTCTGCCCTTGCCAAGAGCAGGGCAATATCGTGATGCAAAGTGAGGTTGGAAGCAAATTTTTGCTAAGTTAAAATCTGGGCGTTCACAGCATGACCATGCCTACTTCAAAGGGCTATAACTTGAGCTACAGACGTCCAATTGATGTGCTTCTAGTTGCGTTGGAAAGCTGACATTCAGAGCTTTCCAACGATATATGGCAATCCATATTTGGCGTACAATTGAGGTATGAGTGAAAGGCATCTTTAAGGGCAAAAAATAAGCGAAAATAAACCGAAATGCTTCCACCAAGGTTCGAAGCTGGAGCCTCACTCCAAAGCAAAGTAGCGCTCATTATTTTGCTCTGCCCTCTTGGAGAGCAGGGCAATGTCGTGCTTCTCTTCATGAAAAATCAAGGAAAATTGCTCCCCCAAATGCTTTCACCAACGTTCGAATACAAGACCTTCAAGGAAGTAAAGGCTTAGGCGCTACTTCTTGGCGCACACAAGTGCATCATGACACGGCCAGGGACTTGTTGCATGCACAATTTGGCACGGTCAAGGAACTTGGTGCGAGCACAAGACATACCACAAGCCACTGCCCCGCTCTCCACAAGGGCAGGGCAATCCCCTGATGCCCCTCCCACACTTGGCACGCAACATGCTTCCTCACACAACTTTCCTGCTCTGCCCTCCACAAGAGCAGGGCAGCCTCCTGGGAGCAAACACTCATGGGCCAAAATCCAACCAAAATTCCAATTAAATTCAATTCCTCTCCAAATTGAATCAAGGCCAACCAAACCCATTTCTCCTAAAATTCAAAGCAAGCAAAGCCCACTCAACATGACTCAAAGGCACACAGAGAAGCTAGATTAGGAATTTCATTTTTGTGAATTTGTTTTTAATTTCAATTTCATTTTATTTTTATTTTGTAAAAAGCCTATATAAAGGCATCACTCTCATTTCAGAGAGGGCTGGATTAGAAAAGGCTTGCTCCATTAGGGAGTAGTAGTAGTAGATAGCTCTCTCTTTGAGTTTTCATTTCTGTTTTGAATCTTGGGTGGAGATTGGAAGGAATTCTGTTTTTATTCTCCATCTGCAACATCTCTGCTTTGTTCTTTTGCATAATTGAGAATTGGATTTACATTTCACTTGCTGCTTGATTTACTTTTCTTCTGCTGATTATTTTTTACTTTGATCAAGGAAGGAATTGAGATCTAGACTTGTTTTCTAGTCTCTTTGATTTCCTGAGATCTTCATTTTGATTTTCCAATTGAGTTAAATTTAATTTCTGTTTGCTTCTTCAAGCAATTCTGCTTTCTATTTGAGATCGGTTGCAAGTTACTGCATCTTTTACTTCTCTGTTTGATTTCCATTTACAATTTCTTATGTGATTTCTTGAATCCCAGCTCCCAAAATCCTTTTATTTTTCCTGCAATTTAAATTTTCAGTTGCTTGATCTATTGCTTCCTTTAATTTCCAGCACCCACTCCCCTTTACATTTAATGCAATTTACATTTCTTGTCATTTAAGATTCTTGCAAATTGTATTTCTTGCTCTTTAAGTTACTTGCCAATTTACTTTCTGCATCTTTAAGATTTCTGCCATTTACTTTCTGTTGGCTACACTTCACACAATTCACTCAATGTTAGCTTGACTAAACTAATCACCCACTAAAGTTGCTTGATCCATCAATCCCTGTGGGATTGACCTCACTCTTGTGAGTTATTACTACTTGATGCGACCCGGTACACTTGCCGGTTGGATTTGTGTTGGAAATTCATTTTTCCAGGAAAACACCATCAAGTTTTTGGCCCTGTTGCCGGGGATTGATTTAGATCAACAATGATTAAGTGGGTAAGAAGTCTAGCTCAAGCATTTTTTTGTTTTTGTTCTCTGTTTTAAATTTATAGCAAGGTGTTTGAGCTATTGCCTCACTAAGAAATTCTTTCTCTGTGACATGAATTTCAAATTTCATTGATGTTTACAAAATACAAATGGAGTTCAACTCATCTTATGGTCAAACAAAATTTTATGGGATATCACCCACCATCACCAATCTCTAATGGTGGTTGGGAATATCACCAAGAAAATACAAATTCTAAGCACTCCAATCCATGGAGATTTGCTTCACAGACACAAGATGAGCAAGAAAACCATATGGGATATTTCCCTCCACCACAAAATGATGCAAGTCATAATTCCAATGGTGTCTGGGAAAGAAATTCTAATGCTCCATATGATATTCATCCAAAGATATCATCACTTGACCATGCTTCAACAAAAAGCCCCTTTCAAAACTCACCACTCACACAAACTTCCAATAGCCAAAGAATCTCAAAGCTTGAGTCCATGATCAAAAGATTTGCAGAGGAGAAAGAGAAGTACAAGAAAGAACAAGAGAACTCCCTCAAAAATATGGAAGTGAAGTTAAGCCAATTGTCGAATGCATGGAAGGAGAAAATGGAAAAACAAAAACAAAAGGTCCCTATGTCAAGTGAAATTGCAATGAAGGATGAGGGACATGATCCAAGGATTTTACATTCACAAACGCTACTTGAGGTGACAAAGGAACATGAACATTCACAACCCTCACAAACTTCCCTTGAATCTGTGATCGAAAAATATGAAGAGGAGATGAAGAAATCTTGGGAAGAACAACAAACCTCCTCCATAAAAGAACTATTAAGTCAAATGTTGGGTGCAAAGAAAGGAGTGGAGGAGCAAGAAAGTGAGGAAGTCATTCCAGAAAATTTACACTCAAGTGAAGCAGAGAAGAACATAGAAGAAAAGCTCATGGAACCACCAATTCAAAAAGCTCTGGATGAATACGAAACTCCAATAATCACACAGCAACCAAGTCTTGGATCCAAAGAAGTGAAGGCAACTAGCAAGAACACCAATTCTGTCCCTAATCCAGCAAGCAAGATCAATCAAGCCATTTGCAAAAGAAAGCTTGCTGAGGAAAGGCCAAGACAAGGGACAGTAGCTGAATCTTCTCCCCCCTTAAGGTCATTCCTCTTAACAAACTGGAAGAAGAGGAAGAAAGTGAAGAACAACATGTCAAGCTAATGACACTAAAAGCGCACTTGTTGGGAGGTAACCTAACCGTAGGTAACATTTCTTTTCTGCTTTGTTTTCTTTCTATGCTTTGTTTAAATTCAATAAATTGGCATATGGTTACATTCTAAGTTTGGTGTTTCCTTGCAACAAATTGTTTTCAATCTTTTTGGATGATTGCATCAAATCAAAAATGAAAGTGACACACCAAGATTCTAAGTTTGGTGTGCCACTTATTTTCTATGCAATTCATTCAAGCAACACTACTTGTCTGCATAATCATAATGCCTCTATAGTGTTATTTTTTTCTTTTAATTTGACACTTTGTCATTCTACTTTCTTTAGTCATTTTTCTGTTTTTAAATGCTTTCATTTTAGTTTGCTTATTTACTGTGTTTGTTAATACATTACCAAGAGAGCTTTATTCATGACAGATTCTTGGCTTGGTGATTGTACTTAACAAATAACAGTTTCACCTGCTTAGTTTTAATTCAAATAAATTGACATATGATTGCATTCTAAGTTTGGTGTTTCTATGCAACAAAATTTGGTTCCAATATCTATTAGATACTTGCATCAATTCCAAGTGAAAGTGTCACACTAAGTTTGGTGTGCCACTTATTCTTTATGCAAAGTATTGTGCACACCTTCTTATGCTTGCAATCAAAATGTCGCTGTCTCTTGTGCCTTGATTGTTATTTTTCATTTTTGCTTGCTTGCAACACATGTAATGCTAACATTTCATTGCATAAGACATTCATGATCCATCTTAGCCCCATAGCCATTATTCTAATTGTTGCTTGAGGATGAGCAAGCATTCTGAGTTTGGCAAGGGAAAGAGGAAGAATAGAGGAAAAAGGACAACAATAATGAAGATGAACTACAAGGTTGTAGAGTTCCTTTTTCTTCTCATTTGTTTCCAGTACTTAAATTGCATGATTGTCTTCATTTTTTCTGTTTACATGTGTGTATGAATAAAGCATAGCTTGAATCTTAATTTGTAACATGTTGCTATGACATTATGACTACCAACTTGAGTTTTGTGAATTCAAAAGCAAAAAAGCATCATGATCATAAACAAACAAGGAATTAAAGAAGAACTTAGCATGTGCATACAAGTATTGGAAAGCTAGTATGACTGATTGTTGCTCAATTGCATTGGATTTTATTTAATTGAAGTTTTTCATCTAGTACATTTTGTGAAATCTTTTGAAATCATGAAAACCTTGAAGATGCAAATACAATTAAAGCAAGAAAAGAAAAAGGGAAAGAATGAGAAAGCTGAAGGCTCTGAGTACCAATGGCAATTTATTTGTTAAGTGCTTGTGGTGTTTATGTATCAAGCCAAATGCTTGAAAACAAAACACTTAGAAGTCAAGGCTAGGCTCAAGTGCAAAAGCACTCCCTCAAAGCTCAAGGCTCTAAGCATCAATGATTAGAGAGTCAAGAAAAGAAAAGAAAAATGAGCTTAACGAAGTCCTCTAATTAAATGCTTGTGGTGCTTATGTATCAAGTGGTAATACTTGAAAACAAAGCAATTAGAAGTCGTAGCTTTGTTATCAACTCATGGGGCAAAGCACCCAAAAGGAGAAGCTAAAAAAAATCAAATCAAAAGCTTGTTTCAAGGAAGAATTATAAGAAAAAGATTTCATAAATTGAGCTAGATAGAAGCATCAATCATTTACATTTCTTTTGTGATTGAAGCATGCATAGAAAACTAGCTAACCATGAAAATTGAGTTGCTATTCTTCTTACCTTGGATTGTCAATCTTTATTGCATGATTCTTTTCTTGCTTGGGGACAAGCAAGGTTTAAGTTTGGTGTTGTGATGACATGTCATCATATACCTATTTTTCTATGTTTTTTCATACAAGAAATTGATGATTTGTGCTTAAATATTGAATGCTTTTGTACTTAAATGATATATTTTCTTGATATTTTAATTTTATAAATCTTGTATGAAATAAAAAGAAAAAGAAGCAAAGAAGCACAAAATAAGCCAAAAAGGAGAAAAAAAGAGCTTTGGGGTACACTTTGAAGTTGGGGTACACTTTGGAGCCTTAGGCCACACTTTTAAACGCGGGGCCCATGACCAAATTAATGGAGAATAAGCAATCAGCGCACACTGCTCTGCCCTTGCCAAGAGAAGGGCAATATCGTGATGCAAAGTGAGGTTGGAAGCAAATTTTTGCTAAGTTAAAATCTGGGCGTTCACAGCATGACCATGCCTACTTCAAAGGGCTATAACTTGAGCTACAAACGTCCAATTGATGTGCTTCTAGTTGCGTTGGAAAGCTGACATTCAGAGCTTTCCAATGATATATGGCAATCCATATTTGGTGTACAATTGAGGTATGAGTGAAAGGCATCTTTAAGGGCAAAAAATAAGCAAAAATAAACCGAAATGCTTCCACCAAGGTTCGAAGCTGGAGCCTCACTCCAAAGCAAAGTAGCGCTCATTATTCTGCTCTGCCTTCTTGGAGAGCAGGGCAATGTCGTGCTTCTCTTCATGAAAAATCAAGGAAAATTGCTCCCCCAAATGCTTTCACCAAGGTTCGAATACAAGACCTTCAAGGAAGTAAAGGCTTAGGCGCTACTTCTTGGCGCACACAAGCGCATCATGACACGGCCAGGGACTTGTTGCACGCACAATTTGGCACGGTCAAGGAACTTGGTGCGAGCACAAGACATACCACAAGCCACTGCCCCGCTCTCCACAAGGGCAGGGCAATCCCCTGATGCCCCTCCCACACTTGGCACGCAACATGCTTCCTCACACAACTTCCCTGCTCTGCTCTCCACAAGAGCAGGGCAGCCTCCTGGGAGCAAACACTCATGGGCCAAAATCCAACCAAAATTCCAATTAAATTCAATTTCTCTCCAAATTGAATCAAGGCCAACCAAACCCATTTCTCCTAAAATTCAAAGCAAGCAAAGCCCACTCAACATGACTCAAAGGCACACAGAGAAGCTAGATTAGGAATTTCATTTTTGTGAATTTGTTTTTAATTTCAATTTCATTTTATTTTTATTTTGTAAAAAGCCTATATAAAGGCATCACTCTCATTTCAGAGAGGGCTGGATTAGAAAAGGCTTGCTCCATTAGGGAGTAGTAGTAGTAGTAGATAGCTCTCTCTTTGAGTTTTAATTTCTGTTTTGAATCTTGGGTGGAGATTGGAAGGAATTCTTTTTTCATTCTCCATTTGCAACATCTCTGCTTTGTTCTTCTGCATAATTGAGAATTGGATTTACATTTCACTTGCTGCTTGATTTACTTCTCTTCTGCTGATTATTTTCTACTTTGATCAAGGAAGGAATTGAGATCTAGACTTGTTTTCTAGTCTCTTTGATTTCCTAAGATCTTCATTTTGATTTTCCAATTGAGTTAAATTTAATTTCTGTTTGCTTCTTCAAGCAATTCTGCTTTCTGTTTGAGATCGGTTGCAAGTTACTGCATCTTTTACTTCTCTGTTTGATTGCCATTTACAATTTCTTATGTGATTTCTTGAATCCCAGCTCCCAAAATCCTTTTATTCTTCCTGCAATTTAAATTTTCAGTTGCTTGATCTATTGCTTCCTTTAATTTCCAGCACCCACTCCCCTTTACATTTAATGCAATTTACATTTCTTGTCATTTAAGATTCTTGCAATTTATATTTCTTGCTCTTTAAGTTACTTGCCAATTTACTTTCTGCATCTTTAAGATTTATGCCATTTACTTTCTGTTGGCTACACTTCACACAATTCACTCAATGTTAGCTTGACTAAACTAATCACCCACTAAAGTTGCATGATCCATCAATCCCTGTGGGATCGACCTCACTCTTGTGAGTTATTACTACTTGATGCGACCCGGTACACTTGCTGGTTGGATTTGTGTGTTGGAAATTTGTTTTTCCACGAAAACATCATCAATGTGACGGGGTCAGATCCTCCGATGAGAGGTAAGCGTATGTCTTGAGTATTCTATTGCCTGGACCTAAGGATAGTTTGGTTCTATCTTTTGTAAAACCATCGTTAAGGTTATGAGAGCTTAGGGTTTTGTTAGGAGTAAACTATGGGGAAAAAGGATTCTAGTGGCGGTAGCCAAGGATTTTGGACTTGGGATGATGAACGATCAGAGTGGACATACCGAAATGGTTAACAGGTATGACTAGAAGTCTTGACGATTTCCTGTATGGATGATGGGTGCGGTTTAAAATTCTAGTGGCAATGGAAGTACCGACTGACGCCTTTGCAAATTTTTAACTATGATTTTTACGGTTTTAAGGTTTAGAATGATTTCTAATCTGGTTTGGAACTTTGGCTTAAATGATTTGGTTTTGAAAGTTAGTCGGAACTCATGGTTTAAGAGATATGGTTTAAACGAACAGTGAGTTCTCTCATTTTATTCAATTGTGAAAATGGTTTCCAATTTCTCTTATCGAAAAGGATTCAATTTGAAAAGTTTTAATTTAAGAAAATCATGATTTGAAGTCGGCAACTTCCAAGTAAACTATTTTTACTCCTATCAGAAAACTTAACAAAGATCTTGTCTAGAATGAACTGTTTTTGAATGATTTGGTTTTGAAACTAAGATCGAAACTTTTGATCAAATGATACGATTTAAAATGGAAAAGTGAGTCCTAAGATTTTTTTCACTTATGATTTTGGCTTGTAAATTTTAATTTAAAAAAAACCATGTTTTAAAATGTTTGATTTACAAATAAACGGTTTTTTACTCTTTTGATAAGGTTTTAACAATGGACTCGTTTAGATTGAAATTGTTTTAAAGGTTTTGACAAATATTACAAAATCGGCATATGGTTTAAGGAAAATTTTTGGATTCTTAATGACGATGATCAGAGTGACCAGCGGAAGTTGTACGCTAAATTGTTGACGTGTGAGTTCTGGAAGGAAGGAGTAAAGTTCTTAGGTCACGTGGTGAGCAAAGGAGGAATAACCGTAGATCCTTCTAAAGTGGAAATGGTGATGGAATGGAAAAGACCGACAATGGTGACGGAAGTCAGAAGCTTCTTGGGTTTAGCCGGATATTACCGGAGATTCATTGAAGGATTTTTCTGGATTGCACTACCGATGACTAAGTTGACAAGAAAGGAAGTGCCGTTTGTGTGGACGTCAAAATGTGAAGAAATTTTTCATACTCTGAAACGGAAGTTAACTTCAGCACCTGTTTTAGTCTTGCCAGAGCCGCATGAACCGTTCGAAGTATACTGTGATGCTTCCCTGAAGGGCTTAGGTTGTGTGTTGATGCAACACCGGAATGTGGTGACTTACGCATCGCGTCAGCAGAGACCGCATGAGATGGACTACCCAACTTATGACTTAGAATTAGTGGCGATTGTGTTTGCATTGAAGATCTAGAGGCACCACTTGTACGGAGTGAGATTTAGCATCTTTTTCTGATCATAAGAGTCTCAAGTACATCTTTGATCAGAAGAAGCTTAATATGCGTCAGAGAAGAGGGATGGAGTTGCTTAAGAACTACAATTTTGAAATGAGTTATCACCTTGGAAAGGCGAAGGTGATCATAGACGCATTGAGTCGGAGATATTTAACAATTGCTTGGATGAGAATCAAGGAAGAGGAGTTAGTGGATAAGTTTGTGGATCTTAAGCTGGACATTATGGGGTTGCCGGAAGCACTTGTTTGAGCCAGTTGCATATTTCAAGCACGTTTAAGACGAAGATTCAGAGGGCTCAGCAAGATGAGTGGAAGCTTTAGAAATTGTTCCAACTAGTTGGTGATAAGAGGCATGAGGATTTCACTAAGGATGATGAAGGATTGTTGAGATATAAGGGGAGAATTTGCATACCGGATGACGGGAGCTTGAGGCAAGACTTGTTGTCGGCGGCTCACTACAGTGGATTTTTGGTGCACGAAATTGTGATCTCAACGGCCCCAACAACTTGGTACGCACAGTTGTATAATTCACTCTTTTTTACAACTTCGCACAACTAACCAGCAAGTGCACTAGGTCGTCCAAGTAATAAACCTTAGTGTGTAAGGGTCGATCCTACGGAGATTGTTGGCTTGAAGCAAGCTATGGTCACCTTGTAAATCTCAGTCAGCTGGATTCAAATGGTTATGGAGTTTTAATAATTTAAAAGATAAATAAAACGTAAAATAAAGATAGAGATACTTATGTAAATCATTGGTGGGAATTTCAGATAAGTGTATGGAGATGCGTTGTTCCTTCTGAATCTCTGCTTTCTTACTGCCTTCATCCAATCCTTCATACTCCTTTCTATGGCAAGCTGTTTGTAGGGGGATCACCGTTGTCAATGGCTACCGTCCATCCTCTCAGTGAAAATGGTCCAGTTATGGGTTACGTAGGGCTAATTATCTGTCGGTTCTCGATCGTCTAGGAATAGGATTTACTATCCTTTTGCGTCTGTCACCACGCCCTACAGTCGCGAGTTTGAAGCTCGTCACAGTCATCCCATCCCAAATCCTACTCGGAATACCACAGACAAGGTTTAGACTTTCTAGATCTCAAGAATGCTGCCAATTGATTCTAGCTTATACCACGAAGACTCTGATCACAAGGACTTGAAGGCTCTGTTGTCAAGAGAGGCAATCAAATACATGGACTAGGAATCCAAGAGATACACATTCAAGCTTGTTTTCATGTAGAACGGAAGTGGTTGTCAATCACGCATTCATAAGTGAGAATGGTGATGAGTGTCACATAATCATCACATTCATCATGTTCTTGAGTGCGAATGGATATCTTAGAATACGAATAAGCATGAATTGAATAGAAAACAGCAGTACTTTGCATTAATACTCGAGGAACAGCAGAGCTCCACACCTTAATCTATGGTATGTAGAAACTCCACCGTTGAAAATACATAAGAACAAGGTCTAGGCATGACCAAATGGCCAGCCTCCCGAAATGACATATGAATTCAAAAAATAGGGAAAAAGACCCCTAGTACAATAGTAAAAAGTTCTATTTATACTAAACTAGTTACTAGGGTTACATAATTAAGTAAATGATGCAGAAATCCACTTCTGGGCCCACTTGGTGTGTGCTTGGGCTGAGCATTGAAGCTTTCACGTGTAGAGATCATCCTTGGAGTTAAACGACAGTTTGTAACTTGTTTCTGGTATTTGACTCTGCTTTGCAACTTGTTTCTGGCGTTTAACGCCAGAATAGGGTAGAAAGCTGGCGTTTAATGCCAGTTTACGTCGTCTAAACTCGGGCAAAGTATAAACCATTATATATTACTGGAAAGCCTTGGATGTCTACTTTTTAACGCAATTGAGAGCGCGCCATTTGGACTTCTGTAGCTCCAAAAATTCCATTTCGAGTGCAGGGAGGTCAGAATCCAACAACATCAGCAGTCCTTTGTCAGCCTCTGAATCAGAATTTTGCTCAGGTCCCTCAATTTCAGCCAGAAAATACCTGAAATCATAGAAAAATACACAAACTCATAGTAAAGTCCAGAAATGTGAATTTTGCTTAAAAACTATTAAAAATATACTAAAAACTAATTAAATCATACTAAAAACTATGCAAAAACAATACCAAAAAGCGTATAAATTATCCGCTCATCAATTTCCTATTCATCCCAGAAGTGCGAAGATGTAGTATGACTTAAAGAAGATGTTCTGGTGGCCTAAGTTGAAAGGTGATGTAGCTACAGTGGTATCCAAGTGTCTGACATGTCAGAAGGCAAAGATAGAGCATCAGAAGCCGTCAGGAATGATATAGCCTCTTGAGATTCCTCAGTGAAAGTGGGAAGGAATCGCGATGGATTTTTGTGACCGGGTTACCACGGACTTGTTTAGGATTTGATGCGGTTTGGGTGATCTTGGTTCGCGTAACCAAATCCGCTCATTTTTGTCTACCCGAGTGAACTGTTCTATGGAGGAGTTAGCGAGGTTGTATATGAATGAGATAGTAAGGTTGCATGGGTGCCGTCGAGCATAGTATCAGACCGTGATCCCCGATTTACATCAAGGTTTTGGGGAGCTTTCCAAAGAGCTTTCGATACAAAGCTAGTACTGTATATCATCTATAAATGGATGGACAGTCGGAATTGACTATTCAGACATTGGAAGATATGTTAAGAGCATGTATTTCTGAGGGTTACACCGACAACTGGGATTGGAAAAGCGATTAAGACCAAGGAGTTGAATCCGAGGTGTATAGGACCATTCGAGATTCTAAAGCGATACGGGCTGGTGGCGTATCTAGTAGCTTTGCCACCCCCTCTGTCTAACTTGCATGACGTAATCCACGTGTCACAACTCCATAAGTACATGTCGGATGTGGCTCATGTGTTAGAGTCTGAGTCGGTCGAGTTGAGAGAGGACTCGACATTCTAAGTGACACCAGTAAGAATCAACGACACCCGTGTGAAAAAGCTGCAAGGAAAGGGAGTTTCATTGGTTAAGGGTGCTTGGAAAAGAGCAAGAGTTGGAGAGCATACTTGGGAATTGGAGAACGAGATGCGTTGGCAACTTGTGAGTTTGGTAATGCTGAAAGTAGGATGCTTCGTGCGGAATATGTATATATATATATATATATATATATATATATATATATATATATATATATATATATTATCGTGTGGTTCGGATTTTTGAGGGCGAAAATCTTTTTAAGGAGGGGAGGATGTAAGAACCGGAATTTTCACAAATAAAATCATTTAAATGCCCAAATTAAATTCCGGAAAGTTCAGATGAGAATTTGGGATTTAAATATGATTTTCGAACTCAGTAGGTCCTTCCGAGTTAAAAAATGTGTTTTCTGTGAAACACTGTAAAAAATCGCGAACCAGCAGTCGAACCGGTTGAACTGGTTTAAGTCTTCTTGGTGTTGCGCGAGAAGTAGTGAATACAGCCGAAAACCTTAGAAAAATATTAGAGATGGAAAACCGGATGTTAATTTTAAAGGTTTGGCCCAACTTGGGCCAAACAGACTAAAAACGCTAACAGATTGAACTAGGCCTAAGTTGGGCCCAAGTCCAACATATATTAGGGTTTATTAATGAACCCAAACACTCATAACACACTCAAACACACACACACTCAGCTGAAGAGAAGGGGAAGAAGAGAAACCCTTGAGCACTATTCACTTCAATCTTTCCAATTTAATATCTTAAGCTACGGTGCTCCGATTTGTGTGCTGTCAGCGGCTACGCGTTCTTTGTGAAGAGCTCTACAAAACTCATGTAAGAAACTGGTAAGAAAATTTCGAAATATTCCCAGTTCCTCTCCTCTAAATTTCGGGTTTTTAGGGCTTTGGGTTAAATGAGTTTTTGTGATTTTGGATATTTAGGTTTGCTCTAATCCTTGCTTAGCATTGGGTTTTTGCTATCAAATCTGTAAAAAAGGTAAGAGCCACTAAACCCTTGTGATATTATGTTTAAATGGAACCCTAGGTTGATTTTCTGGTGATTTATATGTGTATAGCTTGATTATTGTGAGTTTGGAGCTTGTTGGTGCTTGTGGGAGTTACATTGGTGGTCGAAATTTGGTTGAAAGCTCATTTGGTTCATAATGGGAATTGGCTAAGGTATGGTTTTGATTTTCTCTATGTAGTATATAATATTCATGGACACTTAGGCTAGTGACCCATAGGATAGGATTGGATTTGAATGGTTGATGAGTTGTTGGATGCTATTGTATGATGATATATGATGAAATGATGATTTTTGAGTTTGATATTGATAATTGATAGTGGTATGATGAGGATGAATGATTTGTGAAAAGTTGGGGAGTGAATTATGTTGATAAATGTGATATTGATGTTAATTGATTGGGAATATATTAATGAGGTTTGATTATATGTGATATATTAATGTGAAGATTGAGGATGAGGAAAAGTGGAGAAATATGTGGTAAGCTTGGTGCAATTTTCCATAGAGTGTCAATTTTGATGAGAATTGGTGTTTGGAATGGTTTAGTTTGGTTTTGGTTGTGGTTTATAAAGAAATTGAGGAAATTGTGATTTTGGGTAAAAGTCGAATTTTGGTGAACTTTGTCTGATCATAACATTTGCCTTGGTTTTTAAAATTGGTTGAAATTTGTTTAGAATTAAAGATCTTTGAAACCCCTTTTAATTGATATAAAGTTTGTGAAATTTAGAATTTTGTAGAGGAAGTTATGATCATTCAAAGATGGTGTTGAAAATCTGAAATTCTGCAAAATTACAAAATTTTTATGTTTTCTGGTGTGTGCGCACGCACAGCCTTGTGCGCACGCACACTCTGCAAAAATTGTGACATGTGCGTCGGCACACACAGAGGCAGGCAGTCTGCTTGCAGCGCTGGCACAGCTTGTGTGCGCACACACCAATGGGAAATTGCAACCTGTGCGAACGCACACGTTGGGAGGCCAGTCTGTTGGGGGGCGCTGGCACAGGTTATGCGAGTGAACAGACCTTTTGAGTTTTGACACCTATGCGTACGCACATCCCTGTGTGTACGCACACTTTTAAAAATTTCCTGGGCGTGCCCACGCACACCCCTATGCGGACGCACACGCCCTGTTTCTCAAATTTTGCTTCCTCAACTATTTCACCTTTCCGACGAGGTTGCAAGCTTTTATAACACCTTTTTAAGAATTTTGGGCATATTTTTTGATACTCAAATATAGGAAAAGATTTAAGGGTTTTAGACGCTATTATTTGGGAATTTAGAAAACGGAGGACTAGGCTTCTGGCGTACTGAAGGTGGTTTAATATTATGTGATGAATGGTTGATGGATGAGATGAGGATTAAGGAACTCTTGTGTTCGGAACTGAAATGTGAATGATTAGTGGATTGAAAAGAGTCGAGGACTCTGAATGAAGTGATGGATCCATCTAGTACTAAAAATGTTTTTGAAAACCACTGCACTACTTTTTTATTGAGATTATGAGACGCTCTGCGCCCGGCAGGGGCCAAGGTTGGATCCCGCCTGTCGAGGTAGTGGTGGCGGCGTAAGGGCAGTGGTTCATCCCACGTGCGCTTAGATGTGAGGTCAGTGTCAATAGATCCCACTCGCATCCCTTTGGATCATCAGAGTGTACAGGCACAAAACCCTGAATAGTGATCCGAGCACTATATCTCGGGGGTTCCCACACCATGAATTTGAAGGGCAACATCTCCATAGAGATGTGTCGGGTTGGCAGTTGAACCGACAATGTGATATCATAACCAGTAGGGCAGGCATTCATCATATGCATTTTCTACCTGTTTGTATGCTTTGTCGACTTGATATTGTTTTTCCTATCTGTATAATATGTCTAATTGCTATTTGTATTAATTGTCATATATGCTTCTACTTGTGTTTTACTTGTATTGTATATACTTGTGCTTTTACTGGGATTGAGGAGGTTCGTAAGGCGGTGGCGATGGGATCGCATGAAGGATCGGTTGGTGAAGGCTGTGGAACAGCGGTGTTTGATTAGATTAGAAATCCCATAAGATAGATTACACTTTTATGGTGCTATGGTTTTAAGTTTTGTTAAGGTTTTACCTATTATGCTTATTTGGTTTAGAACACTTTAAGCTTGAATTCTTGTGATGGATATGGAGTCTAGGATTGCCTTTGGCGTCCCGGGGTTTTATATCATACATCACTGGGTACTGTTACCATACTGAGAACCTCTGGTTCTCATACCATATTTCTGTTGTTGTTTTTAGATGCAGGCCATAACCTACCATGGTGAGTTGTCTGGTTGGTGATAGAAATGGAGGATCTGGATACTCTTTTTTGATCTTTTGATTTATTTTGAATTATGTCTCTCGCTTTTGTATTTTGTTTTTCCTTGAGGCTTGTATCTGATAGAACAAAACTTGTATAAGCTGTTTTTACTGTCTAGGTTCATGTATTGTCTATATATGGCTAGTCGGCTTAAACTCCATGAGCCGTGGCTAGCATCTTATGATATTATACTATTATACTATGATATTTTATTATGTCGTTCCTATTCCTTGGGCCCTAAGTTAGTAGCTTCGCTAGTACGTTTTGCGCTTTTCAAAACTTGTCTTTGAGTTATATCCTTCATCGGGCTTCTAGATATTATTAATTCCTTCTATACATAATATGTATAAGCTTAGAACTGTCGTAACCTTTGATTAACCTTTGCTTTATGACGCGAGGTAAGGCTTAGGTTAATTAGGGTGTTTCACCGGTCTTCTCCGCGGCCTTCTTCTTCTCCTTCTCCACGGCATCTCCCCCTTCTAGTTCGGCACATCTTTCATTCCCAGGTGAAATCACTGGTTGAGGCCTCCAGCTGGTGCATTGTGGTGTCGCCGTCGTGCCTTCGTCTTCCTGTTGTCAGTGGAAGGTTAGTGAAACAGTGATTTTCTGATTTCTGTTGAGTCTGTTACTCTGTTTTAGGGTTTTGAGGTTGAATTTGTGATTTTTGATTTCTTGGGTCTTTTGTAATGCTACTGATTTATGATTTTTGTTACTTGTTATGGCACTATGATTCTGTGGTCACTGATCAATGTTTGTCGCCATCTATCGCAGTCAGGAGTTTGTCTCCTCGAGTCTTCGTGCATCACACTCAGGGGAGTTCTCCAAGTTCTTTCCGATAGTGACCTTCATCACAGTAACATGTTCATCTAAAATGTTTGTTTAACAGTTTTAAATGGCAAAGCAATGCGAAAAGTGGGTGTGGAGGTTGTGGGGTTGGGAGCCCTAAAGTTCACTGGATTCCTTAGAGAACAATGCAACGGAATAACATGAGTTTTGAATCAATATACACTGTTTGAATAATGAAACCGGTACTAAACTACTAAAACCATTCCTTTTTGTTTTTGCTTGAATTTTAGAAGAAAGAGCATCGTAATGTATTCCTATTTATGATTCCATATGACCAAGGTTAAATTAACAATTCAGGTGGAGTTGAGTTTTGTTTATGAGTAACTAAATGCACGAAACAAGAATAGGATTGCTAATTTCTTTTGTGACTTTCATTGTTCTTTTCCCCTTGTTGTGCTACTGTTGTTTTTATGCTGCTGTTTTATTTTGGCGCTGTGATTCTGCAATCACTGATCAGTGTTTTGAATTTGAAATTTCTGATTAGTGACTTGTTAAGCTGTTGTTGTTATGGTGCTGTTTTGTTATGGCACTATTGTTGTTATGCGGTTGTTTTGTAATGGTTGTTGCTGAATGCTAAAAGTGGAAATCAAATCAAATGTTGGTTGTTGCTGAATGAGTAGGGTAGCTTCCTGCCAATGGCATATATAAATAAACTGATGAACGATGATGATGGTAGTGGAAGGAGAGTCAAAGTGTATAGGTAGTTGGTGATATGCTATGCTTTCTTATTCAATGACTACTTGGTATGTTGATACCTCAACTTGGAAACAATACTAGAACCCATTTATGGCTTGCTCAGCAAGAAGAATCTGTTGCTAAGAGAGCTTTCTTACAACAGATGAACGCAACACTACCTAAGATTAAACCGAAAAGGTCATCCTGCAAGGTTCAGGTTCATGTTCAGTTAGCATAATACCACAGAATGATCAACATTTTCTTACTGAACTAGCTCAACATTCTTTTAAAATTGATAATCCTTTGTCTCCTGACATTTCTAAATTAGAATCTGAGGTGTTAAGTGATCTTGTTAACCCTCAAAGTCAAATTTTAATATTTAGATATTTATTTTTACTATATAACTTTTAAATTTATATTTTGATAAGATCATATGAATTTGGTTGATAATTTTTTGTGTAGTGTTTTAAATTTGGAAGATATTTTAGGATGTTTATTTATAACTTGTTTATTATTTTATTCTAAAATGGTGTTTTTGGTTGAACCACTGGTTGGACCGGTTGGACCAATGAACCAGTGAATCAGTGATTAGAGCGGTTTAATGACCGGTCCGGTTTTCAGAACCCTGGTTACAACGTTGATAATTGAAGTGCAAAGTTAAGATCAGTTATAAATGGTTGATTAATGTAGATAATGATTGTGATTAAATGAGTGAATTGTCATATATGGACATAGACTATGTATGAGAAACGAGTAGCCAAAAATGGTGAATTTTCCTTGGGTCAATTGAGGTATTACGACTCTTGAGGTATAAAATTTTTGATATTCGTATTAATTTGAAAGAATAAAACTTTGGTTAAATTTAGAAATTTACTATGGCCTTAAAGTATAATTTGAGTCTTAGGATGAACCTAAGTATTATGTGGGTCAATTTGAGAAAGTTTAAAAGTGAGCCATATGTTTTGTGATCTGATAATAGAATGACCTTTAATTGAGTCTTTGAAGTGTATGTGAACCCAAGTATGAATATAAAGAGAAAATGAGTAAGGAATGTGAGTTTTGGCATGATGTGGATGTAGTATATTATTATTGAAAATAAATGGTCAAAATATGATTTGTAGGAAGAAAAGATGCCAATAAGTGATTTGAATTGTGATATTACTTGATTGTCTGGCAAGGATGGCGGTATAGTTCCGCTTGCTCAGTGCGTTGTTATTTTGTGGGGATGGTGGTTTCGTCCAACCCTTGGTAAGGATGGTGGTTTTATCCCGTTCATCGCTTAAGGATAATTATCCTTGTGATGAATATGAACATAAAGAATTATGATTCTGATTTCGATTTTGGTTTTTATTATGATCTTCGTTATGTTTGATCATGATTATGATTGAGATATGATCAATGAATTGGCAAGGACATGGGTTTTGTCACACTTGCATTGTTGATGAGGCACCTACACCAGGAAAAGATAGTGGTTTTGTCCTGCTTGCTCGTAATTGTGCTGTGATGTGGAGATGGTGGTTTTGTCCACCCACATTCTCTCTAGACGTGAAGTATGGCGGGCACTATATCCCAAGAGTGTGGCAGGAACTATATCACAGATAGCGCTGCCTCCAATGAGAAAGTGACACATCACTCTCTCTTTGAGACCAGCTTGTGATAAGCTTGGGATGTTTCTACTAGGGATGCACGATAGAAAGATGATGTTCGGGCTAGCTACCGGATGTGTCGGGTTCTGGCAATATAACTGACAAGTAAGTTCACGACCAATAGAACAAGCATGTATCGTATTGCATTTGTTTGTGTATTGCTTGAAATTGTTTGTCTGTTTGTCTGTTTGCATGTTTGTATGTACTTGTGTAATTGTAATATGTGTGATTGTGTATTTGATTGATTGTGTTTATGATTGCAATTATTAGTTCGGAAGTGATGAAAAAAGGTAATTCAAGAAAGAGATTGACTAAACAGTAAATCTAGATAGAGATAGAAAGTAATATAGCCCATGATCGGAAATAAGAAAAATAAAACAGTGAATTAAATTAGAGAATTATGAGAACATAATAGTTTAGAGAAGTAATAGTATTAAGAAATGAGTTAGGAAAGAATGATATTTGAATCCTAAAAAATTGGAAGATAAGGAAAGTTTGCAAGAAAAAGATTCATAAGACAAGCATTGATCACTGCCATAAAATAAATTTTATTTTACACATCTTTCTATGATAATTCTGAAATCCCTCTACTGAAACCTTCGAGTTAAGTTCTCATTCCCCTTATATCTAACATTTTCAGAAAAATGGACGAAGAAGGATCTAAAGATTCTACTGAACATTGGACATTTACTTCTTTATTTTAGAATGAATTTGTATTTAATTATTTTTCCTTCGCTATTATTTTAGAATTTACTATTTTATGAGGGGCAAGGAATTGTATTACTTATTGTATGTATATAAATGTGTATAGAAGTATGAGATGTATTTTTATTCATGACAATAGATGTAGCTGTTGGATTATAGTAATTATTGATTTTATTGAGATAAATAGAATATAAATATATATAATGCCTTTCATTTTAAGTTTCATTCTTAAAGGCTCGTATATATGTAAATAGGTAATACAGGGAATATACGTAGTTTTTTTCCATTAGCAATATCATGACTTAAGCAAGATATTCTGATAGTAAGGATGTTATAATTGAAGCCCAGCGCCTACGAAGGAAGAAGGACTGGCGCCCAACTTTAAGTAATTTTTCACTCTCAGGAGGGTCCAAAGTCCGATGCCAACTATCAAAGCCTGGTGCCAATGCTCCAAGCCTAGCACCAGTGCCCAAGTTCATCACCAATGCTTATAAATCTCTTCTAGAATACTTTGATTCAGCCCAAACTCTCCAAAGATTTAAGATTTGAATGATTAGTTATTGTTAGCTTCTTCTAGAAAGATAAGAGTTGGTTTTAATTTAAATTATTGTTTTAGTTATCTTATTTTTCAAAAGATAATATTAGATTTAGTTTGAATTTGAATTTTATGATAGATTTAGAATATAAATAAGCAAAGAGATGATCGGAAAATCGATCATCCAGGATCACGTAGTCTTTAGTTTAGTTTAGTTTTCTATTTACCATGAGTCACTAATTCTCTTTTTGTTAGGGTTATGAGCTCTGTTTGATTTTATCGATTAGTAATTTGATTATTTATTTTATTTTGATTAATGCATTGATACTTTTTAAGAGTTGAGTTTCGTTCTTATTCTTAATGATTAGAAGTATTGAAAAATATTCTAACACTGTCTTAGATTCCTTTATTATCTTAGAAAATTTAAAATTGGGATTAGCTTGAAACTCATTCTCATAATTTTTCAAACTAACTATGGATAGTTTTTGAAAGGTTGTGTGACTTTAAATCAGAATTGTACTTAACATCTTTTTCTTAATTAATAAACCAAGAAATTAACGATTAAATAAGATAAAGAGAAATTGAATTGTCAAGGGATTGAAGTTTGATTATATATGATTTATCGTGAAAGTATATTGCAGAGTCAAAGTAAATAAACATGAATGTTTCCTTTTATGAAAATTAAACATCTCTAAAACCTTAACATCTTCCAGTCATTGTTTATCTCTCTAATCATTCATAAGCATTCATTTACATACTTTGCTGTTATTGTTTCAAGATCTCACCATCCACTACAAAAGTTTGTTAATCTAATTAAAGATTTGATTAGAAGTTGCTACTCAATCCTTTAATCCTCGTGGGAACGATATCTACTCATTGTGGTATTACTTGAAGTAATTTGGTGCACTTGCAAAATTTAAATCCATCAAGTTTTGGCACATCAATGCACTTATCAATCTTTTATAATAATGGTAAAATAGCGTTTATCTAGCATCTTTAAATTTAAACATATGGTTCTCATCATAGTTCTGAAAATCAAACCGAATTGACCAGTTCAACCGAATTAACCAAAACCAATCACTTGGCCAGTTCGATTGACCTCATAAACCGCTTGAAAAAAATCGGTCAAAAAACTAATCAAATCGATGATTAACCAGTAAACTGTGGGAACCAGCCGGTTTAGTTAAGGGTTTTTGGTTCGGTATCACCCCCTCAAAACGATGCCATTTAACCCTTAAGAAAAAAAAGAGCCCTAATCCAGTAATCCCCCAAATGCAGCCCTAGTCCCACTCCTCTCTTTCTCTCTGAAAATTGATAATTGAAAGAACCCCAGTCCCCAAACGCAGCCTCGTATCACCGCAGCCATCGTCCCTCTTTGTAGTCATCGCCGAACTCTTCTCCGCTAGGGACATGCATCGCATGTGAAAACTCTGTCGCCATCGTAGGAGGTTGTATCACGTGTGAAAGCTCCGTCACCGTCCTAGGAATCTCTTCGCCGTCGTGTGGAAGTTATGTCGCTGTCGTGTGGAAGCTCTGTCGCCGTCATCGTCTCCTCTATTCGAGCTCTCTTTCTGTCATCGTCGGCAATTCCGACTCCTCTATCGTTGCCATCTATGCCCTTCCTCTATCGCTGCTGGTAAGCACTGTTACTTGGAATTATTTTTATTTGTTTTGTAATTTGTACTGTTATTAATAATATTAGGTTGCTGATTTATAGATTTTGTTAATACTTTTGTAGTTTTGTTAATAATACTGGGTTTAGTGGTTTACTGATTGTCTGGGTTTTGCTATTTCACTTTAATGTGATTGTGATTATAATACAGATAGCAGATAATCTTGTGGATGAATTTGCTGATCTAGGCAACAGTGGTTTGTGTTCCGATCAGGTTTTCTCATATAAAGAAATTTTTATTGGAAAAACTAACATTTGTACCCATGAACTTTACGAATGCTGACAAAGTACCCATGGAAGAAGAAAAGTGACTTTGTACCCATGAAAGGCTGGATCCGTCTGTCGATAGTACCCGAACATCATTAAAACGTTAGCTCCGTTAAGTTAAAAGCCAACGTGGAACGTTAACTGCTTACCTGGCTTTTGAATTTTAATTTGAATTTTTTTAAGAACTTTCCAGGTGGATATAAAAGAGAGAGAGAGAGAGAGAGAGAAACGTTAGATTCACTTCGCGCCATTCCATCTTCTTCCTCGCCACCCTTATGCATGCCCTAGTAGAGTGAGAGACGCGAACCACGTACTGGAGCGACGCCCAACCACCTCCGTCCGCCCAAAACACCACCGGCGACCAGCATCACCCAATCGTTCTTCCATTTTCTTCTCCTTTGCGCGTAGTTACTCTGTCTCAGTGCGAACAGCCCCTGCTCTGCATCTTCCAGTCCGGCGAGGAACCAAGGGCGGGGAACTTTTGTGCCGATGTGACCGCCGCTCCTCCACGTCGCCCAATTTCTTCGTCCTTCCCTCTCATCAGCGCAGGTTCAATTCCCTTTCACTACTTTCCTGTCTTTCTTCTCTTTAATTTTGTTGCTTTTTCATTCTGTTTTAGTGACCTGGGTAGGTTAAGTTACATGATTTCTGTGTTTTATTGTTCACTTGTTTGCTGTGGCTGAATTTTCTGGGTTGTTTGACGCCGACATAGAACTAAACACGCTGTCTGAATTTGCTGCACACCACATGCTCGATATATCACCTGAATGAAATTTTTTATTTAAACCTTATATCTGATCAGCATAGGGCTTAAGTTTTGTTTTCATTAGGCATTTTAATTCACAAATATGCAGTTTTCTGAACTTTGTGATGATGATTGTGATTAAACTTTGGTTATGCGCTAGGTGAATGTCCTTATTTTACACCAAGTTATCTATATGTTGTTGTCACTCAATGAAGAGATACCTACCTAACAAAATATAATTTGGTAAATTCTTCTTATTTTACACGGGTTGGCAGCAAGCATAGCCTATTACGTATTCCTCACCAAACATCATAACATATATATCTCAAAACAATATTCTATAAATCAATAATTGAAACCCCATTTTTCATGTAATAAATAATGGAAAGGATTAATGGATGTATTGGGCTGATGAATAAGTTTAGTTAAAATTTCAAATAATGGCACGATTACTAGGCGATCTTGTTGCTTATCGAGCTACGGGAACTAGCCATATGGAACTCTTGGCAGGTTTGTTCAAATTTCACTTTATAAGAACTTGTCATGTTTGCATTTTTTGTTGGAATTCGTTCTGCAACATTATCCTATTAGGTGATTTCAGCAGTAGCTTAACTAGCTATGTTAAATAAGGTGGATGTAATATCATCATGAAACAAAGAAGCAATGATTTTTAAATTTAGTTTTCAATTTTTAAACAAAGAAGCAATTGTTTATAGGTTTATTAAATTTTCTTTTTTCTCTTTATCAGTGTATTGGATGAGTCCACAAATGTACCTTATCAATATAATAGCTATAGTGCCTTTTGTGATTTTGTTTATTAGTGGAATCAGTAGAACATGTAGTTGGGTACATCTAGTTGAGTGATATAGCTATTACAAGATTTATACTATTATTCAAAAAGTAGTATTTTGTATTCATACTATCTATTGCAGTTTAGCTTCTCTTATTGCTTATCTCAAATAAAGTGCAACTGTATACTGAACTTTTTGATGATGATTGTGATTAAACTTTGGTCATGCGCTAGTTGAATGTCCTTGTTGAAATAGTAGGTGTATTGATATGGACTGTTCATTCTTTTTTTATTGACAGAAATGGTTACCACGACACATATCACATTAATAATACACCATAGAGGTAGACTTGAAAGGGGATCGGATGGCAAGTTATGTTATGCAGAAGGTGAAATTACTGAGGTGGAGAGAGTTAACGTGGATACTCTGAATGGCTTCTTCATTAGTGACCTCCTGAAAGACATTGGGTATCCAATCATCTCCGATTTCTACTGGCGACAGCCTGGAATGGAAATTGAGGGTGGTTTGAGGCTTCTGCGACTTGACATGGATGTCGTTAAGATGTATGAAGCTGCTGTGGAGAATGGACAAAAGATTGAATTATACAAAGAGCACCCAATTAGCCAAGCAGATGTTGTAGATACGAATGAAGAAGCTGATGTACAAGCACCTGATCAGGTTAATGTAACTCCATGAAGGAGGAGGAGGAAAGTTTGTGTCAGGAGGACTCCAACTCCAAAGAAGGCAACAGGTCCTAGAAGAATTCTTCACCTGGAAGGGGTACATACTGAAGCCCAAATTACAGAGGAGACCCATGGTACAGAAAAGGCCCAACCAGATGCCAGCCCAAATCAATCAGTTCCAGCTGCACCAAACACAGTTAATGTATCTGAAGAATCTGCTACACCAAACACAGTTCCAGCACCATCTATTCAGCTTGACAATAATGCCCAGCCAAAGTCACCAACATACACAGAGCCACCCTCTACCTCTGATGATCCACAAGACGAATTCCTTACCCAATATGTTCCTTTACCGCAGGAAGTGAGAGGCTATGTAATGAGGATTTTGGCAAGAAACAAGAAGGCACTTGTCGGATATCATGGTAGAATAACCCCTGTGCAACAAAGCCATTTGGAAAGGGAGAAAAAAGAGAGCAACTATTGGAGGCCCTTCCCATCCGGTGATGAAGATGGGAATGTCTATGAAGTTCAAAGGCTACCTGTGAAGGTGAGTGTAGACTTGGGGAGAAGGACCTGTTCATGCAGGTTATGGCAGCTTACTGGACTTCCATGTAGGCATGCCTGTGCTGCCATTGCATACCAAAATCGTAGAGCCGAGGACTTTGCTCATAACTGGCTTACTATGGGAGCATACAACCTAGCATATCAGTGGACAGTTCAACCTGTCCCAAGCCAGGAGTACTGGGAGAAGGGAAACCACTATCCATTGTTGCCTCCAGTGTATAGGAAGCCTATTGGGAGACCTACTAAAAAGAGAGACGCTCGTAGAGATGGTCCTAGAGAGAATCCTGATCCCCATAGAGCAAAGAGGAGATATGGCCCCATTAAATGTACATATTGTCTGAAGGTATAACCTTATATTCCATATCTCATTTGTTTACTTCTGCATATTGGTTGTATTGTAAAAAATTAAAATTGCAATTATTGCTACTGTTTTCTCAGACTGGTCATAACAGCAGAGGATGTGACAAGAAGAAAGAAGGTATGGCTAGTGGAGGAGCTGCATCAGGTAGTGGTCGTCAGCATCAGGGTCCAGCAGTGAGATCTGAAGGTATGAGTGTTGATGATCTTGATGAGGATGCTACCAGAGAGCAAGAGATGTATTGGGAAGAGACTTTGGAGGCAGCAGATGCTGAAGCATCAGCTTCAGATTCACCCAGTGTAAGTTATTTATATCCACTCTCTTCTTATACTTATTGGCATGAAGATAAATTTATCTTGCATTAAAATTTGAGCTAATGCAATTATCAACATTTATAGGTGAATGTTGATGATCTGAACTGTGTGAATCCTTCTGAAGAACCTATGGCAGCAAGACCTCCACCTTCTAACTCCTCTACTACATATGTGCCACCTAGACCTATCATAAAACCAACCATGTCCAAGAGACCAATTAGGAGGAGAAATATTAAGAGGCCACCACCGTCACAACCTTCTCCACTCAGACCTGCCCCACCACAACCTACTCCCATAACGCCTACCACACCACAACCTTCTGTTGTTAGGCCTACATCACCAACTAACCAACCGCCTCCAAGAGTTACCAGACAAACAATGCATGCTGCAAGCCGAGGTACCACTACACGATTTATGCAATTCATGCCAACTCCACCATCCACAATTCAAACACCAGGCAGATGGCCAGTACCGGGGTTTCGTCCACCAACAGAAGCATCTTCAAGTGGCAACAACAACGGGGTTTCTAGTGGTAGCAGCAACTCCACACCCAACAAATAGGATTTTCTTGTGTGAATTTGTTTTTTGATGAAGTACTTACTGTAATGAGAGCTCTATGAACTCTTATATTATGGTTTTTTTTGTAACTTATGCCTAGTAATTAAACAACACAACTTGATGCTTTCATGTTTATGGTTTGTAAATGTTCTATTAGGTACATTTGATTTGTTACTGCTACATCAAACTCATATCCTCCTTTTGAGGCTTTTGTTGATAACTGCATATGAGTAAATTACTTCAGGGTTTATTATATCTTATGGAATGAATATTTAGTTCCATTTTCAGGTTACAACTTTGCTATGTATTTTACAATGCCATGTTTCTGGCTAGATTAAGACAGATCACGACATTTATATTTTTTTTTGTCAAAATTGAGTTAACTCCAATCTAACAGAATCAAATGCATTAACAATCATGGAGATTAATGTCATTACACAACTTGACTTTTTTCACAACAAGTGAAAATAGTAACAGAGTTTCAAAGTTCATCATCATCGAGACCAACAAGCTTCTAAATTCATCATCATTGAAACAAAAAAGGTGCACAAAAAGAACCCAGGACAACATACACCATAAGCACAGTTACATATTGATTAATTGGAGTAGATTCAGCCCTACACAAATCAGTAAACTCAAAAAAATAGTTATAATCCATGACCTAATACTTCTAATTTCACCCTGGAGCTTCCCTATCTTTAACAAGATCTTCACACTATTCTCTTCAATCTCTCTTCTTTGCCCAGTGAGATTGACCTCATGGTTACTACAGGAGCTATCTTGATTTTTTCTAACAAGGGCTCTTGCCAGTCCTTCCCATCCTCCGTCAATCTCATCCACCCATACAAAATACTTGCAATCCATCGTCTGTAGTGTGAAAGGGAGGAATAAGGAATCATTCAAAATAAGTTAATCTGATCAGAAGCACAAAAACAAAAAGACTTACCTTCCATAGAGGACACCTTATGAACCATCTCCTAGGATTTGTTAAGGTTCCAGATTATAGCAACACCACACCCTGTCCACAAAAGCATCTCCTAGACAAAGTCTTCTCTTCACCCCTCTTGGAAAACGAAGTCCCTTCTTCGCTGATGCTTCCATTCGAAGAACATTGCTTACCTCTGCTTCTCCTAGACATTCTAGGGTTTTGAAATTGAAATTGGGGAATCAGTTGAAGATAAATTAGGGGAATGGGTGATGTTATAACCGTATATTTATGCTTGGACACGTTAGACTGCTGATTTAATGCCAGGTAAGCAGTTAACATTCCACGTTGGCTTTTAACTTAACGGAGCTAACGTTTTAATGACGTTCGGGTACTATCGACAGACGGATCCAGCCTTTCATGGGTACAAAGTCACTTTTCTTCTTCCATGGGTACTTTTGTCAGCGTTCGTAAAGTTCATGGGTACAAATGGTAGTTTTTTTATTTTTATTTTATATTCTTTTTCACAGAGTGAATGTTTAAGATAAGTAACTTATGTTTCTTGAGTTGAACATTTATCAGCAACAATATGATGAGAAAAATATCCGTAGAAGGATCTATGATGCTCTTAACATTCTCATGGCGATGGATATTATTTCAAAGGATAAAAAGGAAATATAAGGGAAGGGTCTTCCTCGTACTAGTATGAACGATATTGAAGAACTAAAAGTTTGCAGACAGTCTCAAGTTTTTGCTATTTTCATCTAAGTAGTTATGCTATGTTTCTTCTATAATGATGGCTTGAGCTTATCCAAAATATAGAATGAAGGATCTTTAAAGGTTTATAACACATTAATACCTTAGTATCGATCTTTGTTAATATTTTTTTGATAGTAAAACATTATATGTTTTTTGTTATGTGCGTTTTAATTTAGTTATGAATTTTGATATTTAAAATTATTTGTACATTTTTAATATTAAATTATAAATAATTTATTATATAAAATTATAAAATTATAAAATTTTATTAAATTAAAAATTATTAAATATTTAAAATTATATATTAAATTTTTAATAATTTTATTTAATATTTAATTAAACTAGTTAAACTTTGATCAAATCATTAAACCAACAAACAGTTACCTTATCAATTCATTGAGAAGTCTAGTTCTCACAACCTTGGTTTTTATTGGTCAAACAAAAAACCTGTGACATGTATTAAAACAGACGATGAGGTTTCCACTGAAGGAATAAAGTAAGGAGTTAAACATGTTACAAGGATTGACCCGAGATACAAAAAGTTACATATAACTGAACTGACTACAGGCCACAACTGATCAATAAATTAGTAGTGTAAAATAAGTAAGAAAGACACTCTGACAATAATAATATACAAAAAAATAAAAATAAAAAAGGCCTAACTAATTATGAAATTTGTGATCATTTCTTAGAACGTTTCTTGGGTCGCTTATCCTTACTAGCACTAGCACTATTTTCCCTCCCACGCTTTGCAGAAGCTGTATTGCTTTCTGCTGTTTTCTTTGGAGGCCTACCTACACTCCTCTTGCTATTCTCAACAACGTTCTTGTTCCTTTTATCCCCTGACCCTCCTCCTCCACCGTTATTATGCCTTGACGCCCTTTCTTTCCCTTTATTATCACCCTTTCCACTATTCACAATTTTCTTTTGCTCTTTCATACTTGCAGTCCCACCTCTGCTGCTGCTACTACTTCCTCCACCACTACCACTGCCACTCTTCAGTGCCTCCACTGGAGCGTTTCGCTTTATTCGTTTCAAGAAATCAGCAGCGGCATTCTTCTTCTTGTCCTGCCCTCCCTCTGCTTTGCTCTTGTCTGGTTTTGCGGCTTCGACAGCCTTGGTCACCAAAGTCCCTGCTTTTATGGTGGAGTTAGTGGGGAGTTTCTTATTGCCAGAATTGCTGTTGCTGCTGAGGTTCTTGTTGCTTCTTCTCAGGCTTCGAGCTCCGGTGACCGGCTTTTCCTTGGCCTTGGGAGGCTCATCTTCATCTGTCTCGGAAGAAGAGGGTTTCATGGGTGGTTTTGCATCAGAAGATGGTTTTTCCTTCTTATCGGTGATGGGTTGGTCACCCTTTTGGCCAAAGGTCGCCGGAGAAGGTTTAGATGACATTGAACTGCGTTTTCGGCATACCAATATTGGAGCAGAGGCTTTGTGCTTGGAAAGGAGAGATTCTGGTTTGGCTTGAGGAGCGTTTGGAGGGTTGGAATCCGTCTTCTGTGGGGTGGGTTCAGATTGTGCTTGGCCTTGGTTTTTCATCTCTGCCATGACGAGGCGCCGCAGCTGCTGCGCCGCCATTGATTCCAGGGAGTCTCTGGGAAAGAAGACGGTGGCATTCGTAAAGAGGAGGAGAAGGTCACGAAAGAAAGAGTTGGTGCTAGAGGAATAATGTCCTTTATGGAGTCTCGATTGTATGGTTTCCAAATCCACGTGCTGTCTTACAATGTTTTTGTATCTTTCCGATTCCTGCTGCCATGTACCAGAACAGGCCAAAACTGAGCAAATTACTAAATTGTTATAATAATTACACAAACTCACCTAAAATGTCCTACTTTTATCCATTGAAGAATTCTAAAGACCAATACTTTTAACATGGAAAAAAAATAAAGAATTAATTAATTTTAGACTAAAAGATAAAGTAAAAACAAGAAAAAAAAGTGTCGAATAACTACTATTTCTTAATAAAACTATCAAAACAAAAATACTATAGCACTATTGGAATTTATTGTTTTTTACTATTAATATTTAAAAATATAAGATAAAATATATTATTAAATTATTTGACTAAAAAAATTAAATTGATAGTTAAGTAATGGTAAAAAATAATAAACTCTAATAATCCTTTAATATTTCTCTTGTCAAAAAGTACATTGAAAATCCAATACTTTCAGTATTAATAATTAAAATCTGAGTTTATTAAATGATCAAACACAAATTCTATTTTTCACACGAATTTGAAATAAAAAATTAAATAGAAAATATAGTTTTATATTTTAGTTACATTCAGGACGTAAAATTAGAATATATTTATTCTGAACAAAAGAAATAAACAAGCTAATTTTGTTTTTTGGTAAAGTTCTATAAAAGAAAAAATAAAAATAAACGAGCTAATTGATACATAAAAGTGGATTTTTCAATCATTAACACGTAAAACAGATTTTTTTTGTGGTGATTATAAGTAAAACAGATTTGATTATCTTTAGACATTAGCGTTAAAACATTAGTTTTATCAAAACCATATCCACTTGTGCAAAATGAAGGCCTCACTTTTTGTTGTTTAATCGAGAACGGACGGGTAAAAGAACAAGGTAGGAACAATATAGGCGCTATAGGGCCCATTAGTAATTCCACTACCGTCCAGATTTTCTTTGTTCCATATTATTAAACGACCAGCCACAACTACAAGCCATGGTTTCCCTCTAATCCACAACTTAAGGATTAGACTTTCAAACATCTAAGAAATAATACGCGACACGGTTAGTTGATTACGACCTGTGACCAAACACTGAAACACGTAACCGCCGCGAAGCATGGGAGCAAGTAGAGAAACAAAGAAAAATGATAATAGTGGTAGTATTTTGTCAATATAAACATGGATAATTCGGCCATTTCGAATACTTTGGGTCGTGTTGAATACGGTAACATGGCCCAATACCAAACCAAACTATGGGCTTTCAACCATAAGTTACCACGTTACATAAGTCCACCCAATCCTGGGCTTAAAAGGAATTTATGTGCTCGGCTAAACCATAATCTTTTTTTTTTCCTTAAAAACAAAGATGCAAATTTTATTTTTTTGTGTAAAAAAAATTAATAAGGGGGCCTGATGAAGTAAATTATCTTTTGCTTGAAAAGGAAAAACTGCCTAAAAATGGTTGTCTTGTATTGATCCTTTTTCGGCATAAAGCTAGTCCTATTGTAAAGAAAATAATTTTGCCTGCATGACATCTTGAATCGATGGATTTAAGTAATATTTATAATAAATATATATTTTTTAATTGAATACTATATATAGGAAAGATACTTATGAAATTACTAATGCATATAAATTCGTTACTTTTAATTTTTAGACGGTTAATTATCTATATCGGCTTTGCAGATAAAGGGGCCAACGTCTGTGCCGCAGCCCGCAGGTACCTACCAATTCCCCCAAAGTTTTACTTGTGACCAAATTTTTTCCGGCGTTTTCTTTATTTCATAAAGTTAAACTTACTTTTATTTCCTTGGACTATTTTTTATTCACAAACTTCATGCCCGTAAAAAACCAATAAATTTCAAGAGTGGTCCCCATTTGTTGGACTGTCATGATTTAGGGAACGTATGCAATGCCCTCCTTGTTGCCACTGTATACCCAAGTTTTCTTAACAACAAATCAAAATATGTATTTTGTTTAAAAGATTTAATTAAAGAGTATTTAAGAACATTCGTTAAAAAATATTATTAAAAACTTGTTATTCTTTCAATATAAAAAATTATATTTTTAAATTATAATTTTTTATTTGTAATATTTGTAATCATAAATGTCTTTAAGCAAAACTCCTTTTCTTAATTTAATTTAAATATACATGTTTTAATCCATTGGTGTTTTTTCTTCTAAAAGAGAAGCAAAAAATTTGTTACGTGCATGCATGTAAATTATTAATTTGTTAAAAGAAAGAAAGAGGAGGGAGGGGAGTTAAAACTTAAAAATTAGTTATTTCAAATTTTTGAGTGTGTGTGAAATCCCAATTATATCCTCTCGAAAAGGGGAGGGTGGAATGGAATACCTGGCTCTCGAGACGGCGCTCGAACAATGAGCTGTGTTCGTGTGCCTTGATCATCTCCAACAGCCCAATCAACGGCTCGGATTTCACCATGGTCTCGTCACTCTCCGGGGCCACCTCGCCGCCACCACTACCACCGGAAGCCTCCTTCCTCCGCCGCGTCTTCCTCTTCCTCGTCAGGCTAGCAGAGCTCTGCACCTCGCTGCTCTCCCTCGTCCCTCGTCCCCCTTCCCCCGAGTGGCCCACCGAGTCATCACGCAACTCGGACGAGCCACCATCCTCTGCCTTCCTCTCCTCACTTGGCGGCTGCGACTCGCACGTTGGAACTTTAACCTCAGTATCGTAGCTTCCGTTATTCGATTCCTCCCCAATCGGTCTCCGCTTCCTGCCAACCGGATCCGGTTCTTTCGGACCGGGATGAACCGGAACCGCCCCTACCCCCGTCTTCCCATCACCATCTCCTGCCCCGGTTTTCCCTCCCTCAAACCGCGAACCGGTCGAGTTCGACTCATTAACCGACTGATTTTCCCGGTCCGACTCGTCACCGGTGGTTGGCAAAAGCTTATCGGTGTTCGTGGTGCTCTCTTCGAGCCGGCGAATCTCCGGTTCAGAACCGGTCGGCTCCGGAACTTCCCTTTCTCCGCCGGTTCCATCGTTTCCCGGCCGTGCCTCGCCGCAAACCGCCAGATCTGCTTTCTCATCGACTTTACCGTCATTTTCTTTCTCTCTCTCCTCCTCCAACTTCTTCACCTTCAACTGCAACGACCTTGAAGGAAAAGAAATAATTATAAAATGAAAAAAAAGGAAATTAGATCCAAAACCTACAGAAAAGTTAAACAATAATCATTAACCGAAAACTAAATAAAATATTTTTATGATGAGATTTACAGGATAGAAACGTCGGATTGTTGGACCTCGCGGCGGAGCTCGGCGACCCGGAGCTTCCGCAATTCGTCGAGCCAGGGGACATGATCAGAGCTATCGACGGAGGCCGCGCCGTTCTGGAGAAGCGGCGGGACGGCGTCGTTTAATTGGTCGGCGAATCGGAGGTTGAGATCGTGGAATTTCTGCTCGCAGTGGAGCGCGGTGGCTTGTAGGTTGGGTACGGAGGTCCGCGACTGTACCTCCATGGCGACGGTGTCCCAGTCTTTGAAGCCATGGCGGTTGACGGCGCTCGCTAGCAAGAGTTCCTCCCACGTGCCCCAAACCTGAGGGTGTTGGTTTCGCTTCTTCTTCTCTTCTTCTGCTAGGTCTGGGTCACGGGTCGGGTTATTGTTTTGATGGTTTTCCATATGATATGAGAAAGATGATGGTTTAACCATACAAGTATACAACTTCTTCTAACACCCTCGTTGCCTCCACCTCTTCAAATCCAATCTCTTTAGTTATTATTTTGAAAAATAAAAGTATAAAACATCAAAATAAATATATTTACCCAAAAACATATAATGAAAAATATTTAAATAACTCTATTAGGGTTTTTTTCCCTTCTTGTTTCTATTAGTGGCTGGTTGGTCATGTCTGCTTTTTAGTTCCTTTGTGTAGTAGTTGCTGTTGTTGAGAGTTTGTGCGGATTTTAGTTAGGAAAAATCTCTTTGTGCACATATTGATATTGCTTTAGTTTTTTTTTTTCCTAATTTGTATTTTCTTTAAGAGTTGATTGTTATATTGCATTAAGCGAAAATTCACTACATAAAATTGTTTTTTAGATTACTGACCCATATTATTTTTTAATTTGATTAAAAAAATTAATTTATTTTATATAAATAGTTTTTTTTAAAATCGATTTGGATAAATTATATAACCATCTTTTAAACAAAAATTTCAATTTTTTCTGGATATTATCACTGAATAATAAATTTGGTAGTTCTTTTTTTTTCATCCATTTTAACTAAATTTATTTTTTATTTTTATTTATTTAATTCTTGTGATATATATATTGTTTAAGAAAAGTAAAGTTTGATATTAAGAAAAATTCACATTTTTTTTATTTGTATAGGAATGGAGAAAAAACTAGAAATAAAAAAAGGAAAAAAAATTAGAATTCACATTCTCTTCAATTTTTTTAACACTTAAAAAAATACTGTATGATCTTTCACCATTAACTTTATAAGTGGAGACAAAATTAAATATAAGAGAGAGAGCATTGAAGGATGAAAGATGACACCATTCAATTTTTTCTTCATAATCAATTTTTATGTTGATCTTGGATAAAGATGTGAACAGTATAACTCTTCAAATTATTGTCCAACATCCAGTTAATTTTGATCTAAACATTAAATAGTGTGATCAAATGAACAGTTACATATTTTATTAAATAATTTTCATCGTTTATAGAAAATTGAATTAAAACAAAAAATTAACAAATATATTTGAAGTAAAAAAATTGATTAAAAATTATTAATAAGAGGAACATATCTAATTAAAAGTTTGAGATTAATTTTAAAAAATTAACAGAGAAGAATTTCAAGAACGTAACAAAAAATAAATAATAAAAAATTTAGATTGACTTTTGAAAAAAGTACTTATTTCTTTATCTTTTTAAAAAGGATTTTTTTTAACATATAAAAATTATTTCATATTTGAACATATTTTTTAAAGAGAATTTTCAAATATTACAAACGGCTTTTGCTTTTGCTTTTTTTTTAAAAACAAGGTATTGAATCAGTTTGGATTAGCTTTTAAAGAAATATTTATTTTTTTTCATTTTAAAAAAGATTTTTTTAATGAACAAAAATTATTTTAAATTTAAATAAATTTTTTAAAAAGAGTTTTTAAATGTTAAAAAATGTTTTTTATTTTTGTTTTTTTAAAAGCAAGATATTGTTAGTTTTTAAAAAAAGTAAATAATTTATTTTTTTATTAAAAAAATTTATTTTAAAGGATGTTTTTAAATAAATTTTAAATTAAATAAAAATATTTTTTCACTCAAAAAATTAATCCAAATTAATACATTGTTAGCTTTTAGAAAAAATAAATAATTTATATTTTTAATAAAATATTTTTTTAAAAATATATCCAAATAAATTTTAAATTAAATAAAAATATTTTATTTTTTAAAAAAAATATTTTTTTACTTAAAAAAACAAATTCAAATTAATATTAAAAATAATTATTTAATCAAATTTAAATTAATTTTTTAATTAAATTATTTATATATAATAATCGATTTTTTTAAACTAAATAATAACATATGTTAACTATTCAAAAACAATTTCATGCAAGATGAATAGATGATTGAGTTTCTGGCTTTCTGCCATTGCATTATCGAAATGGCTAACGGTACCAATTCTATGGAGTAACCCCTGCAGTTAAGACGGGCCTCATGACCGGGGACGCACAACTTGAGTTACTCACGCAACTTTTTTTTGGTTAGGATACCTCATGCAATAGTTTGGAGGGTTTGTTTTTTCCTCTTCCCCTTCTATGATTCTGACCCAATCACCCAAACAGGTCAAATTTCAATATTTCGTCACTTATTTCTTTAATTTATTTTGTTTGGTCCGGACTGATTTTATTAACTTGTTCCTTCAGGGTTCACCAAGATAGGCGACCTTCTTTTGGTCATGATCTCATGGTCTCATGGTCTCATTGGTTTTGTACTAGTTTTAAGGCCCAATTACTCAACGAATTGGAAAAAGAAATCAGGGTGCCATGAGCCTATGACCCGCCAAACAGAAAACCCTAAGATGCACTTTGAGGCTCAAAATCTTTTTTTTTTTTGGTATTAGCCTATTAGGTTCCAAATCTTAAAATAATGTAAGTTTTACAACTCTTGTATAGTATTCGCAAAAATATTTTAGAAAGCCCATTCTTTTTTTTTTTTCAAAAACCATAACATTAACCTTTTACTAAAACCGATGAATATTGAATATGAATTGCGTACAACGGAGACTTCCAAAGAATTTTAGAAACCCAATGATGATCAAACGTCGCCTTTCATTTTTGGTAAGTGTAAGGGTTCACTAGGCCCACACAATAAAAACTACAAAACTAAAGGTTCTTGGAACAAAAAACTCTTTTACATCATCTCTTATTAAACTAACTAAATCAAATACCAAAAAAAAAAAACTAACTAAATGTAACGGAGACTAGGGGAACATCCAAAAAGTAAAAAGTCTCCCTGAACAGTGTGCACACTGATTGGCTTCTCTTCCAATATGAACAAAAGCAATTTCCCAAGGTCTACGAAAGATTTTGAAAATCTCGTTAAACACTTTGTTGTGGAATAATTTTTCTGTCTTTTACTCCTTTAAAGTCTCATACACCTCCTTTGCATCTACTTTCACCTCCACTCTTCTCATTCTTGGGTCTGCTGCCATGTGAAGTCCACGGAGGACGCCCCACAACTCAGCTTGCACTGGTTGGCATCTTGTCAGATTCGCCCGAAAACTTCCAATCCATTTTCCATTATGGGTTTGAAGAAAATTGACCTGATTAAATTTGATATTTTAAAATAAATTAGATAAATATGTTTTTGTGACTAAATTTGAACTAATCATATCAGTTTGTATTAATTTAAATACCAACTTAAAAATTAGATTTCTAAAAAACAAAAAAAAAACGGAAAATATTTGTAACGAAGAAAAATAAGAATAAACCAATCCGATTACCCCTAACTTTATGGATTAAATATTAGAAGTAACAACTATAGTTACGAATCTGATGATAATGTGACACTATTCTACTCCTTGATTTATGATTACTTACTTAAAATTATTTTTAAATTTAGTTTTAACTATAAAAATCTAAAATTACATTCAACTAATAACCTAAAATAAACATCTCCAATAAAATATTAAAAAAAAGTATGCAGTTCCTCAACGCATCTAAATTTGTTTTTAATATCTCTTTTTTTTTTTCGAAGTGTCTTTTGACAAATTAATTTAAAATAACACTTTAAAAATATTAATTTTGTTCCTAATATATATTTATATATATATCCTAATTAAATAGTATGTTATAATATAATTAATTTTTAAAATCATGATGCCATCGATGAAAAAAAAGTAGTATATAAGACAAGTTTTATGAGATAAATTTAAACAATATTTTTTTCTATGTATCAATTATTTTCTAGATATCCGTATGTATAAACATTCTATTAACAGTATTTCTGAGAAATATAAAGCTTATACATTTATATATTAAGAAATATGAGACTTATACATTTAGATATATTAAACTATTAATGTATTAAAATTTTAAAATAAAAATAAATTTTATTTTAGAATGTAGAATAATAATTTTTTATTTTTTCCTTTTAAAAAATATTATCAAACACCCATCTACTAAAATTAATATTCATTTTAAGATGTCTCTTTTAAAAATAATTTTTTGGATTTAGATTTTGTAATTTTTATAATCAATTTTATTTACTAATATTAAAATTTTAAAATTTAAATTTAATTATAAAAGACTACTATAATGAAAAAATTATCTAAATAAATTAAAATAAATTTTTAATTTTCGAAACAAATAAAAAATATTACTATACCATATTTATTCTTCCATTTTATACCATATTTATTTTTACTCCTCCTTTTTATACCATATTTAAATGTTACTATAAAAAATATTAATGAGTATAAATAAATAATTACTCAATAATATTTTTTATAGTACTTACTAATATATTTTATTGTACTTATTAATAATTTTTATAGTATAATAAAAATATGGTATAAAATAGAAGAATAAAATATTGTATATGTTGAAAGTATAATAAAAGTATTAACGAGTTCGATAAAAAAATATTAATAAGTAATTATTTTATTATACTCTTTAATATTTGTTATAGTATAATAAATATTTAAATATGTAGTTAAGTATTTATAGTTTAAATATAAATATTTATTTGTAGTTTTACAAAAATAATATATTAATTATTTAATGATTTTATCAATATTTATTAAAAGTTTCATTAATATAATACTTTCTAAAATATTGTGCTAATACATATTAATATAATATTTTTAAAAGAGTTTCAAAACTCCAAACAATACAGAAGTATTGTAACATCCATCCTTTAAATATTAAAAATTGAATATAGTTAGATGACTTTGTAACATCAATCCTTTTAAAACTCTATAAATAAAGGAAAGAGTAAAATTTGCATTTAAAAACTTAAAAGCTCTTAAATGCGAAAAAGAGAGAAAACAAATTTTATTGATTTTTGTTTTTATTAATATTAGGTCATTAAAATTTATTTTATGTTTTTTTTTTGTCTCAAATTCATTTAAAGTTAGAATTACTTTTTTTATTTAAAATTGTAGTGAGTTAAAATTAAAAAGGGTATAGATAAAAAATAATTTTATAATTTTTTATTTAAAATTTGTTTGAATTAAAATTTTTTATTTTATTATTTTCGTTTGGGCTCTTTTATTTTGAAATTGATATTGAACTATTATATATAATAAAAACAATAATAAAAGGTAAAAAAATTAATAAAATAAGGATATCTTTTTATAGTTAATTTTAAAAGACTAAAATATAATTTAAAATTAAAATGATTTAATTGAATTAAAAATATGATTTAATTTTAAAAAAAGAACCTATAATATCAGTTATTTTTAAAATACAAAAAATGTTCTTTTAAAATTAAAGTTGTTTGATTATTTTAAATATTAAAAATTTATATTTGAATTTAAAATGATAAAATTACTACTTTTGAGGATTAATTTTAAAATATATATTTAAAGATTAATTAAAAACAGGGGTCTTTCTCTTTTTCATTTTATTTTCAATTATTTGAACTAAACTACAAAAATTGAGTTTTTTTATTTGTTTTGATTTTTTTATATTTTATTTGAATCTAAATGTGAATATTTTTTATTGATATTTATATTTTAAAATTAATAAAAAAATAAATAATTAACTTAAAAGTAAGAAATGTTAATAATCTGTATCAGTAATAAATTAAATTAAGTTTATTCGATTTACTACTAGTACAATTTATAAATGGTAAATCAAATAAAATTACATCAATATCCTAAACTGAATTGGATTATATACATGTCTCATTTATAATTCTGTATAAATCGAATCTAATTGATTCGACTTACCTTATTTATATATAAATCGAATTGATTTATATAGAGTTGTAAACAAGACATACACATAACCTAATTCAGTTTAGGCTATCGTTAGTACTAGAATATTATCGTATTAATTATAAATATCAACTCTCAACTAATATTTACATGTTTACCTCATTATTTATTTCGAACTGTAAGAGCTCTTTTAGAATTAGGTTATTTAAATCAACTAGCTATAGAAAACAAAATTTTAATTTTAATTTAAAATATTTAAATATTGTATTAGTTGCTTTTAAAAAGACAAAAATATATCCTATTAAAATTGGTGACGAATTTATAAGTTTGAACAACCAATTTAACAACAAATTACATAATGATTGGTTGTAATATTTAATGTCTAAAAATGGCATATTGAACCCTAAACATAATAGCTTTTTCAAGTTCGTATCAAGTTTCATCTCAAATTATATATTGACTAAAAATGATTAAATTTGGCCAAATTTAATATAAATTATTATATCTTTACTAATTTTATTACTGTATCATGCTATTAGTTTTTTTTATTATGAACTATTGCTAGCTCAGATGATCGATTCTCATAATTGCTTCGAGTAAGCGCTCAATTAAATATTAGTCTATCATAATCTATATTATTGGCATCTATAATAGAAAAACCAAGTGGGCATGTAAAAAATGTATTTTAACATATTATACTATCGATTTTGTGATCGATTAGATATTTTTTAAACAAAAATGGGTGATATTTAAATAAAATATTAGTGATCGATTTAACAATCAAGACCAAAAAATAAATTTTGGGATTGATGAAAATCAGTGGCTAAGAGAAGGAGTGATTGAATCTTAGCCCTTTTTTCACTGAATATTAATTTCTGATTTTCAAAGTAACTTTAGGAGATATTTCTACTTTTTGTCTCGTGTTAAATTGAGAGACACTTTTGTTTTTGTCTCCTAATAAACAGAAACAGAAAAAAAGAGTAGAGAAGAAGAAGTAACACTAGATGTATCCTAGTTCAGCTACTAGGTGTAATGTAGTCTAGATTATAAACACCAATTTCTCCCTACGAACTACCCATTTCTATATGGGACAAATCCAAATTCTAACCCCAATCTGAATTTGACTAGGACTCAAAACCTAGCTTTTCAACTGCAAAGTGCTAACCAAACTTGCAAAAGAATCCCCACAGGATCATGAAACACAACAGAAAGATGTACAAAGAAACTCTGAGACATCTATGACTTTTTCTCTAATTTTGATCACTACCTTTTTCCTCTCACTGGCTTTTTCTTACAAACCTCACCATATTTGCCTTTTTCACCATGAGACTCAGACAGACAAAATCAAGAAAAAGAAAACAAAATGAATATCATTGAAGGAGAAGAACTCAGGTAGCTTCTGGGTAGTTATGAGAACTCTGTGCTTTTTCAACCTTTGGCCGTTCACCCTTAATATAGAAGGGAAAGCTTCCAAAGTTGAAATCCTAACTCAACAACATCTTCTCCTACCAAAGAGTAGCAGCGGCTTCATCAAAAGGTGTTGAGAAAACCAAGACTGATGCCTGCAGGCTTACCTCATCACTCTCAGCCTTTTTCTTTAAGCTTCTTCCATCTTGACCATTGATCTTGACTTTGGCCCCTAGAATGGATTCTGATCGTTGATGGGCTTCTGACTCTGGACAGCTTCAAGCTTTCCATTTGTACTTCTTCTCTACCAGAGATTCAGAGGCTATCTTGTACTTTGATGTACAAAAACAAAAATGAACTTTTTACCAAGATAGATTTGCTTTTTGCCCGAAGCCGATCTCTTCCTTTCTTGGTAACAAAATATTGAAACCTTTCTTCAAATCTTTCCTTCTGTAGCAAATATCTTTCTTAGCCTTTCTTCTTCATAGGCTTTTATGTGACTTCTTATTTCTTCTGTCTTTTTCTCTAATAGATTGAAGTGACCGAAAGTAAGAGAGAGGAGAGAGAAGAGAGAGAAAACTTTCGAAGGAAGCATTAAATAGAATTAAACCACATTGAATTTTCACTTTCATTACCTAAGCCATAAAATAACGTGTAAGACTTTTGGTCACAAAGGAATGAAGTTAATTGAGTTGAGATTTGGGTTCAGTAACCAAGAGAAAACTTGTGAAGTGATTTTTCTTGTGACCACCCTATGGGCTTCTCATGATTTTGGACCAATTTGATTTTCTTTCTTTTAATGTTGAGCCACTATTTTTGAATTAATATGATACAGGGCTGAATTTGTTCATTCATCAAATTGGGTTTGTTGTAATGACGGAGAAAAAATGTCGGTAAAGAATTTCTCAAAATAACTTTGTTACAAGTATAGATTTAAACCGACAATTAAACATCAATCAACGTTTAATTAGGTTGTCACAAGTACAAACCCCAATAAAAATAAACCGAAGTATTCAAACTTCGGGTAGTCTTTATTGCATGGAAGTATGTTTATTATTGGTTATGACGTACTTCTTTTTGGGGTTTTGAAATAAGGAACAAGAAAATATAAATTGCTAGAAAAATAAACTAATAATTAAGAAAGTTCTTAGCAAGGAAAGAGAATTAGAAGTTCTATCCTCATTATCGTCATCAATTGTGATGGTAAATGTAAATTGCCTTCACTTAGTAATCCTCTAACAAATGAAGGAAGTCAAGCGAGCAAAATCGACTTAAGTTCACAAGTCCTAATTAAAGAATAGATTTAGTGAGGCTCAAGTCAACTAGCAACTTTCAATCACCAATCAACAAAAGAATTTTTGATAACTCAAGAGTCTCTAATTAATCAATCCAAGTCAAAAATATAAAAATCTATTTTAAAATCTAAGCAAGCATTTTATCAAACACTTGGAAGGCACAAAATAAAAGTATAGAAAATTAATAAGAGAATGTAAAATATAAGACTAACAAATGCAAGGAATCAATAACTGCAATTAAAGAAAGAAGCAATAAACATGAAATATCTCAAATTGTATTAAAAGGAAATTGAATCTAACAAAAAGAGTTCACAAACTAAATTGGAAAAATAAAGGAATCAATAAAAGAAGATAACTAAGGTACTAAAACAATAAAAAGTAGAAGAGAACTAAATTAAAACAAGATAAAATTCTGAAGTTAAAAAAAAATAAGACTAAAAACCTTAAAACTTAGAGAGAGGAGAGAGCCTCTATCTAGAACCCTACATCTAAAACTTAACTAATGTGAATAATAAAAAGTGAATTGTATGATTCTTCCAACTTCACTCTGCAGCCTTTTGTCTTTGAGCCTGGAACTGGGTCAAAAGCAAGCTAGAAATCGCCTCCAGCGTTTTCTCATAACTGAGGCACGTGACGCTTGTCACGCGTATGCGTCAGCCACGCGTACGCATCGATGGATATTAAACTAGCCACGCGTACGCATCATCTATGCGTGCACATCATTTGTTTGTTGCACTAGTCACGCGTACGCGTAGTCCATGTGTGCGCGTCAGCTCCAGCTTCTCAAATCCTCAATTTCTTGTATTTTTTCCACTTTGGCATGCTTCTCTTTCATCCTCTAAGCCATTCTTTCCCTATAAAACCTGAAAATACCTAATACACATATCACGGCATTGAATGGTAATAAGAGAAGATTACAAATTAGCAATTTTAAGGCCAAAGAAGCATGTTTTCAATCATAGCATAAAATTAGGAAAGAAACTTAAAAACATGCAATTTACATGAATAAGTGAGAGAATAATTGACAGAATCCACTCAATTCAATACAAAATAAACCATAAGATAGTAGTTTTATCAACTTAAGCCCTTTATTAAAAACTAAGTTGCTTCTTGCACACTTAAACAAAAATCATTAAACAACTTATTAAAAATTATTAAATAAAACACTTAATAATAATTTTAATAATTTCCTAATGTATGTTTTAATAATATTTGATTATCATATAAATTTTCCAAATTCAACAGGGATGCTTAGAAAAGTTTTAGTAGCTAAATAAGTTACTAATGGCAAATTTGGAGATTGACCGAGCAACTAACATAAAAGTTAGGATAAAAACTTTTGTTCGCTAATCGATCACAAACCAGTTAGTTATTAATAATTAAGTTAGCTGCTGATTTAGCAACCGAAGAAAAATATTAGGTTATGAGACAGTGAATTGCTAAATCAATTGACAATGATAAAATTATAGGTTAGTTTAATAATCAAAATATCTTCGGATAAAGCTCTAAAAATTAGACTATAAATGAAGTCATCAAACAACACTAAAATATATTTTTTAAAGCTTGTTCTATTATTTCACATAAATAAAACTTGCTATTTAATTATCTCTCATTTTTTTTTAATGATAAAAAATTAAAATTAAGCCACAATTTATGCTGGCTTATAATTATCTATGTATTTTTTTATTTGAATTCAATATCACTTTTAATTATTTAGAATTATTCTGCGATTATGTTCTAGAATTTTTGTTGAGACACTTAAAAGATTATAATGGCTACAGTCTCCTTTCAAAACAAAATAATGCGAGAACGTTTATTAAAATTAAAAGAATACATTTTTTTAATTTGAAATTAACGGTTTTAAATAGTTAGTTTTTTAAAACCGATAAACATAATTAATCATATAGGTATAATAATAAGATTACGTTTATTTTTATCAAATTAAATTTAATTATTTCTATTTATAATTTTAAATTAATTAAAAATTTTATAATTAATTTTTATATGAATAAAATTAGATTAATTATTTTTTTAAAAATCTAATTCTAATTTTTCGGTATTCAAATCAATGCAAACTGATATTATCGGTCTGGGTTTAGTCATAAAAACATATATACCCGATCTATTTCAAGGCGATCAAATTTAATCAGTTCAGTTCTCAATTTCTTCTAAACCCAACCCAAACCAATCCGATTACACCTTAACTTCATGAATTAAACATTAAAAGCAACAACTTTAGTAGTTATGAATTTGACGATAATGTAATACAATTCTGCTCTTTAATTCGTGACTACTTACTTAAAATTATTTTTAAATTTAGTTTTAACTATAAAAATCTAAAATTAAATTCAACTAATAACCTAAAATAAACATCTCTAATAAAATCTTAAAAAAATTTATTCAATACCTCAATACATCTAAATTTATTTTTAATATCTCTTTTTTTAATTATCTTTTAACAAATTAATTTAAAATAATACTTTAAAAAAAATATTAATTATGTTCCTAATATATATTTATTATATCCTAATTAAATGGTATGTTATAATATAGTTAATTTTTAAAATCATGATGCTATAGATGAAAAAAATAGCATATAAAACAAGTTTTATAAAATAAATTATAATATCAAATAAATAATTAAGATTTAAAATTATTAATTAATTAGAATTTATAAAAAATTTAATAATTTTAATAATTTATATATCAATAGAACATGTTAAATTCTTAATAGTAAGTCATAAAAAAATCTCAATAATAATCATAATTGTCATTTTATTGAAAATATATTTTAAAAGTTATAATTAATATGTTTGTAGTTTTACGAGAATAATGCATTAATGGTTTAATAATTTTATCAATATACATTAAAAACTCTATTAATGTAACATTCTATGATAATGCACTAATGAATATTATAATATTAATAATATAAAGGAGTTTTAAAATTTCAAACATTATAGGAATATTATAACATTGTTGAAAATAATTACAAACGGTACAAATTTTTCTTTACAAATTTTAGCCTACATTATATTTTTATCATAATTTTTAAAGTTTCCTCTTATGAAATTAGGATAATTCACAAAAATAATTCAAATACACTTTAATATTACAGCAATATTCTAAAAAAAAATACATACATGTCCAATTTTCGCACATATTTTATGTAAATTAAAGCTAAGTGACTCGATTTTTACACTAACTCTATATAAATTGAATTAATTGAATTCGATTTAACTAGAATAATAGTAAATCAAATCTAGTTGATTTGATTTACTATTTCTGCAACATATATATAGTAAATCGAATAAAATTAATTCGATTACTATTTATACAACTTACTGACATATATATAGTTAATTGTTTATTTATTTTATATTAACTTTAAAATATAAATGTCAATAAGAAAATACTTCCATTTGGATTCAAATAAAATATAAAAAAACTCAAAACAAATAAGAATATAAATCTAATTTTGTATTTTAGTTCAAATTTCAGAAAAACTACATTTTCATAAACTTAAAAATTTAAAATAGAACAATAATGATTTCTAAAAATTATTAAAAATTCTCATTTGAATCATTAGCATCTAAAGAATCATTACCAGGATTTTTGATGTTGAAAAAATTAATATAAAGTATAGCCCTCCAAGGTGACATAGGAGTTATGATGCAAATTTTCGTAAACTACTATCGGCAAGTGCACCGAGTCGTATCAAGTAATACCACGGAGTGGGTTATCATTCCCACAAGGATTAACGGACTAAGCAAGTAATGGTCAATTGATTAATCTAGTCAGACAATCAGAATTTAGGGTTTTAGAATTTCTTAGCATAAAAATAGTGAATTTTAAGACAAATAGTAAATGGTCAAATTCCAATCCCTTGGTAATTCAATTTTTCTTAACTTAATAAACCACCAATTCTTGATTAATTGATTATGAAAAGAGGTGAAATACGTTCACTGATTTAGAAACCACACAATTCATAAGAGTTAATCCTAGTTGATTCGATGTCACTTGTCAAATCTAGTTTCAAAACTTAAAGAATTGTGAGAAGGAATTTTAAGTTTAATTCCAAAAACCAAGTTTTTCAGTATGATAATTAGAACTATTTTCCAATAGATTCAAACCTTTGTGATGAAGAACGAAAAATTCTTACTTGAGAAAACATCAATGCATTAATCAAAAGTAGAAAAGTTATAACATTAGTCCATTAAAATCAGTAGAACTCCAAACCTTAACCAAGGAGATTAGTGATTCATGCTGAGATTCAAAATCACCAACAAAGCATGAAAATTCGGCCAAAAAATATCCCCGTCAAATTTTTTCAAGAGCCTTTTATACTGAGCCTAAAACAAAACCTAAAATTCAAATTCAAACTTCAATAAAACAAAATCAAATAAAATCTTTCGTAATTAATCTTCAACTCACATTGTGATTCAGGTCCAAATCTTAGTGATTCAATTCTTCAACAATGCAATGTGGGCTTGGGTGATAACTTGATGCTTGTGAGTTCTTGGGCCATGGGCATGTGGCACGCCCACTCATTGGTGTATTGTACGCCAATCTTTTCAAGTCCATGGAAGTTGTAAGAACCGAAGTTTTCACGAATAAAATTATTTAAATGTCCAAATTAGATTCCAAAAGGTTAGGATGAGAATTTGGGAATTTAAATATGATTTTTAGACTCAGTAGGTTTTTCTGAGTCAGTAAAAAACCGTAAAAAACTGCAAACCGGCAGTTGAACCGGTTAAACCGGTTTAAGTCTGCCCGGTACTGTGCGAGAAACAGGGGCGGAGCTAGATAAAATATAGAGGGGGGCAAAAAATATTTATACAATAAATTATGATTAAAATAAAATTTTAAGGAGGGGCTAAACTGAAATTTACATATAATTTACATGTGAAAAATTAAAATTAGGAGGGGCCATCGCCCCCCTTTCCTACCACCTGGCTCCGCCCCTGGCGAGAAAAAGTGAAAAACAGTCGAAAACCTTAGAAAAATATTAGGAATGAAAAACCGAGCGTTAGTGTTAAAGGTCTGGCCCAAAGTTGGGTCGAACGGGCTAAAAATGCTAACGGGTTGGATTGGGCCCAAGTTGGGCTTGGACCCAACTTATATAAGTCTCCTTTAATGGGCTTTCAGCTCATTTTCATTAAAGAGAGAGAGGGAGTTCGGTTATGAGAGAAGAGAGAAGAGAAGCCATGGGAGCATTATTCATCCTCCACTTCCGGAAGCCATAACTTGAGATACGGAGCTCTGATTGACGAGCCGTTTGCGACCACGCGAAGCTCTTGACAAGCTCCTTCCTTCTATCTAAGTTTTTCTGGTAAGAACTCGAAGCTAACATCCTAGTTCTCTGCCCTAAGATTCTGTGCGATTTCATGTTTGATTTTTGTGTAGATTTTGTGGTTTTGGTTGTTTAGGTGATCTCTAGTAGCGGATAATTATTGGATTTTATCCCTACTCACATTGGGTAAGGTTAGGTTTTACTAAACTCTTGTGTTTAGTTCTTTTGGGTATCTTAGATTTTGATGTTGGTATATATATGTGTTGTTAGTGTGAGCCTTGGTGTTTGTTAGTGTTGGTTGAGGCTTTGGATCAAGCTTGGTGGCTTCATTTCGGTGTTTGGTGCGTTTGAGAATCGGCCAAGGTATAGTTTCGGTTTCCTTTATGTAATATATAATGTTCATGGACACTTAGGCTAGTTGACCCTAAGATAGGATTGAATGTTGTGGGTGTATGAGTAATTATATGTGAATTGATGTTAATTGTTGGTGTATGGATATATTGATGGATAATGAGGATTTTGAGAAATTAAGATGATGAGTTAATGTAAAATATTTATGGTGGGTTGGAATAAAGAATATTGATGATTATGATGTTTGATGATATGATGATGATTTTTTTATTGTTGGTTATTGTGGTTGTTGAGGATTATTGGGTATCATTGGTGTTGATGAGCTTTATGATGGATTTGGCTAAATGATGGGTAGGGTTTTACAATGATTATTGGAATTTATGAGGATTTGTTTTGGTAATTGAGGTTTTTGTTGATTGATTATGATTATGAGTGTGGAATTGTGATTAAGTAGGAATTTATGGATTTGGTAGTGGGATATGGTATAATGGTTGAATAATTTAAGTGAAATTGAGGAGAATGATATGAAGAGGTAATGTATTGTGTGTGATAGTGGTTTATGATGGTTGGACAGGGTTTAAGTTGGTGTTGAATTAAGAGATGGTTAAAATTTGAGGATTTGAGATTTTGGGTGAAAAAGGGTTTTTGGTGAACTTTGCCTGATCATTCAAAGTTGGTGTTAAAAATCTGAAATTCTGCAAAGTTGCAGAATTTCATGATTTCTGATATGTGCGGGTGCACACTTTTGTGCGGACTCACACCCTGCGAAAATGTTGACCTGTGCGGACATACACATACTTGTGTGCACGCACAGGCAGGGAAGAACATTTTGTTTGCAGTGCTAGCACAGGTGGTGCACGCGCACATCAGAGGAAGGATTACGACCTGTGCGGACGCACAGCCCTGTGCGCACGCACAAGTCAAGAAGGGTCGTCTGTTGGGGGCACTCGCACAGCTTGTGCGAGTGAATAGACTTTATAATTTTTAGCTCCTGTGTGTACGCACAACCCTGTGCGTGCGCACACTTTCAAAATCTTCCTGGGCGTGTGCACGCACACCCCTGTGCGGACGCACACCCCCTGTTTCACAATTTTAAACTTTGTTTTCAACTATTTCACCTTCCCAACAAGGTTGTAAGCTTCTATAACACCATTTTAAAGCTTTTGGGCCTACTTTCGAGTATGGGAATATGGGAAATAAGATAAGGACTTTAGTTGATGTTTATTATGAATAGTTAGAGAACGGAGGCTTATGTTTTTGGTGTATTGCGGATGAGTTAGTTGAGAGAAAAGGAAGAGTGGTGCATAGGGTGACTGTTGACAGTGAATTGAGAAATTAGTGAACTGATGAGTCTGGAATGGAATTGCCTATGATGAATTTGAGAAATATAAATGTTTAAGGATGTTAATGGGAATGATGATGGTTATGATGAGTTGATGATTCAAAGAGGAATGATGATCTTGTTGAATGTGGAAAGTGTGCCAGGCACTATATCCTTGGAATGATTTGTAATGAGTTATATGTGTTATTGTTTTTCTTCTCTGCCACAAGAGTGTGCCAGGCACTATATCCTCGGATTGAGCATGCAAGTGACACAGGCACTATATCCTCGGAACGATAGTCTGAATTGAAAGTTCCATGGATTTCCACTGGAAGATCCACATCAGTTCCTATCTGAATTCTTGCAAATCTGTGAGATTGTTAGGACCAATGGAGTGGATCTTAAGGTCTACAGACTTATGCTTTTCCCTTTTGCTGTTAGAGACAGAGCTAGGATACGGTTGGACTCTCAACCTAAGGAAATCCTAGACTCTTGAAAAAAGTTGGTCAATGCTTTCTTGGCCAAATTCTTTCTACCTCAAAAGAAGAACCAGCTCAGGGTAGAAGTTCGAACCTTCAGACAAAAAAGAGTGTGAATCCCTCTATGAAACTTGGGAATGATACAAGCAACTGATCAGGAGGTGTCCTCCTGACATGCTCTCAGAATGGTCTATCCTAGGTATTTTCTATGATGGTCTATCTGAGATATCCAAGATGTCCTTAGACCATTTTGCAGGTGGATCACTCAACTTGAACAAAATGCCTAAAGAGGCATAGGAACTCATTGAAATGGTTGCAAATAACCAATTCATATACACTTCTAAGAGAAACCCTGTGAACAATGGGGTGGCTCAAAAGAAAGGAGTTCTAGAGGTTGATACTCTAAATGCCATATTGGCTCAAAACAAGATCTTAACCCTAACAGAATATGATCTCTCGGTATTTGATTGGATCACAAGCTGCAATTGGCAGCACTCAAAAAGCCTCCTATGAAGGAGAAGCTTATGATCCAGATCAACCTTCACTAGAGGAGGTGAATTACATGGGAGAACCCTATGAAAACACCTATAATCCATCATGGAGGAATCATCCTACCGTTCACGGAAGGATCAACAGAAGCCTCAGTAAGGCTTCGACAATAATCAAGGTAGAAGAAATCAAAATAGGTTCAACAACAGACCACCATTCCCCTCTTCTGAGGAACATATAGAGACTCCTAGGCAGAACCTTTCTGACTTAGTGACTATAGTCATTAACCTCTCTAAGACCACTCATAGTTTTATAACTGAAACAAGGTCTTCCATTAGAAATCTGGAGGTACAAGTTGGTGAACTGAGCAAGAGAATCCCTGAGACTCCTTCTAACACTCTTCCTAGTAACACTGAAATTAACCAAAGAGAAGAGTGCAAGGCCATCACTGTAGAAGCTAAGGCCGAATCTGAAAGAGAATTACTGGTGTTGAACGTCAGTAAGGAAGCCTCTACTGGGCGTTCAACGCCCAAAGTGGTAGAGAAGCTGGCGTTCAACACCAACTATGGGGCAGTAGCTAAGAATTCAACACCCAATGATCCCCTAATTCTGGCGTTGAACGCCAGCCAGGGAATAGTGGCTGGGTATTCAATACTCACAAAGGCACCATCACTAGCGTTGAACGCCACTAAGGAGGTCCTTACTGGGTGTTCAACGCCCACAAAGGCACAAAAGTTGGTGTTGAACGCAAATGAAGGTATTCTAGTTGGGCATTCAACACCTAAAGTAGCACAAGTCCTAGCATTGAATGCCACAATAGGGATAGTAGGGAATCCTAAGTCCACTGAGAACTCCCCTATTGAAGAAATGATAGAACCAAAGGTTCATGGGGAGCCCATTGAAGTTACCTTGGATGCTTGGTTGAAGATCATAGAATCTGCAGAATGCTCCTCCTCAGAGAGGATGAGGAAACTAGGAAAGAGTAAGTTGTTCGGTAACTAGGAATTCTGATGAAGCGGAATGCCAAGCTATTTGGCACAGAGACATTGGACGAAGAACCTCAAGTACTCACCAAGGAACTCAATGCCTTGGTTCAGCAGAAGTTACCTCAGAAGAAGCCAGATCCCAGACGCTTCTTAATCCCTTGCACCATAGGTACGATGACTGGTGGGCAAAATTGTGATCATCAACAATGGCTCCAAAGACTTGGTGCTCTCAAACGTGAATCTCACTTTGTCACAACTCCGCACAACTAACCAGAAAGTGTACTGGGTCGTCCAAGTAATACCTTACATGAGTAAGGGTCGATTCCACAGAGATTGTTGGTATGAAGCAAGCTATGGTCACCTTGTAAATCTCAGTCAGGCAGATTCAAATTGATAGTGGTTTTTGGAAAATATAAAGAGATACTTAATTAAATAATAAAGGATAGAAATACTTATGTAAATTCATTAGTGGGAATTTCAGATAGGTGTATGGAGATGCTGTGTTCCTTCTGAATCTCTGCTTTCCTATTGCTTTCATCCAATCTTTGTCACTCCTTTCTATGGCAAGCTGTATGTAGGGCATCACTGTTGTCAATGGCTACATCCCATCCTCTCAGTGAAAAAGGTCTAAATGCTCTGTCACGGTACGGCTAATCATCTGTCGGTTCTCGATCATGTTGGAATAAAATCCCTTGATTCTTTTGCGTTTGTCATCACGCCCAACAATTGCGAGTTTGAAGCTCGTCACAGTCATTCAATCCCAGAATCCTACTCGGAATACCACAGACAAGGTTTAGACTTTCCAGATTCTCATGAATGTTGCCATCAATTCTAGCTTATACCACGAAGACTCTGATCTCACAGAATGGAAGGCTCGGTTGTCAGGCGAGGGGCAACCATGTATCGTGCATCAGGAATCCAAGAGATACGCACTCTAGCTCTCGCTTGTAGAATGGAGTGGTTGTCAGGCATGCATTCATAAGGATAGATGATGACGAGTGTCACGGATCATCACATCCATCAGGTTGAAGTACGAATGGCATCTTAGAACAGGAATAAATCGAATTGAATAGAAAGTAATAGTAATTGCATTTTAAAACTTGAGGTACAGCAGAGCTCCACACCCTTAATCTATGGTGTGTAGAAAGTCCACCGTTGAAAATACATAAGTGATGAAGGTCTAGGCATGGCCGAATAGCCAGCCCCCCAAAATGTGATCACAGGATCAAAAATACAATCCAGGATGAAAATACAATAGCAAAATGTCCTATTTATAATAAACTAGCTACTTAGGGTTTACAAAAGTAAGTAATTGATGCAGAAATCTACTTTTGGGACCCATTTGGTGTGTGCTTGGGTTGAGCTTGAATGTTACACGTGCAGAGGCTTTTATTGGAGTTGAACACCAAGTTGTAACGTGTTTCTGGCGTTCAACTCTGGTTCGTGACGTGTTTCTGGCGTTTGACTCCAGAATGCAGCATGGAACTGGCGTTGAGCGCCAATTTACGTTGTCAAATCTCGAATAAAGTATGGACTATTATATATTTATGGAAAGCTCTGGATGTTTACTTTCCAATGCCGTTGAGAGCGCGCCTTTTGGAGTTCTATAGTTCCAGAAAATCCATTTCGAGTGCAGGGAGGTCAGATTCCAACAGCATCAGCAGTCCTTTGTCAGCCTTCTTATCAGAGTTTTGCTCAGGTCCCTCAATTTCAGCCAGAAAATATCTGAAATCATAGAAAAACACACAAACTCATAGTAAATTCTAGAAATGTGAATTTAACATAAAAATTAATGAAAACATCCCTAAAAGTAGTTAGATCATACTAAAAACTACCTAAAAACAAAGCCAAAAAGCGTATAAATTATCCGCTCATCACAACACTAAACTTAAATTGTTGCTTGTCCCCAAGCAACTGAAAATCAAATAGGATAAAAAGAAGAGAATATACTATAAATTCCAAAATATCAATGAATATTAATTCTAATTAGATGAGCGGGATTTGTAGCTTTTTGCTTTTGAACAGTTTTGGCATCTCACTTCATCCTTTGAAGTTTAGAATGATTGGCTTCTCTTGGAACTCAGAGTTCAGATAGTGTTAATTAATTCTCCTAGTTAAGTATGTTGAGTCTTGAACACAGCTACTTATGAGTCTTGGCCGTGGCCCTAAGCACTTTGTTTTCCAGTATTACCACCAGATACATAAATGCCATAGACACATAACTGGGTGAACCTTTTCAGATTGTGACTCAGCTTTGCTAGAGTCCCCAGTTAGAGGTGTCCAGAGCTCTAAAGCACACTCTTTTTGCTTTGGATCACGACTTTAACCACTCAGTCTCAAGCTTTTCACTTGGACCTTCATGACACAAGCACATGGTTAGGGACAGCTTGATTTAGCCACTTAGGCCTGGATTTATTTCCTTCGGCCCTCCTATCCATTGATGCTCAAAGCCTTGGATCCTTTTTACCCTTGCCTTTTGGTTTTAAGGGCTATTGGCTTTTTCTGCTTGCTTTTTCTTTTTCTTTCTATTTTTTTTGCCACCTTTTTTTTCGCAAGCCTTTTGCTTTTTCACTTCTTTTTCTTGCTTCAAGAATCAATTTTATGATTTTTTAGATCATCAATAACATTTCTCTTATTCATCATTCTTTCAAGAGCCAATAATTTTAACATTCATAAACAACAAGATCAAAAATATGCACTGTTCAAGCATTCATTCAGAGAACAAAAAGTATTGTCACCACATCAATATAATTAAACTAAATTCAAGGATAGATTCGAAATTCATGTACTTCTTGTTCTTTTGAATTAGAAACATTTTTCATTTAAGAGAGGTGAAGGATTAATGGAATTATTTATAGCTTTAAGACATAGTTACTAACTACTAATGATCATGAAGTATAGACACAAAACATAGATAAACATATAACATAAAAACCGAAAAGCAGAGAAAATAAGAACAAGGAATGAGTCCACCTTAGTAAGAGTGGCGCCTTCTTGAAGGACCAATGGTGCTCTTTGAGCTCCTCTATGTTTCTTCCTTGCTTCTGTTGCATGATCTCTAGTGATTTTGGTGCTCCTATCCTTAGTTGCTCCCAATAATTGTGTGGAGGAAAATTTATCCCCTGAGGTATCTCAGGGATCTCTTGATTTGTAGTCAAATGTTCTACCACTGAGCTATAGACCCTTTAGATGAATCTCTCCATCTCCTATGATTCGGGGGTGGAAGCTTTTGTCTTCCCTTTCCTCTTTCTAGAGGTTTCTCTGGCCTTAGGTGCCATCAATGGTTATGGAAAAACAAAAAGCTATGCTTTTACCACACCAAACCTAAAATGTTGCTCGCCCTCGAGCAAAAGAAGAAATAATGGAAGAAGATATGGAGGAGAGGGAGAGATGTGTATGTTTCGGCCATACGGGTGGGATTGGGTGGGGAAGAGATGGATGGATGTGAGTGGTGAAGGGGTGATGGGGAAGAGAGATTGAGGTGATTGGTGAAGAAGAGAGAAGGTGAATTGAGGTGGGTGGAGATCCTGTGGGGTCCACAGATCCTGGGTGTCAAAGATTTACATCCATGCACCCATTAGGCATGTGTAATGCCTTAGCATACAATTCTGGCGTTTAAACACCGAAGTGATGCTCATTTTGGGCGTTCAATGCCCAATTGCAGCATGTTTCTGGCGTTGAACGCCAGTTCCATGCTTCTTCCTGGCGTTCAGCGCCAGCTTTCCTCAGGGCATATTCCTGGCGTTCAAACGCCAGGATGTTGCTTGTTTCTGGCGTTCAACGCCAGATCCATGCTCTGTTCTGGCGTTGAACGCCAGCCAGATGCTCCTTACTGGCGTTTAAACGCCAGTAAGTCCTTCCTCCAGGGTGTGATTTTTCTTCTGCTGTTTTTGATTCTGTTTTTATTTTTTGTATTTTTTTCGTGACTCCACATGATCATGAACCTAATAAAACATAAAATAACAGTAAAATAAAAAAATAAAATTAGATAAATATAAATTGGGTTGCCTCCCAACAAGCGCTTCTTTAATGTCACTAGCTTGACAATGGCTCTCATGGAGCCTCACAGATGTTTAGATCATGATGAAGGCCTCCCAACACCAAACTTAGAGTTTGAATGTGGGGGCTTCTCAACACCAAACTTAGAGTTTGGTTGTGGCATCCCAACACCAAACTTAGAGTTTGATTGTGGGAGCTTTGTTTGACTCTATATTGAGAGAAGCTTACTATGCCTCTTTTCCATGTTTACAGAAGAACACCCTTGGGTCTTAAACACAAGGTAGTCCCCATTCAATTGAAGGACTAGCTTTCCTCTGTCAACATCAATCACAGCTCCTGCTATGGCTAGGAAAGGTCTTCCAAGGATGATGCATTCATCCTCCTCCTTCCTAGTGTCTAAGATTATGAAATCAGCAGGGATGTAAAGGCCTTCAACCTTCACTAACACGTCCTCTACTAATCCATAAGCTTGTCTTACTGACTTGTCTGCCATTTGTAATGAGAATATGGCAGGCTATACCTCAATGATCCCTAGTTTATCCATTACAGAGAGTGGCATAAGATTTATGCTTGACCCCAGGTCACATAGAGCCTTGTTAAAGGTCATGGTGCCTATGGTACAGGGTATTAAGAATTTGCTAGGATCTTGTCTCTTTTGAGGTAATGTTTGCTGAACCTATGTATCTAGTTCACTAATGAGCAAGGGAGGTTCACCTTCCCAAGTCTCATTACGAAAAAACTTGGCATTCAGCGTCATGATAGCTCCTAAATATTGAGCAACTTGCTCTCCAGTTACATCTTCATCCTCTTCAGAGGAAGAATAGTCTTCAGAGCTCATGAATGGCAGAAGGAGGTTTAATGGAATCTCTATGGTCTCTATATGAGCCTCAGATTCTTTTAGGTCCTCAATAGGGGACTTTTTCTTGCTTAGAGGACGTCCCAGGAGGTCTTCCTCACTAGGATTTTCATCCTTTCCTCCCTCTCTGCATTCAACCATATTGACTATATCAATGGCCTTGCACTCTCTCTTTGGATTCTCTTCTATATTGCTTGGGAGAGTACTAGGAGGAGTTTCAGTTACTTTATTACTCTGTCCCACTTGTGCCTCCAAATTTCTGATGGAGGACCTTGTTTCACTCATGAAACTTAAAGTGGCCTTAGACAGATCAGAGACTATATTTGCTAAATTAGAGGAGCTCTGCTTAGAATTCTCTATCTGTTGCTGAGAAGATGATGGAAAAGGCTTGCTATTGCTAAACCTGTTTCTTCCACCATTATTAAAGCCTTGTTGAGGCTTTTGTTGATCCTTCCATGAGAAATTTGGATGATTTCTCCATGATGAATTATAGGTGTTTCCATAAGGTTCACCCATGTAATTTACCTCTGTCATTGCAGGGTTCTCAGGATCATAAGCTTTTTCTTCAGAAGATGCCTCTTTAGTACTGTTAGATGCATTTTGCCATCCATTCAGACTTTGAGAAATCATGTTGACTTGCTGAGTCAACACTTTGTTCTGAGCCAATATGGCATTCAGAGCATCAATTTCAAGAACTCCCTTCCTCTGAGGCATCCCATTATTCACGGAATTCCTCTCAGAAGTGTACATGAATTGGTTATTTGCAACCATGTCAATAAGTTCTTGAGCTTCTGCAGGCGTTTTCTTTAGGTGAATGGATCCATCTGCAGAATGGTCTAATGACATTTTGGAAAACTCAGATAGATCATAATAGAATATATCTAATATGGTCCATTCTGAAAACATGTCAGAAGGACACTTTTTGGTCATCTGCTTGTATCTTTCCCAAGCTTCATTGAGGGATTCACCATCTTTTGGCTTGAAGTTCTGAACATTCACTCTAAGCTTGCTCATCTTTTGAGGAGGAAAGAATTTATCCAAGAAGGCCATGACCAGCTTATCCCAGGAGTCCAGGCTATCTTTAGGTTGTGAGTCCAACCATGTTCTAGCTCTGTCTCTTACAACAAAAGGGAAAAGCATGAGCCTGTAGACTTCAGGATCTACTCCATTCGTCTTAACAGTCTTACAAATCTGCAAGAACTCAGTTAAAAATTGGTAAGGATCTTCAGATGGAAGTCCATGAAACTTGCAGTTCTGTTGTATTAAAGCAACTAATTGAGGTTTCAGCTCAAAATTGTTTGCTCCAATGGCAGAACTTGAGATGCTTCTTCCATCAAACTTGGACGTGGGTTTAGTAAAATCACCAAGCATCCTCCTTGCATTATTGTTGTTGGGTTTGGCTGCCATCTCCTTCTCTTGTTCGAAAATTTCAGAAAGGTTGCCTCTGGATTGTTGTAATTTAGCTTCTCTTAGTTTTCTCTTCAGAGTCCTTTCAGGTTCAGGATCAGCTTCAACAAGAGTGCCTTTTTCCTTGTTCCTGCTCATATGAAAAAGAAGAGAAAAAGAAAAGGAAGAGGAATCTTCTATGTCACAGTAAAGAGGATCCTTATTATTAGTAGAAGAAGAAAGGGGATAAGGATTAAGAAGAAGGAATAATCCAAACACAAGGGTAATGATAGAGGAAGTGATTGGAGATGAAGAGAGGTGAAGAGAAGTGTTAGTAAATAAATAAATAAATAGAAGAAGATGAGAGAGAGAATTCAAAAATTAATTTTGAAAAGGAGTTAGTGATTTTCGAAAATTAAAGATGAGATAGAATTAAAATTAAAATTTAAAACAATCAATTAATTTAAAAAGAATTTTGAAAAGGGATGAGATATTTTCGAAAATTAGAGAGGGACAAGTAGTTAGGTGATTTTGAAAAAGATAAGAAACAAACAACAAATTAATTAGTTAGTTGAAAAAGATATTAAAATCAAATTTGAAAAGATAAGAAGATAAGAGGTTAGATAAGATATTTTAAAATCAAATTTTTGAAAAAGATAAAATTTTGAAAAAGATATGATATAAAAGATATGATAAAAAGATATAAAAAAGATATGATTTTTAAGAAAAAGATATTTTGAAAAAGATTAAATTTTTAAAATTAAAATTAATTACTTAACTAACAAGAAACTAAAAGATATGATTCTAGAATTTAAAGATTGAACATTTCTTAACAAGAAAGTAACAAACTTCAAATTTTTGAATCGATCACATTAATTGTTAGTGTAATTTCGAAAATAATTTTAAAATTTTCAAAATTAATAAGATAAAAATGAAAAAGATTTGATTTTTGAAAAAAATTTTGAAAAGATAGGATTTTTAAAATTGAAAATTTGACTTGACTTATGAGAAACAACTAATTTTAAAATTTTTTGACTAAGTCAACTCAAATTTTTGAAAATTAGGAGAGAAATAAGGAAAAGATATTTTTTTGATTTTTGAATTTTTAATGATGAGAGAGAAAAACAACAAAAATGACTCACAACATGAAAATTATGAATCAAAACTCATGATGCATGCAAGAACATTATGAATGTCAAATTGAACACCAAGAACACTTTGAAGATCATGATGAACATCAAGAACATATTTTTGAAAATTTTTTGATGCAAAGAAAACATGCAAGACACCAAACTTAGAATTCTTTAACGCATGGATACTATGAATGCAAAAATGCATATGAAAAATAATAAAAGACACAAAACAAGAAAACATCAAGATCAAACAAGAAGATTTACCAAGAACAACTTGAAGATCATGAAGAACACTATGAATGCATGAATTTTTCGAAAAATGCATAATAATTTTTAAAACATGCAATTGACACCAAACTTAAAAATTGACTCAAGACTCAAACAAGAAACAAAAAATATTTTTGATTTTTATGATTTTATGATTTTTTTGTATTTTCTTAATAAATTTTTCGAAAATATTCTTTAGAAAAATGAAAATAAAGAAAAAAAATTTTTTGAAAGATTTTTGAAAACTTTTTTAAAAGAAAATTACCTAATCTGAGCAACAAGATGAACCGTTAGTTGTCCAAACTCGAACAATCCCTGACAACGGCGCCAAAAACTTGGTGGACGAAATTGGGATCATCAACAATGGCTCCAAAGACTTGGTGCTCTCCAACGTGAATATCACTTTGTCACAACTCCGTACAACTAACCAGCAAGTGTACTGGGTCGTCCAGGTAATACCTTACGTGAGTAAGGGTCGATCCCACAGAGATTGCTGGTATGAAGCAAGCTATGGTCACCTTGTAAATCTCAGTCAGGCAGATTCAAATTGATAGTGGTTTTTGGAAAATATAAAGAGATACTTAATTAAATAATAAATGATAGAAATACTTATGTAAATTCATTAGTGGGAATTTCAGATGGTGTATGGAGATGCTGTGTTCCTTCTGAATCTTTGCTTTCCTACTACTTTCATCCAATCTTTGTCACTCCTTTCTATGGCAAGCTGTATGTAGGGCATCACCGTTGTCAATGGCTACATCCCATCCTCTCGGTGAAAAAGGTCCAAATGCTCTGTCACGGCACGGCTAATCATCTGTCGGTTCTCGATCATGTTGGAATAGAATCCCTTGATTCTTTTGCGTTTGTCATCACATCCAACAATCACGAGTTTGAAGCTCGTCACAGTCATTCAATCCCAGAATCCTACTCGGAATACCACAGACAAGGTTTAGACTTTTTGGATTCTCATGAATGCCGCCATCAATTCTAGCTTATACCACGAAGACTCTGATCTCATGGAATGGAAGGCGCGGTTGTCAGGCGAGGGGCAACCATGTATCGTGCATCAGGAATCCAAGAGATACGCACTCTAGCTCTTGCTTGTAGAACGGAGTGGTTGTCAGGCACGCGTTTATAAGGATGGATGATAATGAGTGTCATGGATCATCACATCCATCAGGTTGAAGTACGAATGGCATCTTAGAACAGGAATAAATCGAATTGAATAGAAAGTAATAGTAATTGCATTAAAACTTGAGGTACAGCAGAGCTCCACACCCTTAATCTATGGTGTGTAGAAACTCCACCGTTTAAAATACATAAGTGATGAAGGTCCAGGCATGGCCGAATGGCCAGCCTCCAAAATGTGATCACAGGATCAAAAATACAATCCAGGATGAAAATACAATAGTAAAATGTCCTATTTATAATAAACTAGCTACTTAGGGTTTACAGAAGTAAGTAATTGATGCAGAAATCCACTTCCGGGGCCCACTTGGTGTGTGCTTGGGCTGAGCTTGAATGTTACACGTGCAGAGGCTTTTATTGGAGTTGAACGCCAAGTTGTAACGTGTTTCTGGAGTTCAACTCTGGTTCGTGACGTGTTTCTGGCGTTTGACTCCAGAATGCAGCATGAAACTGGCGTTGAAGGCCAATTTACGTTGTCAAATCTCGAATAAAGTATGGACTATTATATATTTCTGGAAAGCTCTGGATGTTTTCTTTCCAATGCCATTGAGAGCGCGCCTTTTGGAGTTCTGTAGCTCCAGAAAATCCATTTCGAGTGCAAGGAGGTCAGATTCCAACAGCATCAGCAGTCCTTTGTCAGCCTTCTTATCAGAGTTTTGCTCAGGTCCCTCAATTTCAGCCAGAAAATACCTGAAACCACAGAAAAATACAATAACTCATAGTAAAGTCCAGAAATGTGAATTTAACATAAAAAACTAATAAAAACATCCCTAAAAGTAGTTAGATCATACTAAAAATTACCTAAAAATAAAGCCAAAAAGCGTATAAATTATCTGCTCATTAGTGACCTTTAATAAGGCTCTGTGTGACCTAAGGTAAAGCATAAACCTCATGCCTCTCTCTGTAATGGAAAGAATGGTATCTTTGAGGTACAAGCTGCAAGAATCTTACTAGAGATGGCAGACAAGTCCATGAAAAGGGCTTATGGAATAGTAGAGAATGTCTTGGTGAAGGTTGAAGACCTTTAAATCCCTACTGACTTCATAATCCTAGATACCGGGGAAGAAGAGGATGAATCCATCATCCTTGGAAGACATTTCCTAGCTACAGCCAAGGCTATGATTGATGTAGACAGAGGAGAACTAGTCCTGCAATTAGATGAGGACTATCAAGGTTCATAAACGTCATTCTAAATTAGCTGAAAGAAGCACCATTCATAAACATGAAGTGCTTCAACCACTTCTCTCAGTACAAAGCCCAACAGAGCCCTCAGACACCAACTCTAAGTTTGGTATTGGGCACCTGGTACATGAAATAGTGAGTTCACACTTCTCTCACAACTCCGTGCAGTTGACCAGTAAGTGCACTGGGTCATCCAAGTAATACCTTACGTGAGTAAGGGTCGATCCCACAGAGATTGTCTGCTTGAAGCAAGCTATGGTCATCTTGTAAATCTCAGTTAGGCAGATTCAATTGGTTATGGGGTTTTGATAATTAAAAGATGAATAAGACATAAAATAAGATAGAAATACTTATGTAATTCATTGGTGGGAATTTCAGATAAGCGTATGAAGATGCTTTGTTCCTTTTGAATCTCTGCTTTCCTACTGCCTTCATCCAGTCATGCATACTCCTTTCTATGGCAAGCTTTATGTTGGGGGATTACTGTTATTAATGGCTACCATCCATACTCTCAGTGAAAATGGTTCGGCTACAGGTTCTCGATCGTGTCAGAATAAGATCCATTGATCCTTTTGCGCACTGTCACTGTGCCCAGCACTCGCGAGTTTGAAGCTCGTCACAGTCATCCCATCCCAGATCCTACTCGGAATACCTCAGACAAGGTTTAGACTTTCCAAATCTCAAGAATGCTACCAATTGATTATAGCTTATACCACGAAGACTCTGATCGCACGGAATGGAAGACTCTGCTATCAGGAGAGGCAACCATGCATCATTAACCAGTAGGCTAAGAGATATACACTCAAGCTCTCGCAGATAGAACAGAAGTGGTTGTCAGGTATGCATTCATAAGGGAGGATGATGACGAGTGTCACGGATCATCACATCCATCAGGTTGAAGTACGAGTGAATATCTTAGAACAAGAATAAGCGTGAATTGAATAGAAGAACAATAGTACTTTACATAAATTAATGAGGAACAGCAAAGCTCCACACCTTAATCTATGATGTGTAGAAACTCCACCGTTGAAGATACATAAGAACAAGGTCTAGACATGGCCGAATGGCCATGCCTCCCAAATAACATGAAACAATCGAAAAAGGGTTCAAAGACCTGATCCCAAGATCAAAGCTGATCAAAAGATGAAAATACTGTAATAAAAGGTCCTATTTATAGTGAACTAGTAACCTAGGGTTTACAGAAATAAGTAAATGATGCAAAAATCCACTTTCGAGGCCTACTTGGTGTGTGCTTAGGCTGAGTATTGAAGCTTTCAAGTGCATAGGCTTCTCTTGGAGTTAAACACCAGCTTTGGTGCCAGTTTGGGTGTTTAACTCCAATTTTGGTGCCAGTTTTGGCGTGTTACGCTATAATTTTTATACTGAATTGAAACACCAGTTTGGGCCATCAAATCTCAGACAAAGTATGTACTATTATACATTGCTGGAAAGCCCATGATGTCTACTTTCCAAAAAAATTGAGAGCGTGCCAATTAAGCTTCTATAGCTCTAGAAAATCCACTTCGAGTGCAGGGAGGCAGAATCCAATAGCATCTTCAGTCCTTTTTCAGCCTCTGAATCAGATTTTTGCTCAGGTCCCTCAATTTCAGACAGAAAATACCTGAAATAACAGAAAAACACACAAACCCATAGTAAAGTCTAGAAATGTGATTTTTGCATAAAAACTAATAATTATATACTAAAAACTAACTAAATCATACTAAAAACATCATAAAAATAATGCCAAAAAGCGTATAAATTATCCGCTCATCACAACACCAAACTTAAATTGTTGCTTGTCCCCAATCAACTGAAAAAAAATAGAATAAAAAGAAGAGAATATACAATGAATCTCATAATATCAATGAAACTTAGTCCCAAGTAGATGAGCGGGGCTAGTAGCTTTTTTGCTTCTGAACAGTTTTGGCATCTCACTTTATCCTTTGAAATTCCGAATGATTGGCATCTATAGGAACTCAGAATTTTAGAGAGTGTTATTGATTCTCCTAGTTTAGTATATTAATTATTGAACACATCTACTTTATGGGTCTTGGCTATGACCCTAAGCACTTTGTTTTCCAGTATTACCACCAGATACATGAATGCCACAGACACATAACTGGGTGAACCTTTTCAGATTGTGACTCAGCTTTGCTAAAGTCCCCAGTTAGAGGTGTCCAGAGTTCTTAAGCACACTCTTTCTGCTTTGGATCACAACTTTAACCACTTAGTCTCAGGCTTTTCACTTGGACCTTCATGACACAAGCACATGGTTAGGGACAACTTGATTTAGCCGCTTAGGCTAGGATTTTATTCCTTTGGGCCCTCCTATCCATTAATGCTCAAAGCCTTGGATCCCTTTTTACCCTTGCCTTTTGGTTTAATGGGCTATTGGCTTTTTTTGCTTGCTTTTTCTTTTTCTTTCTTTTTCTTTTTCGCCCTTTTTTTCACTGCTTTTTCTTGCTTCAAGAATCAATTTCTCAATTTTTCAGATTATCAATAACATTTCTCTTTGTTCATCATTCTTTCAAGAGTCAACAATTTTAACATTCATAAACTTCACTATAAAAAATATGCACTGTTCAAGCATTCATTCAGAAAACAAAAACTATTGCCACCACATCAAAATAATTAAACTAATTTCAAGATAAAAGTTGAAATCCATGTACTTCTTGTTCTTTTGTAATTAGGAACATTTTTTATTTAAGAAAGGTGAAGGATTTATGGGACATTCATAGCTTCAAGGCATAGACACTAGACACTAATGATCATGTAATAAAGACACAAACATAGATAACACATAAAGCATAAAAATCGAAAAAAAAAAGATAAGAACAAGGAAAGCAAAGAACGGGTCCACCTTAGTGATGGCGGCTAGTTCTTGCTCTTAAAGATCCAATAGAACGCCTGAGCTCCTCTATGTGTCTTCCTTGCTTTTGTTGCTCTTCCCTCATGGCTATTTGATCCTCTCTAATTTCATGGAGAATAATGAAGTGCTCTTAGTGCTCCATCCTTAGTTTCTCCATGTTGGAACTCAAATCTCCCAAAGATGTGTTGAGTTGCTCCCAACAGTTGTTTGGAGGAAAATGCATCCTTTGAGGCATCTCAAGGATTTCTTGATGAGGGACTTCCTCATGCTCTTGTTGAGGTCCATGAGTGGGCTCTCTTGTATGCTCCATCCTCTTTTTAGTGATGGGCTTGTCATCTTCAATGAGGATGTCTTCCTCTATGACAATTCCAGCTAAATTGCATAGGTGACAGATGAGATGAGAGAAGGCTAACCTTTCTAAAGTAGAGGTTTTGTCAGCCACTTTGTAGAGTTCTAGAGCTATGACCTTATGAACCTCTACTTCCTCTCCAATCATGATGCTATGGATCATGATTGCCCGATCTACAGTAACATCGGATCGGTTGCTAGTAGGAATGATGGAGCGTTAGATGAATTCTAACCATCCTCTAGCCACGGGTTTAAGGTCATGCCTTCTCAATTGAACCGGCTTGCCTTTGGAGTCCCTTTTCCACTGAGCTCCTTCTACGCATATGTCCGTGAGGACTTGGTCCAACTTTTGATCAAAGTTGACCCTTCTAGTGTAGGGGTGTGCATTTCCTTGCATCATTGGCAAGTTGAATGCCAACCTTACATTTTCTGGACTGAAATCTAAGTATTTTCCCGAACCATTGTAAGCCAATTCTTTGGGTTCGGGTTCACACTTTGATCATGGTTCTTGGTGATCCATGCATTAGCATAGAACTCTTGAACCATTAAGATTCTGACTTGTTGAATAGGGTTGGTGAGAACTTCCCAACCTCTTCTTCGAGTCTCATGTCGGATCTCCGGATACTCATTCTTCTTGAGCATGAAAGGAACCTCAGGGATCACTTTCTTCTTGGCCACAACTTTATAGAAGTGGTATTGATGGACCTTTGAGATGAATCTCTCCATCTCCCATGACTCGGAGGTGGAAGCTTTTGCCTTCTCTTTCCTCTTTCTAGAGGTTTCTCCGGCCTTAGGTGCCATAAATGGTTATGGAAAAACAAAAAGCAACGCTTTTACCACACCAAACTTAAAAGGTTTGCTTGTCCTCGAGCAAAGAAAGAAAGAAGGATGGAGAAGAAGAAGAAATAGAGGAGAAGGAGAGTGAAGAAAGGTTCGGCCAAGGAGGGGAGAAGTGTGTATGATGTGTGAAAATGAAGGAGTGAAGATGGGTTTATATAGGAGTGAAAGATAGGGGTGTCCGTGTGAGAGGGTTGGGTTGGGAGGGAAAGTTTTTGAATTTTGAATGGTGGGTTAGGTGGGGTGTTTAGGGAAGAGTGGATTGATGTGATTGGTGAAGGGTATTGGGGAAGAGCAATGGAGGTGATTGGTGAGGGGTATTTGGGGAAGGGTGTTATTAGAATGTGTGAAGAAGAGAGAGATTGAGTTGAGGTAGGTGGGGATCCTGTGGGGTCCACAGATCCTGAGGTGTTAAGGATTTTTCATCCCTACACCATTCTGGCGTGTAAACGCCCTTTGAGTGTGGTGCACGAAATTGTGATAATCAATGGCGCCATCAACATGGTACGATCAATTGCAATCTCAACTCTTTATCACAACTTTGCACAACTAACCAGCAGGTGCACTGGGTCGTCCAAGTAATAAACCTTACGCGAGTAAGGGTCGATCCCACGGAGATTGTTGGTATGAAGCAAGCTATGGTCATCTTGTAAATCTCAGTCAGGCGGATTCAAATGGTTATGGACGATTAATAATTAAAAGATGAATAAAACATAAAATAAAGATAGAGATACTTATGTAATTCATTGGTGAGAATTTCAGATAAGCGTATGGAGATGCTTTGTCCCTTTTGTCTCTCTGCTTTCCTACTGTCTTCATCCAATCCTTCTTACTTCTTTTCATGGCAAGCTGTATGTTGGGCATCACCGTTGTCAATGGCTACAGTCCCGTCCTCTCAGTGAAAATGTTCAACGCGCTCTGTCACAGCACGGCTATTCATCTGTCGGTTCTCGATCATGTCGGAATAGAATCCAGTGATTCTTTTGCGTCTGTCACTAACGCCCCACAATCGCGAGTTTGAAGCTTGTCACAGTCATTCAATCCTTGAATCCTACTCAGAATACCACAGACAAGGTTTAGACCTTCCGGATTCTCAAGAATGCCGCCATCAATTCTAGCTTATACCACGAAGATTATAATTAAGAAATCGAAGAGATATCCACTCAATCTAAGGTAGAACGGAGGTGGTTGTCAGGCACACATTCATAGGTGAGAATGATGATGAGTGTCACGGATCATCACGTTCATCAAGTTGAGGAACAAGTGATATCTTAGAACAAGAATAAGCTGAATTGAATAGAAGAACAATAGTAATTGCATTAATACTCGAGGTACAGCAGAGCTCCACACCTTAATCTATGGTGTGTAGAAACTCCACCGTTGAAAATACATAAGAACAAGGTCTAGGCATGGCCGAGAGGCCAGCCCCCATGATCTAAGAACTAAATGTCCAAAGATGATCCTAAGATCTAAATTGATCAAAAGATGTCTAATACAATAGCAAAAGGTCCTATTTGTAGAGAACTAGTAGCTTAGGATTTACAAAGATGAGTAAATGACATAAAAATCCACTTCCGGGCCCACTTGGTGTGTGCTTGGGTTGAGCATTGAAGCTTTCATGTGTAGAGACTTTTCTTGGAGTTAAACGCCAGCTTTTGTGCCAGTTTGGGTGTTTAACTCCCATTCTTGTGCCAGTTCCGGCGTTTAATGCCAGAATTCTTAAGCTGACTTGGGACGCCTGTTTGGGCCGTCAAATCTCAGGCAAAGTATGGACTATTATACATTGCTGGAAAGCCCAGGATGTCTACTTCGAGTGCAGGGAGGTCAGAATCCAACAGCATCTGCAGTCCTTTTTAGCCTCTGAATCAGATTTTTGCTCAGGTCCCTCAATTTCAGCCAGAAAATACCTGAAATCACAGAAAAACACACAAACTCATAGTAAAGTTCAGAAAAGTGAATTTTAAATAAAAACTAATAAAAACATAATAAAAACTAACTAAAACATACTAAAAACATACTAAAAACAATGCCAAAAAGCGTATAAATTATCCGCTGATTAGAGTGCTAATCCTGGCGTTAAACGCCAGGTTGCTGCCCATTTCTGGCGTTTAACGACAGCTTTTCTTCCTTTTCTGGCGTTGAACGGCAACTTGGTGCCCTTTTCTGGCGTTAAACGCCAGTCTGGTGCCCTTTTCTGGCGTTTAGCTCCTTCTCCTGGGTGTGTAGTTTTTAATGCTGTTTTTGAGTTTGCTTTGATTTTTGCAGTTGTTTTTGTAACTCCACATGATCATCAACCTAAAGAAAACATAGAATAACAATGGAAAATGGAAATTTAACATAGATAAATAAAGATTGGGTTACCTCCAATAAGCAATTCTTTAATGTCAATAGCTTGACAGTGAGCTCTCATGGAGCTTCACAGATATTCAGAGCATGGTTGGGGCCTCTCAACACCAAACTTAGAGCTTGAATGTGGGGGCTCTGATTGACTCTGTATTGAGAGAAGCTTTTCATACTTCTTCTCCATGTGTACAGAAGGAGATCCTTGAGCCTTAAACACAAGGTAGTCCTTATTCACTTGAAGGACCAACTCTCCTCTGTCAACATCAATCACACATTTAGGATCAGCTTCAACAAGAATGCCTTTATCTTTGTTCCTACTCATGTGAAAGAGAAGAAAACAAAGAAGTATGGAATTCTCTATGTCACAGTATAGAGATTCCTTGACGTGTCAAAGGAAAAGAAGAATAGAAGGATGAGGTAGAGAATTCGAACTTATAGAAAAAGAAGGGGTCCGAATTATCAAAGGAGGATAAGTGTTAGTGATTAAATAGAAAGAGATGAGAGAGAGAGAGTTTTCGAAAATTAAAAAGATTTTTGAAAAAGTGGTTAGTGATTTTCAAAATTGGGAGAGAAAAAGTGATTAGGTGGTTTTTTTAAAAAAAGATAAGAAATAGTGATTAGTTGAAAAAGATTTGGAAATAATTTTAAAAAGATAAGAAGTTAGAAAAAAAATTGAAATCAAATTAAAAGAGATATGATTGAAAAAGATTTTATTTTAAAAAAGATATGATTGAAGAAAATTTGATTTTTAAAAAGATATGATGGAAAAGATATGGTTGAAAAATATTTTTTTTTTGAAAAAGATTTGATTTTTAAAATTGATGACTTGACTAACAAGAAATTAAAAGATATGATTCTAAAATTCAAATATTGAACCTTTCTTAACAAGAAAATAACAAACTTGAAATTTTTGAATCACAACATTAATTGTTAGCAAGGATTTTCGAAAATATTAAAAGAAAAATGAAAAAGATTTGATTTTGAAAAAGATATGATTGATAAGAGAGGATATGAAAAAGATAAGGTTTTGAAAAATTAGTTTTAAAACTTGAAAAATTGAAAGATTTGAATTGAAAACAAAATTACCTCCTTGGTGTTATCATGGCGTTAAACACCCAAAATGATACCTGGCTGGCGTTTAAATGCCAGAAATCCTTCCTTACTGGGCATTTTGAACGCCCATCTTTTTCTCTGTGATTCCTCTGCTGTATGTTCTGAATCTTCAATTCTCTGTATTATTAACTTGAAAAGACATAATTTTGAAATTTTTTTTGAATTTTTAATGATGAGAGAGAAAAGCAACAAAATGAAAATAATCATGAAAAACTAAGACCAAATAAACAATGCATATAAGAACACTTTGAATGTCAAGATGAACATCAAGAACATATTTTTTTGAAAATTTTTAAGAAAAGAAAGACATGCAATACACCAAACTTAGAAATTTTCATACTAGAGACACTAACAAATTGAGAATGCACATGAGAAACAACAAAAGTCATAAAACAAGAGAATTCAAAGATCAGACAAAGAAAATTATCAAGAACAACTTGAAGATCATGAAGAACACCATGCACGAGTTTTCAAAAATTTGCAAAAAATGAAAACATGCAATTGACACCAAACTTAAAAAATTGACACTAGACTCAAACAAGAAACACAAATATTTTTTATTTTTACGATTTTATAAAATTTTTTTGTATTTTTTTCGAAAATTATTTTGAAAAAGAAAATAAGAAACTCAAAAAATTTAATAAGAATTCCAGGAATCATGCAATGTTAGTCTAAAGCTTCAGTCTAAAAAGATTAGACAGGGCTAATCAAGCTTCTGCAAGTCATTACATGCAGCAACCAAATTGATGGGAATCAACTAGCTCTTGTGATGATAAAGGCATCATCTAAAACTCTAGAATTCGTTCTTAAAAATCCTGAAGAATAAAATAAAAAGAAAAATACCTAATCTAAACAACAAGATGAACTGTCAGTTGTCCAAACTCAAACAATCCCCGGTAATGGCGCAAAAAACTTGGTACATGAAATCGTGAGTTCACACTTCTCTCACAACTCCTTGCAGCTAACCAGCAAGTGCACTGGGTCGTCCAAGTAATACCTTACGTGAGTAAGGGTCGATCCCACAGAGATTGTCAGCTTGAAGCAAGCTATGGTCATCTTGTAAATCTCAATCAGGCGGATTCAATTGGTTATGGGGTTTTGATAATTAAAAGATGAATAAGACATAAAATAAGATAGAAATACTTATGTAATTGATGAGCGGATAATTTGTACGCTTTTTGGCATTGTTTTTAGTATGTTTTTAGTATGATCTAGTTAGTTTTTAGTATATTTTTATTAGTTTTTAGTTAAAATTCACTTTTCTGGACTTTACTATGAGTTTGTGTGTTTTTCTGTGATTTCAGGTATTTTCTGGCTGAAATTGAGGGTCCTGAGCAAAAATCTGATTCAGAGACTGAAAAGGACTGCGGATGCTGTTGGATTCTGACCTCCCTGCACTCGAAGTGGATTTTCTGGAGCTACAGAAGCCCAATTGGCGCGTTCTCAACGGCGTTGGAAAGTATACATCCTGGGCTTTCCAGCAATGTATAATAGTCCATACTTTGCCCAAGATTTGATAGCCCAAACCGGCGTGGCAAATCAGCCTCAGAATTTCCAGCGTTTAACGCTGGAACTGGCATAAAACTTGGAGTTAAACGCCCAAACTGGCATAAAAGCTGGCGTTTAACTCCAGAAAAGGTCTCTACACGAAAATGCTTCATTGCTCAGCCCAAGCACACACTAAGTGGACCCATAAGTGGATTTTTACGTCATTTACTTGTTCTTAAACCGGATGAATGTGATGATCCGTGACAATCATCATCATTCTCAACTATGAACGTGTGCCTGACAACCACCTCCGTTCTACCTTAGATTAAGTATATATCTCTTGGATTCTTTAATCAGAATCTTCGTGGTATAAGCTAGAACTGATGGCGGCATTCAAGAGAATCCGGAAGGTCTAAACCTTGTCTGTGGTATTCTGAGTAGGATTCAATGATTGAATGACTGTGACGAGCTTCAAACTTCTGAAGGCGGGGCGTTAGTGACAGATGCAAAAGAATCACTGGATTTTATTCCGGCCTGATCGAGAACCGACAGATGGATAGCCGTGCCGTGACAGGGTGCGTTGAACATTTCCACTGAGAGGATGGGAGGTAGCCACTGACAACGGTGAAACCCTTGCATACAGCTTGCCATGGAAGGAACCTTGCGTGTTTGAAGAAGAAGACAGTAGGAAAGCAGAGGTTCATAAGACAGAGCATCTCCAAAACCTCAACCTATTCTCCATCACTGCAATTCAAGTACCTGTTTTATGTTCTTTTGCTTTTTACAATCAATCCTGATAATCTTTGATATCCTGACTAAGAGTTACAAGATAACCATAGCTTGCTTCAAGCCGACAATCTCCGTGGGATCAACCCTTACTCACGTAAGGTATTACTTGGACGACCCAGTGCACTTGCTGGTTAGTTGTGCGGGATTGCAAAGTGTGATTGCAATTTCGTGCACCAAGTTTTTGGCGCCGTTGCCGGGGATTGTTCGAGTTTGGACAACTGACGGCTTATCTTGTTGCTTAGATTAGGATTGTTTATTTTTGTTGGTTTAGAGTCTTTTAGTTGAGTCTAGTTTCATATTTTAAGTTTGGTGTCAATTGCATGCTTTTGTTTTTCTTTTAATTTTCGAATTTGCATGTCCTTAGTCTCTTTTTGATCTTTAAAAATTCTAAGTTTGGTGTCCTCTTTGTGTTTTTCCCTTAAAAACTTTCGAAAAATTAGTGTTTGATTTTCTAAAAATTTTAAGTTTGGTGTCATTTTGTTGTTTTTCTCTTTCCTCTTTTCAAAAATTAAATCTTTTTCATAAAAATTTTTCAATCATATCTTTCTAATTGCTAATCTCAAAATCTTTTTAATTAACTAATTGATTCAGTTCTCAATTTGCTTTGATCTTATTTTCTTTTTGATTTTTGAATTTTTTATTTTAATTTCCTTTTGTTTTATTTTATTTTTTTCGGTTAATTCAAAAAAAAAAAAAAACAAAATTTATCTATTTGCAATCCATATCATTTCCCTTTATCCATTATGGACTTAAGTGGGATTGATCAGTCCAAAGGACTCTGGGGTCATATGCTAACCCCATTACAGCTGCATATGGGAGTAGCATCTGTACACCTCCCATCAAAGCAAGCAGCTTTGAGCTAAATCCTCAACTCATTATCATAGTGCAGCAAAATTGCCAGTATTCCGGTCTTCCACAAGAAGAGCCTACTGAGTTTCTGGCACAGTTCTTACAAATTGCTGACACAGTACATGATAAAGAGGTGGATCAGGATGTCTACAGACTATTACTATTTCCATTTGCTGTAAAAGATCAAGCTAAAAGATGGTTGAATAACCAACCTACAGCAAGCATAAAGACATGGAAACAGTTATCAGACAAATTCCTGAATCACTTTTACCCTCCAAAGAGGATGACACAGCTAAGGTTGGACATTCAAGGCTTTAAACAAGAGGGTAATGAATCCCTTTATAATGCCTGGGAGAGGTATAGAGGTATGCTAAGAAAATGCCCCTCTGAAATGTTTTCAGAGTGGGTACAGTTAGACATCTTCTACTATGGGCTTACAGAAAAAGCTCAGATGTCTTTAGACCACTCAGCTGGTGGATCTATACACATGAGGAAGACAATTGAAGAAGCTCAAGAGCTTATAGACACTGTTGCTAGAAACCAATATTTGTACTCTAGCAATGAGTTCTCTCCAAAAGAGGAAGTCATGACAGTAGTCACTGATCCTAATCCTCAAGAACAGATGATTGAGCTTAATCAACAATTGCTCCTGATGATAGAACAGTTAGCAGAATTTAAAGAAATGCTCCATGAAACTAAAGTTGCTAACAAGAACATAGAACTGCAGTTGAATCAAGCAAAACAGCAAATATTTAAACAGATGACAGAGAAATGTCAAGCAGTTCAACTGAGGAGTGGGAAGACACTGAATAACACTGCTCAAAGTAGCAAAAAGCCAAACAAGGAACAATCGACAGGGGATAACCAAACCACTGTTCAAAATCCCTCTGAGGACAGTAAGAGCCCAGAGAGGAATGTTATTGGCGTTCAAACGCCAGAAAGGGAGGGAAAGCTGGCGTTAAACGCCCATTCCCTGCCCAGTTCTGGCGTTCAAACGCCAGAAAAGGGGGAAAAGTTGGCGTTAAACGCCCATTTTCCACCCAATCCTGGCGTTCAGACGCCAAGGGAGGATCAGACACCTGAGAGTGCTGACAGTAATCCCTCTAACAAGGCTTCTTCAACCACTTCTGTAAGGAATAAACCTGCAGCATCTAAGGTTGAAGAATATAAAGCCAAGATGCCTTATCCTCAAAAACTCTGCCAAGCGGAACAGGATAAGCAATTTGCCCGTTTTGCAGATTATCTAAGGACTCTTGAAATAAAGATTCCGTTTGCAGAGGCACTTGAGCAAATACCTTCTTATGCTAAATTCATGAAAGAAATCTTAAGTCATAAGAAGGATTGGAGAGAAACTGAAAAAGTGTTTCTCACTGAAGAATGCAGTGCTGTCATTCTAAAAAGCTTACCAGAAAAGCTTCAAGATCCAGGAAGCTTTATGATACCATGCACATTAGAAGGTGCTTGCACCAAGACAGCCCTATGTGATCTTGGAGCAAGCATCAATCTAATACCCGCATCCACTATCAGAAAGCTTGGGTTGACTGGAGAAGTCAAACCAACCCGGATATGCCTCCAACTTGCTGATGGCTCCATTAAATATCCATTAGGCATAATAGAGGACATGATTGTTAAGGTTGGGCCATTTGCCTTTCCAACTGACTTTGTGGTGCTGGAAATGGAGGAGCACAAGAGTGCAACTCTCATTCTAGGAAGACCTTTCCTAGCAACTGGACGAACTCTCATTGATGTACAAAAAGGGGAAGTAACCCTGAGAGTCAATGAGGATGAGTTCAAGTTGAATGCTGTAAAAGCTATGCAGCATCCAGACACACCAAATGACTGCATGGGCGCTGACATTATTGACTCTCTGGTAGAAGAGATCAATATGACTGAAAGCCTAGAATCAGAGCTTGAAGACATCTTCAAAGATGCTCAACCTGATCAAGAAGAATCAGTGGAAACAAAGGAATTTTCGAAAATTCCTCAGGAGGAGGATAAGCCTCCCAAACCTGAACTCAAACCACTACCACCGTCCCTGAAGTATGCATTTCTGGGAGAGGGTGACACTTTTCCAGTGATTATAAGCTCTGCTTTAAATCCACAGGAAGAGGAAGCACTGATTCAAGTGCTAAGGACACACAAGACAGCTCTTGGGTGGTCCATAAGTGATCTTAAGGGCATTAGCCCAGCTAGATGCATGCACAAGATCCTGTTGGAGGATAATGCCAAACCAGTGGTCCAACCACAAAGGAGGCTAAATCCAGCCATGAAGGAGGTGGTGCAGAAAGAGGTCACTAAATTACTAGAGGCTGGGATTATTTATCCTATTTCTGATAGCCCCTGGGTGAGCCCTGTCCAAGTTGTCCCCAAAAAGGGAGGCATGACAGTGGTTCATAATGAAAAAAATGAACTGGTTCCTACAAGAACAGTCACAGGGTGGCGTATGTGTATTGACTACAGAAGGCTCAATACAGTCACCAGAAAGGATCATTTTCCTTTACCATTCATAGACCAAATGCTAGAAAGACTAGCTGGTCATGATTATTACTGCTTTTTGGATGGCTATTCAGGCTACAACCAAATTGCAGTAGACCCTCAGGACCAAGAGAAAACAACATTTACTTGCCCTTCTGGCGTGTTTGCCTACAGAAGGATGCCTTTTGGTCTGTGCAATGCACCTGCAACCTTTCAGAGGTGCATGCTCTCTATCTTCTCAGATATGGTAGAGAAATTTCTGGAAGTCTTCATGGACGACTTCTCAGTATATGGAGACTCATTCAGCTCCTGTCTTAATCACCTAGCACTTGTCTTGAAAAGGTGCCAAGAGACTAACCTGGTTTTAAACTGGGAGAAATGTCACTTTATGGTGACTGAGGAAATTGTCCTTGGGCACAAAATTTCAAGCAGGGGAATAGAGGTGGATAAGGCAAAGGTAGAGGTAATTGAAAAATTACCACCACCTGCCAATGTTAAGGCAATCAGAAGCTTTCTGGGGCATGCAGGATTCTACAGAAGGTTCATAAAGGATTTTTCAAAAATTGCAAAACCTCTGAGTAATCTGCTACCTGCTGACACACCATTTGTGTTTGACACACAGTGTCTGCAGGCATTTGAGACCCTGAAAGCTAAGCTGGTCACAGCACCAGTCATCTCTACACCAGATTGGACATTGCCATTTGAACTAATGTGTGATGCCAGTGACCATGCCATTGGTGCAGTGTTGGGACAGAGGCATAACAAGCTTCTGCACGTCATTTATTATACCAGCCGTGTTCTAAATGATGTACAGAAGAATTACACAACCACAGAAAAAGAATTACTTGTAGTGGTCTATACCATTGACAAGTTTAGATCCTATCTAGTGGGATCAAAGGTGATTGTGTACACTGACCATGCTGCTCTTAAATACTTACTCATAAAGCAGGATTCAAAACCCAGGCTTATAAGATGGGTGTTGCTTCTGCAAGAGTTTGATATAGAAATAAGAGACAGAAAAGGGACAGAGAACCAAGTAGCTGATCATCTGTCCCGAATAGAATCAGTAGCTGGGACGTCCCTCCCTTCTACTGAGATCTCTGAGACTTTTCCAGATGAGCAACTCTTTGCCATTCAGGAAGCTCCATGGTTTGCAGATATTGCAAATTATAAAGCTGTGAGGTTCATACCCCAGGAGTACAGCAGAATGCAAAGAAAGAAATTAATTTCAGATGCCAAGTACTACCTATGGGATGAGCCATATCTCTTTAAGAGATGTGCAGACGGAATGATCCGCAGATGTGTACCCAGAGAAGAAGCACAAAGGATCCTATGGCATTGCCATGGATCACAGTATGGAGGACATTTTGGAAGTGAGCGAACAGCCACTAAAGTCCTCCAATGTGGCTTCTACTGGTCTACTCTCTATAAAGATTCCCGAGAGTTTGTGCGTAACTGTGACAGTTGCCAAAGAGCTGGTAACTTACCTCACGGATATGCCATGCCTCAACAAGGGATATTAGAGATAGAATTGTTTGATGTATGGGGAATTGACTTCATGGGGCCATTCCCACCATCATACTCAAACACTTACATTCTGGTGGCAGTGGACTATGTATCTAAGTGGGTAGAAGCAATTGCTACAGCCACTAATGATACCAAGACCGTGCTGAAATTCCTCCAGAAACACATCTTCAGCAGGTTTGGTGTTCCCAGAGTACTAATCAGTGACGGGGGCACTCATTTCTGCAATAGACAGCTATACTCTACTATGGTTAGATATGGAATTAGCCACAAAGTGGCAACTCCGTATCATCCACAGACAAATGGGCAAGCTGAAGTCTCTAACAGAGAGCTAAAAAGAATCCTAGAACGGACTGTAATAGCCCGAAGAAAGGATTGGGCAAAGAGCTTGGATGATGCTCTGTGGGCATACAGAACAGCATTCAAGACTCCTATAGGAACCTCTCCATACCAACTGGTGTATGGGAAGGCCTGTCATCTGCCCATGGAACTGGAACATAAAGCCTACTGGGCAACCAGATTCCTAAACATGGATGCTCAGTTAGCTGGTGAAAAAAGATTACTCCAGCTAAATGAGCTAGAGGAGTTCAGACTCAATGCCTTTGAAAATGCAAAAATTTATAAGGAAAAGGCAAAGAAATGGCATGACAAGAAGTTGTCATCCAGAGTCTTTGAGCCAGGACAAAAAGTTATGCTCTTCAACTTTAGGCTCAGATTGTTTCCAGGAAAACTTAAATCCCGGTGGAGGGGTCCGTATGTGATTACAGGAGTGTCACCTTATGGATATGTTGAGCTTCAGGATATTGATTCTGACAAAAAGTTCATTGTTAATGGACAGAGAATCAAGCATTATCTTGAAAGCAATTTTGAGCAGGAATGCTCAAAACTGAGACTTGAGTGATTCTCAGTAAAGGTCCAGCTAAAGACAGTAAAGAAGCGCTTGTTGGGAGGCAACCCAGTCATTAGGAGGTTATATGATTCGTTTTTACAAAGGCAAGTATCAAAAATGAAGGAATTCACAGAGTTACAGAAGGATTCAGCTCAAAACGTAGAGAAAAAGAGCTTACTGGCGAAAAAACGCCAGTAAGGGGCATTTTGGGCGTTAAACGCCAGAATGGGTACCATTCTGGGTGTTTAACGCCAGGAATGGTGCCATTTTGGGCGTTAAACGCCAGAATGGGCACCATTCTGGGCGTTTAACGCCAGGTGTGCAGTATCCTGGGCGTTTAGCAAAACGCCCAGTGATAAAGGGAATCCTGGCGTTTAACGCCAGCCAGGGCACCTGGCTGGGCGTTAAACGCCCACAATGGGCACCAAATGGGCGTTAAACGCCAGAATGGATGCCATTCTGGGCGTTTAACGCCAGAAAGGTGGGGGGACCACGATTTTGATTTTCAATCAAATTTTTTCAAATTTTCCTTTTCTTACCCATACTTTTCTACATAAATACATCTCAACCTTTCAACATTCACCTTCAAATCTTCAAAAATCAAAATCATTCTTCAAATCTCTCTCAAATCAATCCCATATCTTACTCAAAAACTCACCCTTCTCTCAAATTCTTTCTATATCTTCTCAAATCTCCTTTCAAATTTTTCTTTTTTTCGAAATCTCTCCCCCCCTTTTATAAATACACGTTCAGCCCCCTCATTCCCCCACACCATTCGAATTTGCTCTTCCTCTCTCTCTCTTCTTTCCCTTTTTTTGCTTGAGGACAAGCAAACCTCTAAGTTTGGTGTGCTTTTCCGTGATCACTAAGCCAAGATTCATCAAGATCATGGCTCCTAAGGGAAAACAAACCAATTTAAGAGGAAAGAAAGAGAATATTCCAAAGAATCTTTGGAATCAAGAGAAGTTCTTAACCAAAGAACATGAAGACCATTATCACAAAATAATGGGTCTGAGGTCAGTGATCCCGGAAGTTAAATTTGATCTGAAAGAAGATGAATATCCAGGGATCCAAGAGCAAATTCGAAACAGAGGATGGGAAGTTCTAACCAATCCTGAAATAAAGGTTGGAAGGAATATGGTTCAGGAATTCTACTCAAATCTGTGGCTAACAGATAAGCAGAGAATGACTGGAACTGCTTACCATACCTACAGAACCATGGTCAGAGGGAAAGTTATGTACTTCCATCTGGACAAAATAAGAGAAATCTTCAAATTACCTCAACTGCAAGATGATCCTGAATCCTTTAATAGGAGAATGGTGAGAGCAGATAAAGGGTTGGATCAAGTTCTAGAGGACATATGCCTCCCTGGAACTAAGTGGATAACCAATTCTAAGGGTGTCCCAAACCAACTCAAGAGGGGAGACCTCAAACCAATTGCAAGAGGTTGGCTAGACTTTATTGGGCGTTCCATACTACCCACTAGCAACCGTTCTGAGGTCACTATCAAGAGAGCAGTGATGATTCATTGCATTATGCTTGGAAAAGAAGTGGAGGTTCATCATGTGATTGCTTGTGAGATCTACACAATTGCAAATAAGAATTCCACTGAAGCCAAACTAGCTTACCCAAGCTTGATCTCCTTGCTCTGTAAAGAGGCTGGGGTAAAGATGGGAGTAGATGAATTCATACCCATTGAACATCCAATCACCAAGAAGTCAATGGAAGGACAAATGCAAGACAACTCTATCAAAAGGAGGGCGCAGGAGTTCCTCCCTGAATTTCCAAAACTTGACTACTGGACCAGCCTAGAAGCATCTATCATCAAGTTACAAGAAACTATGGAGCAACTGAAGGAAGAACAGCAGAATCAGAACTTCATGCTCTGCAAATTGCTGAAGGAACAAGAGAAGCAGGGGCGTGAACTCCAAGAGTTGAAACGCCAAAAGCTCTCATGTCAAGTTGAGGGAGCATCCACTTCTCAAAATCAAGGTTGTTGAGTCCTAACTCTGTGAAAACCTCTATCATTAGGAGCCTATTTAATAATTTTTGTTTTCTATTTTTATTTTTCTAGTCTAATCTTCTATCTATTTTTGAGTCTTGTTCTTATTTCATAATTAATAAAATTTAAAAATTTATGTCCTAAAGCTATGAATGTCCTATGAATCCATCACATCTCTTAAAGGAAAAATGCTTTAATCACAAAAGAACAAGAAGTACAGGATTTCGAAATTTATCCTTGAAACTAGTTGAGTTAGTTTGATGTGGTGACAATACTTTTTGTTTTCTGAATGAATGCCTGAACAGTGCATATGTCTCTTGAATTTGTTGTTTTGAGAATGTTAAAAAAGTGTTGGCTCTTGAAAGGATGAGGAAAAAGAGAACTGTTATTGAGGATCTAAAAAATCATTTAATTGATTCTTGAAGCAAGAATAAGCAGTGGATACAAAAAAAAATTCGAAAAAAAAAGAGAGAAGAAAGAAAGAGAAAGAAAAAGAAAGAAATAAAGTTGTGATCCAAGGCAAAAAGAGTGTGCTTAAGAACCCTGGACACCTCTGATTGGGGACTCTAGCAAAGCGGGGTCACAATCTGAAAAGGTTCACCCAATTATGTGTCTGTGGCATGTATGTATCCGGTGGTAATACTGGAAGACAGAGTGCTTTGGGCCACAGCCAAGACTCATACACTGGCTATGTTCAAGAATCATTATACTTAACTAGGAGAATCAATAACACTATCTGAGTTCTGAGTTCTTATAGATGCCAATCATTCTGAACTTCAAAGGATAGAGTGAGATGCCAAAACTGTTCGGAGGCAAAAAGCTACTAGTCCCGCTCATCTAATTGGAGCTAAGTTTCCTTGATATTTTGGAGTCTATAGTATATTCTCTTCTTTTTATCCTATTTTGATTTTCAGTTGCTTGGGGACAAGCAACAATTTAAGTTTGGTGTTGTGATGAGCGGATAATTTGTACGCTTTTTGGCATTGTTTTTAGTATGTTTTTAGTATGATCTAGTTAGTTTTTAGTATATTTTTATTAGTTTTTAGTTAAAATTCACTTTTCTGGACTTTACTATGAGTTTGTGTGTTTTTCTATGATTTCAGGTATTTTCTGGCTGAAATTGAGGGTCCTGAGCAAAAATCTGATTCAGAGACTGAAAAGGACTGCGGATGCTGTTGGATTCTGACCTCCCTGCACTCGAAGTGGATTTTCTGGAGCTACAGAAGCCAAATTGGCGCGCTCTTAACGGCGTTGGAAAGTAGACATCCTGGGCTTTCCAGCAATGTATAATAGTCCATACTTTGCTCAAGATTTGATAGCCCAAACCGGCGTGGCAAATCAGCCTCAGAATTTCCAGCGTTTAACGCTGGAACTGGCATAAAACTTGGAGTTAAACGCCCAAACTGGCATAAAAGCTGGCGTTTAACTCCAGAAAAGGTCTCTACACGAAAATGCTTCATTGCTCAGCCCAAGCACACACTAAGTGGACCCAGAAGTGGATTTTTACGTCATTTACTCATTTCTGTATACCCTAGGCTACTAGTTCACTATTAATAGGATCTTTTGACATTGTATCTGTACCTCATGACACTTTACACGTTTCTTTGTGTACTTTCCACGGCATGAGTCTCTAAACCCCATGGTTGGGGGTGAGGAGCTCTGCTGTGTCCTGATGGATTAATGCAATTACTACTGTTTCTTATTCAATCATGCTTGTTTCCATTCTAAGATATTACTTGTTCTTAAACCGGATGAATGTGATGATCCGTGACAATCATCATCATTCTCAACTATGAACGTGTGCCTGACAACCACCTCCGTTCTACCTTAGATTAAGTAGATATCTCTTGGATTCTTTAATCAGAATCTTCGTGGTATAAGCTAGAACTGATGGCGGCATTCAAGAGAATCCGGAAGGTCTAAACCTTGTCTGTGGTATTCTGAGTAGGATTCAATGATTGAATGACTGTGACGAGCTTCAAACTCCTGAAGGCGGGGCGTTAGTGACAGACGCAAAAGAATCACTGGATTCTATTCCGGCCTGATCAAGAACCGACAGATGGATAGCCGTGCCGTGACAGGGTGCGTTGAACATTTCCACTGAGAGGATGGGAGGTAGCCACTGACAACGGTGAAACCCTTGCATACAGCTTGCCATGGAAGGAACCTTGCGTGTTTGAAGAAGAAGACAGTAGGAAAGCATAGGTTCAGAAGACAGAGCATCTCCAAAACCTCAACCTATTCTCCATCACTGCAATTCAAGTACCTGTTTTATGTTCTTTTGCTTTTTACAATCAATCCTGATAATCTTTGATATCCTGACTAAGAGTTACAAGATAACCATAGCTTGCTTCAAGCCGACAATCTCCGTGGGATCGACCCTTACTCACGTAAGGTATTACTTGGACGACCCAGTGCACTTGCTGGTTAGTTGTGCGGGATTGCAAAGTGTGATTGCAATTTCGTGCACCAGTAATTTATTGGTGGGAATTTCAGATAAGCGTATGAAGATGCTTTGTTCCTTTTGAATATCTGCTTTCCTACTGCCTTCATCAAGTCATGCGTACTCCTTTCTATGGCAAGCTGTATGCTGGGGGATCACCGTTGTCAATGGCTACCGTCCATCCTCTCAGTGAAAATGGTCCAGCTACAGGTTACGTAGGGCTAATCATCTGTCGGTTCTTGATCATGTCAGAATAAGATCCATTGATCCTTTTGCGCACTGTCACTGCGCCCAGCACTCGCGAGTTTGAAGCTCGTCATAGTCATCCCATCCCAGATCCTACTCGGAATACCACAGACAAGGTTTAAACTTTCCAGATCTCAAGAATGCTCCCAATTGATTCTACCTTATACCACGAAGACTCTGAACGCACGGAGTGGAAGACTCTGTTGTCAGGAGAGGCAACCATGCGTCACGAACCAGGAGGCTAAGAGATACACACTCAAGCACTCGCAGATAGAACGGAAGTGGTTGTCAGGCATGCGTTCATAAGGAAGGATGATGATGAGTGTCACAGATCATCACATCCATCAGGTTGAAGTACGAGTGAATATCTTAGAACAAGAATAAGCGTGAATTGAATAGAAGACCAATAGTACTTTGCATTAATTCATGAGAAACAGCAAAGCTCCACACCTTAATCTATGATGTGTAAAAACTCGACCGTTGAAAATACATAAGAACAAGGTCTAGACATGGTCGAATGGCCATGCCTCCCAAATAACATGGAAAAATAAAAAAAGGGTTCAAATACCTGATCCCAAGATCAAAGATGATCAAAAGATGAAAATACAATAGTAAAAGGTCCTATTTATAGTGAACTAGTAATAAGTAAATGATCCAGAAATCTATTTCTGGGGCCCACTTGGTGTGTGCTTGGGCTGAGCATTGAAGCTTTCACGTGCATAGGCTTCTCTTGGAGTTAAACACCAGCTTTGGTGCCAGTTTGGGCGTTTAACTCCAATTCTGGTGCTACTTTTGGGCGTTTTACGTCATAATTTTTATGCTGACTTGGAACGCCAGTTTGGGCCATCAAATCTCGGGCTTTTGTTGCTCTAGAAAATCCACTTCGAGTGCAGGGAGATCAGAATCCAACAGCATCTTCAGTCCTTTTTCACCCTCTGAATCAGATTTTTGCTCAGGTCCCTCAATTTCAGCTAGAAAATACCTGAAATCACAGAAAAACACACAAACTCATAGTAAAGTCCAGAAATGTGATTTTTGCATAAAACTAATAATTATATATTAAAAACTAACTAAATCATACTAAAAATATCATAAAAACAATGCCAAAAAGCGTATAAATTATCCGCTCATCAGCAACCATCAACAAGCTCTAAGAGGAATGGTGTAAGAAAGCGCCCAAGGACTGGAGGGATATGAAAATCTCCACTAAAGGCCTCTCACCTGTCATGGGAGTCATCTTCACTGACAATCTAGTCATTCCACACACTGTGAAAATAATCCTGTCTCTAGAACATGTGGAACTTATCCATGAGAGCACAGGAAAGAAGTTCATTGTAAGGGGCGAAATTCTGAGCCCCTATCCATCTCCGTAAGGAGCTAACCGTCAAGCTAGTGACGTTAAATAAGATCTTGTTGGGAGGCAACCTATCAATAATTAATGTTTTCTTATTTTCTTTAAGTTTCTTTAAGTTATTTCAGTTTAATTTTCATATTTGTTTAGGTTTGTGATTATGTGCAATAGTTGAAAAAGAAACAGAAACAGTCAGAACTGGAAACAGAATGCCCCGGAGCAAGACCTCGCTGGCATTGAACGCTAGCCAAGAAGCCAGAATGGGCGTTCAATGCCCATGAAGAGTAGGAAGCTGGCGTTGAACGCTAGCCAGGGGATAAAGACCTAGCGTTGAACGCCAGGCAGGAGCACCCTAATGGGCGTTCAACGCCCAATGAGAGGCATATTGCTGGCGTTGAATGCCAGCCAGGAGCAGCAGCTGGGCGTTTAACGCCTAGAAGGGGCAGAAAACCTGAATTTCCTAGCCTCTCAGGACCAGTGGGTCCCACAGAATCTCCACTTACCCCCACCTTCTTCTCTCTCTTACTTTCACTCTTCCTCACACATTATTCCCTATAAACTTTAACCCAATCACATCCATATCTCTTCCCAAAACCATCATAACTCCCACCAACCCCCACCCACTTCAAATTCAAAATTTCCCACCCAATTACTACCCATTCATTCGAACCCAACCTTTCCCACTTCTATAATACCCCTTCTTTCTATCCTTCATACATGCACCATCCATCCACTACAGCCACCTTGGCCAAACCCACTATCTCCCTCCATCTCTGCTATTCTCTTCTTTTTCTACTCTTTTTTTTTATTTTGCTCGAGGACAAGCAAAGATCTTAAGTTTGGTGTTGAAAAAGCCCTTGCTTTTTGCTTTCCATTCACACTTATGGCACCCAAAGTCAGAGAATCCTCTAGAAAGAGGAAAGAAAAAGCAGTTGCTTCCACCTCCAAATCATGGGAGATGAAAAGATTCATCACCAAAGCACATCAAGACCACATCTATGAAGTAGTGGCAAAGAAAAGGATGATTTTTGAAGTCCCCTTTAGGCTCAACAAGAATGAGTATCCAGAAATCCAAAGAGAAATCCAGAGGAGAGGTTGGAAAGTCCTAACCAATCCGATTCTGGAAGTCAGAATGTTGATGGTACAAGAGTTCTATGCTAATGCATGGGTTACTAAGAAACATGACACTAGTGTGAACCCAAATCCCAAAAATTGGAGCACCATGGTTCGAGGGCGTCTCTTAGACTTCATCTCGGAAATAGTAAGGTTGGCTCTCCATTTGTCAGTGATGCAAGGAAACCCATATCCTTACACTAGGAGAGTCAATTTTGACCAAAAGCCAAGACCAAGTCCTTTCAGACATATGTGTGGAAGGAGCTCAGTGGAAGAAGGATGCTCAAGGCAAGCAGGTCCAACTGAGAAGGCTTGACCTCATGCCCATAGCTAGATGATGCTTAGAATTTATCCAACGCTCTATCATCCCTACTAACAACCGGTCAGAAGTGACTATTAACCGAGCCATCATAATTCACTGTATCATGCTTGGAAGTGAGGTGGAGGTACATGAGGTAATACCCCAAGAACTGTACAAGGTAGCTGAAAAACCTTCCCCCTTAGCAAGGTTGGCATTCCCCTACCTTATCTGTCATCTATGCAATTCAGCTGGAATTGTCATAGAAGGAGACATTCCTATTGAGGAGGACAAGCCCATCACTAAGAAGAGGATGGAGCAAACTAGAGAGCCAACACATGGACCACACCAAGAGCATATAGAGCTGCCTCAAATAGAAATCCCTGAGATGCCTCAAGGGAAGTATTTTCCTCCCCAAGGCTATTGGGAGCAATTGCACACTTCTCTAGGAGAACTAAGCTCCAACATGGATCAGTTGAGGATGGGCCATTAAGAGCATTCCATGTATTTTGTTTTATTGTATGTTTCTAGTGCATGATCATCTGTCTTTATGTCTTAAAGCTATGAATCATCCCAGGCATCTTTCACCTTGCTTAAAAGAAAAATTATTTTATTTGAAAAAGAGAAGTAAGATGCATGAGTTTCAAGTTTTATATTAGGAATAGTTCAATTATGTGATGTGGTGGCATTGTTTTTGTTTTTTGAATGTATGAATGAACAGTGCATATTTGATCTTGGAGTTAAGAATATTGGCTCTTGAAAGAATGATGAAAAAAGTGAAGTATTATTGGTAATCTGAAAAATCCAAAAAATTGATTCTTGATGCAAGAAAAACAGCAAAAAAGCAATATATTAAAAAAATGCAAAAAAAAGATATAGAGTAGAAAAAGAAATAAAAAGAAATAGAAAAATCCAACAGCTCTTAAAACCAAAAGGCAAGAGCAAAAACCCAATAACTCTTAAATCTAAAAGGCAAGAGCAAGGATCCAAGGCTTTGAGCATCAATGGTTAGGAGGGCCTAAAAGAAATAAAATCTTGGCCTAAACAGTTCAAATGAGCTGGTGCCCTAACTATATGCTTGTGGTGTGAAGGTGTCAAGTTAAAAACTTGAGACTAAGCAGTTAAAGTGGTAATCCAAAGCAAAAAAAGTGTGCTTAAGAACTCTGGACACCTCTGGCTGGGGATTCTAGCAAAGCTAAGCCACAATCCGAAAGGGTTCACCCAGTTAAGTGTCTGTGGCATTTATGTATCCTGCGGTAATACTGGAAAACAAAGTGCTTAGGGCCAGGGCCAAGACTCTAAAGAAGCTGTGTTCAAGAATAAAAAAGAGCTAAACTATGAGAGTCAATAATATCATCTGCATTCTAAGTTCCTAAAGATGCCAATCATTCTGAGCTTCAAAGGATAGTTAGATGCCAAAACTATTCAGAAGCAAAAAGCTACTAGTCCCACTCATCTAATTGAAACTGACTTTTATTAAAAACTCTGCGATTTATTGTATTCTTCCCTTCTTTTTATCCTAGTCTGTTTTTGGTCGCTTGGGGACAAGCAACAATTTAATTTTGCTGTTCTGATGAGCGGATTGTTTATACACTTTTTGGCATTACTTTCATATAGTTTTTATTATGTTTTATTTAAGTTTTATTATATTTTCATAGGTTTTAGTGAAAAAATAATATTTTTAGATTCTACTTTGATTTTGTGTGTTTTATGGTGATTTCAGGTATTTTCTGGCTGAAATTGAGGAGCTTGAGCAAAAGTCTGATTCAAAGACAGAGAAAGCACTGCAAATGCTGTCAATATCTGACCTCCATGCACTTGAAAGAGCTTTTCTCGAGATACAGAAGTTTAAATGATGCGAGCTTAATAGGTATGGAAAGCTAACATCTAGGGCTTTCCAGAAATATATAATAGTCCATGCTTTGCATCGAAAATGAAGGCCCAAAACTTGCGTTCAACGCCAGCCACCTGTCCCATTCCTAGCATTGAACGCCCACAAGTGGGTGGCTGGCACATAATGCCCAAAAGGGGGTCCCTAGCCAGCGTTCAACGCCCTTAAGGGATCCTAGCTCGTGGGAGACACTCAAGCTCAGCCCAAACACTCACCAAGTGGGCCCTAGAAGTGGATTTTCGTACTCTTAAGTCTAGCCTATCATATTTCTATAATCCTTAGTCATTAGATTAGTATATATATACAAGAGTTCACCCTTGTTAAAAAACTCTTTCCCACTCTTACGTTTCCATTGTATTTTTCTATCAGCATGAGTCATTAAACCTCCTAGGTTAAGGTTAGGAGCTCTGTTGATTTTCATGGATTAATAAAAGTACTACTGTTCTATTCAATTGTGTCTAACTCTATTCTAAGATGTATCTTCGTTCTTCAACATTAGGAATGAGATGAATTGTGACATTCATCCTCATTCTACATGGGTTCAGTGTGAGTCCTTGATTGGAGATCACTGAACCAAAAGCTTGATTATACATCTTAGACAGTTAATCCACGACTTTGTTGGGGACTTCTCGAAACACCAGTTCAGCCGAGGTATGGGGAGATTAGAGTCTTTGTGGTAAAGGCTAGAACCAAAGGCGCAATATTCTCTGATCCGAAAGATTTGACCTTGTCTATGGCATTTTAAGTAGGATCACTAAGGAGAATGGACTGCAGGAGCTTCACCCTCAATCAGACTGGATCTGCACTAACCCTGGGGTTCAGATCTGGAGGAGCATTGGCGACCTCTCAAGAAAGGCGATGATCACATACAGTCTGCCATAAAAGAAATCATTCACAGTTGAAGAAGACAGTAAGACCGGAGTAATCCAGAAGAACAAAGCATCTCCAAGCCTTAACCATCTTCTTATCATTGCAAACATATCAACCTAGTAATGTTTTCTTTATTTTCCTTTTATGCGCTTGATGAGCGGATAATTTATACGCTTTTTGGCATTGTTTTTAGTATGTTTTAATTAGTTTTTATTATATTTTTATTAGTTTTTATTTAAAATTCACTTTTCTGGACTTTACTATGATTTTGTATGTTTTTCTGTGATTTCAGGTATTTTCTGGCTGAAATTGAGGGACTTGAGCAAAAATCTGACTCAGAGGCTGAAAAAGGACTGCAGATGTTGTTGGATTCTGAACTCCCTGCATTCGAAGTGGATTTTCTGGAGCTACAGAAGCCTAATTGGCGCGCTCTCAATTGCGTTGGAAAGTAGACATCCTGGGCTTTCCAGCAATATATAATAGTCCATACTTTGCCCGAGATTTGATGGCCCAAACCGGCGTTCCAAATCAGCTCAAGACTGCCCGGCGTTTAACGCCGGAACTGGCACAGAAGTGGGAGTTACACGCCCAAACTGGCACAAAAGCTGGTGTTTAACTCCAAGAAAAGTCTGTACACGAAAATGCTTCAATGCTCAGCCCAAGCACACACCAAGTGGGCCCGGAAGTGGATTTTTACGTCATTTACTCATTTTTGTAAACCCTAAGCTACTAGTTCTCTATAAATAAGACCTTTTGCTATTGTATTTTCATCTTGGTTCTTCTGGTTCCCTCTCTGGGGCCGAAGCCAATGATCACCATTATCACTTATGTATTTTCAACGGTGGAGTTTCTACGCACCATAGATTAAGGTGTGGAGCTCTGCTGTACCTCGAGTATTAATGCAATTACTATTTTTCTTCTATTCAATTCAGCTTATACTTGTTCTAAGATATCACTTGTTCCTCAACTTGATGAATGTGATGATCCGTGACACTCATCATCATTCTCACCTATGAACGTGTGCCTGACAACCACCTCCGTTCTACCTTAGATTGAGTGGATATCTCTTGAATTTCTTAATCAGAATCTTCGTGGTATAAGCTAGAATTGATGGCGGCATTCTTGAGAATCCGGAAGGTCTAAACCTTGTCTGTGGTATTCTGAGTAGGATTCAAGGATTGAATGACTGTGATGAGCTTCAAACTCGCGATTGTGGGGCGTTAGTGACAGATGTAAAAGAATCACGGATTCTATTCCGACATGATCGAGAACTGACAGATGAATAGCCGTGCTGTGACAGAGCGCATTGAACATTTTCACTGAGAGGACAGGACTGTAGCCATTGACAACGGTGATGCCCAACATACAGCTTGCCATGGAAAGGAGTAAGAAGGATTGGATGAAGACAGTAGGAAAGCAGAGAGACGGAAGGGACAAAGCATCTCCATATGCTTATCTGAAATTCTCACCAATGAATTACATAAGTATCTCTATCTTTATTTTATGTTTTATTCATCTTTTAATTATCAATCCTCCATAACTATTTGAATTTGCCTGACTGAGATTTACAAGATGACCATAGCTTGCTTCATACCAACAATCTCCGTGGGATCGACCCTTACTCGCGTAAGGTTTATTACTTGGACGACCCAGTGCACTTGCTGGTTAGTTGTGCGAAGTTGTGATAAAGAGTTGATATTGCAATTGAGCGTACCATGTTGATGGCGCCATTAATGATCACAATTTCGTGCACCAAGTTTTTGGCACCGTTGCCGGGGATTGTTTGAGTTTGGACAACTGACGGTTCATCTTGTTGCTTAGATTAGGTATTTTTCTTCAGAATTTTTAAGAATGAATTCTAGAGTTTCAAGGTGATGTTCTCATCATCACCAAAGCTGATTGATTTTCATCAATTTAGCTCTTGAATGTAATGTCCTGCTGAAGATTGGCTAGCCATGTCTAATCTTTTTAGACTAAAGCCTTAGACTAACATTGCATGATTCCTGGAATTCTTATTAAGAATTTTGATGTCCTTATTTTCTTTTTCCACATAATTTTCGAAAAATCCAAAAAAAATTATAAAATCTTAAAACCAAAAATATTTTTTTTGTTTCTTGTTTGAGTCTAGTGTCTAATTTTAAGTTTGGTATTAATTGCATGTTTCTGTTCTTCTTGCATTTTTCGAATTCATTCATGTGTCTTCATTGATCTTCAAGTTGCTCTTGATGATTTCCTTGCTCTGATCTTTAAATTCTCTTGTCTTGAGTGTTTTGTTGTTTCTCATATGCATTTCCAATTTGTTAGTGTCAATAGTATACAAACTTCTAAGTTTGGTGTCTTGCATGCATTGTTTATTTGATCTTAGTGGAATTTTGATTATTCCTCATCATTTAAAATTCAAAAAATATTTTTAATTTGTGTCTTTTCAAGTCAATAATACAGAGAATTGAAGATTCAGAACATACAGCAGAGAAATTACACAGAAAAAGCTGGGCGTTCAAAACGCCCACTGAGGAAGGAAAACTGGCGTTTAAACGCCAGCCAGGGTACCTGGCTGGGCGTTTAACGCCCAAAAAGGTAGCATTTTGGGCATTAAACGCCCAGAATGGATACCATTCTGGGCGTTTAACGCCAGGATGGCACAAGAGGGAAGATTTTGTTTTTAATTCAAATTTTTTTCAAGTTTTCATAATTTTTCAAAATCAAATCTTTTTCAAATCATATCTTTTCAATCATATATTTTCAAAATCAATTTTTTTCCATTTTCAAAAATACTTGCTAATAATTAATGATTTGATTCAACATTTCAAGTATGTTGCCTTTTCTGTTGAGAAAGGTTTAATATTTGAATCATATCATTTCTTGTTAGCCAAGTCATTAATTTTAAAAATAAAATCTTTTTAAATTATTTTTCAATCATATCTTTTCAATCATATCTTTTTAAAACCATAACTCTTCAATCATATCTTCTTAATCACATCTTTTTCAAAATAGTTTTCAATCATATCTTTTTGATTTCTAATTTTAAATTTTTTTTCAAAATCACTTTATTTCTTTCCCAACTTTAATTTTCGAAAATCATCAATCAAAATTTCAAAATTTCTTTTAATTATTTTAAAATCTTTTACTTTAATTTCAAAAATTCTTCCCCTCTTCTCACATCCTTCTATTTATGGACTAACACTCCTCCTCAATGCACAATTCGAACTCTATCCCTCTTGATAAGTTCGAATTCTTCTACCTCCTCCTTCCATTCTTCTTTTCCTCTGACATCTCAAGGAATCTCTATACTGTGACATAGAGGATTCCATATTTTCTTGTTCTCTTCTCTTTCATATGAGCAGGAGCAAAGACAAAAGCATTCTTGTTGAGGCTGACCCTGAACCTGAAAGGACCTTGAAGCGAAAGCTAAGAGAAGCTAAAGCACTACCCTCTGTAGAGGACCTAACAGAAATCTTCAAGCAAGAAGAAGACATGGCAGCCGAAAACAACAACAATGCCAACAATGCAAGGAAGGTGATGGGTGACTTTACTGCACCTACTCCCGACTTCTATAGGAGAAGCATCTCTATCCCTGCCATTGGAGCAAACAACTTTGAGCTTAAGCCTCAATTAGTTTCTCTAATGCAACAGAATTGCAAGTTCCATGGACTTCCATTGGAAGATCCTCATCGGTTTTTAGCTGAATTCTTGCAAATCTGTGACACTGTCAAGACCAATGGGGTTGACCCTGAGGTCTATAGACTTATGCTATTCCCTTTTGCTGTAAGAGACAGAGCTAGGATATGGTTGGACTCACAACCTAAAGAAAGCCTGAACTCTTGGGAAAAGCTAGTCAATGCCTTCTTGGCAAAGTTCTTTCCACCTCAAAAATTGAGTAAGCTTTGAGTGGAAGTCCAAACTTTCAGACATAAGGAAGGTGAATCCCTCTATGAAGCTTGGGAAAGATACAAACAATTGATCAGAAAGTGTCCTTCTGACATGCTTTCTGAATGGAGCATCATAGGTATCTTCTATGATGGTCTATCTGAACTGTCCAAGATGTCATTGGATAGCTCTGCTGGAGGATCTCTTCATCTGAAAAAAATGCCTGCAGAAGCTCAAGAACTCATTGAAATGGTTACAAATAACCAATTCATGTACGCTTCTGAAAGGAATCCTGTGAACAATGGGACAAATCAGAAGAAAGGAGTTCTTGAGATTGATACTCTGAATGCCATATTGGCTCAGAATAAAATATTGACTCAGCAAGTCAATATGATTTCTCAAAGTCTGTCTGGAATGCAAGCTGCACCAATCAGTACTAAGGACGCTGCATCTGAAAAAGAAGCTTATGATCTTGAAAACCCATCAATGGAAGAGGTGAATTACATGGGAGAACCCTATAGAAACACCTATAATCCTTCATGGAGAAATCATCCAAATCTCTCATGGAAGGATCAACAGAGACCTCAACAAGGTTTCAACAACAATAATGGTGGAAGAAACAGGTTTAGCGATGGCAAGCCTTTTCCATCATCTTCTCAGCAACAGACAGAGAATTCTAAGCAGAGCCACTCTAACTTAGCAACCATGGTATCTGATCTAATCAAAACCAGTCAAAGTTTCATGACTGAAACAAGGTCCTCCATTAGAAACTTGGAGGCACAAGTGGGTCAGTTGAGTAAGAAAGTTACTGAACTCCCTCCTAGTACTCTTCCAAGCAATATAGAAGAGAATCCAAAAGGAGAGTGTAAGGCCATCAACATGGCCGAATTTGGAGAGGAAGAAGAGGCAGTGAACGCCACTGAGGAAGACCTCAATGGACGTCCACTGGCCTCCAATGAGTTCCCTAATGAGGAACCATGGGAATCTGAGGCTCACACTGAGACCATAGAGATTCCATTGAATTTACTTCTGCCATTCATGAGCTCTGATGAGTATTCTTCCTCTGAAGATGACGAAGATGTCACTGAAGAGCAAGTTGCTAAGTACCTTGGAGCAATCATGAAACTAAATGACAAGTTATTTGGTAATGAGACTTGGGAGGATGAACCTCCTTTGCTCACCAAAGAACTGGATGACTTGACTAGGCAGAGATTACCTCAAAAGAGACAGGACCCTGGGAAGTTCTCAATACCTTGTACAGTAGGCACCATGACCTTCAAGAAGGCTCTGTGTGACCTAGGGTCAAGCATAAACCTCATGCCTCTCTCTGTAATGGAGAAGCTAGGGATCTTTGAGGTACAAGCTGCAAGAATCTCACTAGCGATGGCAGACAATTCAAGAAAACAAGCTTATGGACTTATAGAGGATGTTCTGGTAAAGGATGAAGACCATTACATCCCTGCTGATTTCATAGTCCTAGAGACTGGGAAGTGCATGGATGAATCCATCATCCTTGGTAGACCCTTCCTAGCCACAGCAAAGGCTGTGATTGATGTTAACAGAGGAGAATTGACCATTCAAGTGAATGAAGAATCCTTTGTGTTTAAGGCTCAAGGATATCCCTCTGTAACAATGGAGAGGAAGCATGAAGAGCTTCTCTCAAAACAGAGTCAAAGAGAGCCCCCACAGTCAAACTCTAAGTTTGGTGTTGGAAGGCCACAACCAAATTCTAAGTTTGGTGTTGAACCCCCACATTCAAACTCTAAGTTTGGTGTTGGGAGGTTCCAACATTGCTCTGAACATCTGTGAGGCTCCATGAGAGCCCACTGTCAAGCTACTGACATTAAAGAAGCGCTTATTGGGAGGCAACCCAATGTTATATTTATCTATTTTCCATTGTTATTTTATGTTTTCTACAGGTTAATGATCATGGGAAGTCACAAAATCAATTGAAAAAGCAAAAATAGAATGAAAAATAAAAAGAAAAACAGCACACCCTGGAGGAAAATCTGCTGGCATTTAAACGCCAGTGAAGATAGCAGAATGGGCGTTTAACGCCCAGTCTGGCACTATTCTGGGTGTTTAACGCCAGAAAGGGGCACCAGACTGGCGTTTAACGCCAGGAATGGGCAAGAAGCTGGCGTTAAATGCTATAAATGGGAACCAGCCCGGCGTTTAATGCCAGGATTGGCAGAAGGAGCATTTTTGCATGCCACTTGGTGCAGGGATGAGTTATCCTTGACACCTCAGGATCTGTGGACCCCACAGGATCCCCACCTACACCACCACTCTCTCTCTTCTTCACATATTCACCAATCACCTCAATACCTCTTCCCCAAAAACCCCTCACCTATCAAATCCCACTATTCTCTTCACCACTCACATCCATCTTTCATAAAACCCCACCTACCTCACCATGCAAATTCAAACCACTTTCCCTCCCAAACCCACCCATAATGGCCGAACCATACCCCTCTCTCCACCCCTATATAAACCCTTCTTCACTCCTTCATTTTCACACAACTTAAACACTACTTCTCCCCCTTGGCCAAACCACAAAGCCCCCTCTATCTCCTTCATTTTCTTCTTCTTCTATTCTCTTCTTTCCTTTTTTGCTCGAGGACGAGCAAACCTTCTAAGTTTGGTGTGGTAAAAGCGTTGCTTGTCGTTTTTCCATAACCTTTATGGCACCTAAGGCCAGAGAAACCTCTAGAAAGAGGAAAGGGAAGGCAAAAGCTTCCACCTCCGAGTCATGGAAGATGGAGAGATTCATCTCAAGGGTGCATCACGACCACTTCTATGAAGTTGTGGCCAGGAAGAAGGTGATCCCTGAGGTCCCTTTTCAAACTCAAAAAAGGTCAACTTTAATCATAGGTTGGACCAAGTCCTCATGGATATCTGTGTGGAAGGAGCTCAATGCAAACAGGAGATCCCACTCATAGACATGAGCATGAGGAAATTTCTCATCATGAAATCCCTGAGATGCCTCAAGGGATGCACTTTCTTCCACAAAACTATTGGGAGCAAATCAACACCTCCCTAGGAGAATTGAGTTCCAACATGGGACAACTAAGGGTAGAGCACCAAGAACATTCTATCCTCCTCCATGAAATTAGAGAAGATCAAAGAATCATGAGAGAGAAACAACAAAGGCAAGGAAGAGACATTGAGGATCTCAAGCACTCCATAAGATCTTCAAGAGGAAGAACAAGTCGCCATCACTAAGGTGGACCCGTTCTTTAATCTCCTTGTTCTTTATTTTTCTATTTTTCGAATTTTTATGCTTATGTTTATCTATGTTTGTGTCTTATTACATGATCATTAGTGTCTTAGTGTCTATGCCTTAAAGTTATGAATGTCCTATGAATCCATCACCTTTCTTAAATGAAAAATGTTCTTAATTGAAAAAGAGAAGAATTACATGAATTTCGAATTTTATAACAGATTAATTATTTTGATGTGGTGGAAATATTTTTTATTTCTGAATGTATGCTTGAACAGTGCATATGTCTTTTGAATTTGTTGTTCATGAATGTTAAAATTGTTGGCTCTTGAAAGAATGATGATAAAGGAGAAATGTTACTGAGGATCTGAAAAATCATCAAATTGATTATTGAAGCAAGAAAAAGCAGTGAAAAGCTTGCAGAAAAAAAAAGAGAGTATATGCGAAAAAAAAAGAGAAGAGAAAAGAGCAAGCAGAAAAAGCCAATAGCTCTTTAAAAGGCAAGGGTAATAAAAAGGATCCAAGGCTTTGAGCATCAGTGGGTAGGAGGGCCTACAGGAATAACATCCTGGCCTAAGCGGCTAAACCAAGCTGTCCTTAACCATGTGCTTGTGTCGTGAAGGTGTCAAGTGAAAACTTGAGACTGAGCGGTTAAAGTCGTGATCCAAAGCAAAAGGAGTGTGCTTAAGAACCCTGGACACCTCTAATTGGGGACTCTAGCAAAGCTGAGTCACAATCTGAAAAGGTTCACCCAGTTGTGTGTCTGTGGCATGGATGTATCCGGTGGTAATACTGGAAAACAGAGTGCTTTGGGCCACGGCCAAGACTCATGAAGTAGCTGTGTTCAAGAATCAACATACTTAACTAGGAGAATCAATAACACTATCTGGATTCTGAGTTCCTATAGAAGCCAATCATTTTGAACTTCAAAGGATAAAGTGAGATGCCAAAACTGTTCAGAGGCAAAAAGCTAAAAGCCCTGCTCATCTAATTAATATTGATCTTCATAGATGTTTTTGGAATTCATTGTATATTCTCTTCTTTTTATCCTATTTGATTTTCAGTTGCTTGGGGACAAGCAACAATTTAAGTTTGGTGTTGTGATGAGCGGATAATTTATACGCTTTTTGGCATTGTTTTTAGTATGTTTTTAGTATGTTTTAGTTAGTTTTTATTATATTTTTATTAGTTTTTATTTAAAATTCACTTTTCTGGACTTGTTTTTATTATATTTTTAGTATGCTTTTTGGCATTGTTTTTATTAGTATATTTTTCTGTGATTTCAGGTATTTTCTGGCTGAAATTGAGGGACCTGAGCAAAAATCTGACTCAGAGGCTGAAAAAGGACTGCAGATGCTGTTGGATTCTGACCTCCCTGCATTCGAAGTGGATTTTCTGGAGTTACAGAAGCCTAATTGGCGCGCTCTCAATTGAGTTGGAAAGTAGACATCCTGGGCTTTCCAGCAATATATAATAGTCCATACTTTGCCCAAGATTTGATGGCCTAAACCGGCGTTCCAAATCAGCTCAAGACTGTCCGGCGTTTAACACCGGAACTGGCACAGAAGTGGGAGTTAAACGCCCAAACTGGCACAAAAGCTAGCGTTTAACTCCAAGAAAAGTCTCTACACGAAAATGTTTCAATGCTCAGCCCAAGCACACACCAAGTGGGCCCAGAAGTGGAGTTTTACGTCATTTACTCATTTTTGTAAACCCTAAGCTACTAGTTATCTATAAATAAGACCTTTTTCTATTGTATTTTCATCTTGGTTCTTCTGGTTCCCTCTCTGGGGCCAAAGCCAATGATCACCATTATCACTTATGTATTTTCAACGGTGGAGTTTTTACACACCATAGATTAAGGTGTGGAGGTCTACTGTACCTCGAGTATTAATGCAATTACTATTGTTCTTCTATTCAATTCAGCTTATTCTTGTTCTAAGATATCACTTGTTCCTCAACTTGATGAATGTGATGATCCGTGACACTCATCATGATTCTCACCTATGAACGTGTGCCTGACAACCACCTCTGTTCTACCTTAGATTGAGTGGATATCTCTTGGATTTCTTAATCAGAATCTTCGTGGTATAAGCTAGAATTGATGGCGGCATTCTTGAGAATCCGGAAGGTCTAAACCTTGTCTGTGGTATTCTGAGTAGGATTCTAAGGATTGAATGACTGTGATGAGCTTCAAACTCGCGATTGTGGGGCGTTAGTGACAGACGCAAAAGAATCACTGGATTCTATTCCGACATGATCGAGAACCGACAGATGAATAGCCGTGCTTTGACAGAGCGCGTTGAACATTTTCACTGAGAGGACGGGACTGTAGCCATTGACAACGGTGATGCCCAACATACAGCTTGCCATAGAAAGGAGTAAGAAGGATTGGATGAAGACAGTAGGAAAGCAGAGAGACGGAAGGGACAAAGCATCTCCATACGCTTATTTGAAATTCTCACCAATGAATTACATAAGTATCTCTATCTTTATTTTATGTTTTATTCATCTTTTAATTATCAATCCTCCATAACCATTTGAATTCGCCTGACTGAGATTTACAAGATGACTATAGTTTGCTTCATACCAACAATCTCCGTGTGATCGACCCTTACTCGTGTAAGGTTTATTACTTGGACGACCCAGTGCACTTGCTGGTTTGTTGTGCGAAGTTGTGATAAAGAGTTGAGATTGCAATTGAGCGTACCATGTTGATGGCGCCATTGATGATCACAATTCCGTGCACCAGCGCTTTAAACAAACAAACTCTTCTTCTATTTGCCTGACTAAGATCTACAAGATAACCATAGCTTGCTTCAAATCACAATCCTCGTGGGATCGACCCTGACTCACTCAGGTATTACTTGTACGACCCAGTGCACTTGCTAGTTCAGTGGCGCGAAGTGTAATTTCGTGCTACCAAGTTTTTGGCACTGTTGTCGGGGATTGTTCGAGTTTGGACAACTGACGGATTATCTTGTTGCTTAGATTAAGTATTGGTTTTAATTTTGTTTGTCTTTTATTTTCTTCTTCTTTTTCAAAAAAATTCAAAAAATTATTCAAAAACCTTTACTTTTCTTTATTTAATTTTTGTTTTTGGTTTGAGTCTTTTGTTTGTGTTCTTGTTAAATTTTCGAATTTCTTAAGTCTTTTTCTAAAATTTTTCAAAATTAGTGTCTTTTGTTTGAATCTTGTGTCAATCTTTAAGTTTGGTGTCTTCTTGTGTTTTTCTTCTAAAGTTTTCAAAAATTGTTTCTTTGGTTTTTAAAATTTTTAAGTTTGGTGTCCTTTGCATGTTCTTGTTTTCTTTGAACTCTTTGAGTTTTGTTCTTGGTGTTCTTATTGATCTTCAAAGTGTTCTTGTTTTTCTTCTTGTTTTGATCTTAAAATTTTGAAGTTTGGTGTCTCTTTGTATTTTTCTTTGCAATTTTCGCACACTAGGTGTTCTTAGATCTAAAAATTTTAAGTTTGGTGTCTTTTTGTTGTTTTTCTCTTTCTTCATTAAATTCAAAAATAAAAAATATATTTTCTTATCTTTAATTTAGTTTTCGAAAATCATCAACAAAATTTTCAAATTTTAATTTCAAAATCATTATCTTATCTTATCTTAGTTTTAAATTTCAAATTCAAATCTTTTTAAAATCATATCTTTTTCAAATTTCTATCTTATCTTTTTATCTTTCTTGAAAATTCAAAAATCTTATCTTATCTTATATCAAATTCAAATTTTAAAATTCAATTTCAAAATTTAAAATTTAAAATTTCAAATCTTATCTCTCTTTCAAATCTTTTTCAAATCTTTTTCAAAATCTTATTTTATCTTAATTCAAAATTCAAATTTCAAAATTTAAAATTCAAAATTCAAATTTTAATTTTCAAATTTAAAGCTTTTTCAAATCCTTTTCAAAATCAAATTTCAATTCCTATCTTTTTGAAATCGTTTTCAAAAAAAAGAGAAAACAAGTAACTATTTTAATTTAGATCATATCTTTCTTAACCTTTTTTCAAATCTTTATCTTATTTTTCTCTTTCTTCTTTTTCAAAACTTCCTAACTAGTTCTTCTCTCTCCTAATTTTCGAAAATATGTTCTCTCTTTCTCTCTCTTCTTTTTTGAAAATTTATCATTTAATTTTCAAATCTATTTAGTTAATTAATTTTATTTTTGAATTAAATAAATAAATAAATAAAATAAAAACAAAAATATTTTAATTCTAGTTTCTAATTTTGTTTCTATTTTTTGAATTCTTCTCCTCTTTCTTCTATCTTCATTCTTCATTCTTTTTTCTTCTTCACATCTCACAGGGAGTCCTCTGTTCTTGAACATAGAGCTCCCATTCTTCTTCTCTCTTGTTTTTTTTCTTGTTTATGAGCAGGAACAGAGATAAAGAACCTCTCTTAAATCCTGATCTTGAGCCTGAGAAGACTCTAAGGAGGCATTTACAACAAGCTAAACTACAACACTCTGGAAAAAATGTCTTAGAAAATTTTGAACTAGAAGCAGAACACATGGCAGCCGAACTTAATCATGAAGGAGAGGTAAGAAAGGTTCTTGGTGACTTCACTATGCCTACCTATGATTTCTATGGAAGAAGTATCTCTATACCTTCCATTAGAGCTAACAACTTTGAGCTTAAGCCTCAATTAGTCTCTCTTCTGCAACAGAATTGCAAGTTCCAATGACTTCCACTGGAAGATCCACACCAATTCCTGTCAGAATTCTTACAAATCTGTGACACTATTAAGACCAATGGAGTGGATCCTGAGGTCTACAGACTTATGCTCTTTCCCTTTGCTATTAGAGACAGAGCTAAAATATGGTTGGATTCTCAACCTAAAGAGAGCCTAGACTCTTGGAAAAAGTTGGTCAATGCTTTCTTGGCTAAATTATTTCCTCTTCAGAAGATGAGCAAAATTAGAGAGGAAGTTCAAACCTTCAGAAAAAAAGAAGGTGAATCTCTCTATGAAGCTTGGGAAAGATACAAGCAACTGATTAGGAGGTGTCCTCCTGACATGCTCTCAGAATGGTCTATCCTAGGTGTCTTATATGATGGTCTTTCTGAGATGTCCAAAATATCATTGGACAGCTCTGCAGGTGGATCACTCACCTTGAAGAAAATGCCTGCAGAAGTAAGAGAACTCATTGAGATGGTTGCAAACAACCAATTCATGTATATCTCTGAGAGAAATCCTGTGAACAATGGGGTCCCTCAGAAGAAAGGAGTTCTTGAAATTAACACTTTGAATGCCATATTGGCTCCGAAGAAGATCTTGACCCAGCAGGTCAATATGATCTCTTAACATTTGACTGGAATGCAAGCTGCAGCTGGCAACACTCAAGAAGCTTCCTTTGAAGGAAAAGCTTATGATCCTGACCAACCCACCATGGAAGAGATGAATTACATGGGAGAACCCTATAGGAACACCTACAACCCTTCATGGAGGAATCATCCTAACCTTTCATGGAAGGATCAACAGAAGCCTCAGCAAGACTTCAACAATAATCAAGGTGGAAGAACCCAGAATAGGTTCAACAACAGGCCACCATTCCCATCTTCTCAAGGGAATATGGAGACTCCTAAGCAGAGCATTTCTGACTTGGTAACTATAATCTCCAGCCTCTCCAAGACCACTCACAATATTATTACTGAAACAAGGTCCTCCATCAAAAATTTGGCGGTACAAGTTGGTCAACTGAGCAAGAGGACCCCTGAGACTCCTCCTGACACTCTTTCTAGTAACAATGAAGTAAACCCAAGAGAAGAGTGCAAGGCCATCACCATAGAGGCTGAGGCCGAATTTGAAGAGACTGGGATGGAATTGAACGTTAGTGAAGAGCATCTCATTGGGCGTCCAACGCCCAAAATGGCACTAGAGCTAGCGTTGAACTCTAGGAAGGAGGTCCTTCCTAGGCATTCAACGCCCAACTTGGCAAAGGAACTGACGTTAAACACCAATGAAGGGATGCATAATGGGCATTCAACACCCAAAGAACCACCAGAACTAGCGTTGAACACCAGTAAAGGCTTACCTACTGAGTGTTTAGAACCACTGAAGAAATTCCTATCCAAGAATTAAAGACAGCCAAGGCTCATGTAGAGACCATAGAGGTTCCTTTGCATGCACTCTTACAGTGCATGAGTTCTGATGAACACTCATCCTCTAATGAGGATAAAGACCCTAGGAAAGAGCAAGTTGCTTGGTACCTAGGAGCTCTCATAAAGCTGAATGTCAAGTAATGAGTCCGGAATTCACACCCCATAAAATTTTTTACTATGAATCCACTATTTTGGCAAGCGCACCAAAATTATCATCAAGTATTAACCCACAGTGGAGTGGGATCGTATCCACAGAGATTGGTAGTTTTGAGCAACTTTAATCAATTGGTGAATTAGTCAAGTTCAACAGAATAGATTGTGATTGCAGAATTATAAATGGGCAGAAACGTAAATGATTGAAAAGTAAAGAAAAGTAGTAAAGTGCAGAAATAGAAATGGCAAGAATGTAAAGGGCAGAAACATAAATGACTGAATTATAAACGGGAATGGGGAATTGCAGAATGTTATTGAAAGCTATAAAGAAAGTGGTAGATGAGAAAAGGGGGAATTCATTGATATCAGGAGATGTTGTCTCTTTGGATTAAATTCAGCTTATATCCACTTCAATCATGCAACTCATTGACCTCTTACCAATCATGATTGATTGAGCCCTAATCTCTTGGTGACTCAGTCTCTCAGATCTTGATCAATAGCCAATTTCTTGGTCTAATTGCTCATGAAGAAAGATATGCTTGGTCCCTGATTATACCACACATCATCATAGGTCCAGGTAGAGGGAGGATTGTATATCACTATATCAAAACAGCAAAACCCAGATTCTACTTAAGTGTGAGAAGGGATTTCTAGCATGGTTTCATGTTTCCATTTCAAAGGTTCCCATGAAACCCATTTTGCTTTCAACCTCTTTTCCAAGATGATTAAACACTAAGCATGAAAAACGAAATTTCTTCTAGCAAATCAAAGAAAATATGAAAAGAAGAAGAAAATTCACTATCATTAATCCATCAAGTACAACAGAGCTCCCTCTCTCCATGAGAGGGAATTTAGCTACTCATAGCTTGGAGAAAAGTACTTCAAGATGGAGTGAAAAGTAAAACTAAAAGTTCTTCTAACTGCTTAACCCATTTCTCAGTACTTCCTGGGGTTATTTATACTACTCCTAGCTCTCAAAATGAAAGAAATGCAAAAGTGGAAAAAGGAAAATTACAATTTGGAGGAAACAGAAATTCAATAAACGTGATCTCCTAGCTGTCGTGTGGCTGGCACTTCAGTGGCGTGTCACGTCCCCCTCTAATTCTGGCTTGGCACACCACGTCGAACTTTTCAAGTGGCGTGCCCTCCTTCATTAGCCTCCCTAGAGTGCCACGCATTCGAGCTAAAGTGGCACGCCCAGGGTCCTTTAATCACCCATGTAGCTTGGCGTGCCACGCCTTCGAGCCAAAGTGGCACGCCCAGGTCTTCTCCCTCTTCTTCTTGCTTCTGGAAATTTGAACTAGCGTGGCATGCCCAGAATCTGGCATGCCATGCCCTTGCTGTGTGCTCGATCCATCTCTCTGGAAAGTTAAACTAGTGTGGCATGCCCAAGATCTGGCGTGCCACGCCCATTTGTGTGCTTGTCTTCTTCGCTGGCGTGCCACGCCCAACATTCAGGTAGCACGCCCAAGGTGGAGGATGGATGCTGGCATGCCACACCTTCGTCGCCAAGTGGCAAGCCCTTATGATTGGCTTCTTATCTTCATTTCTGGAAAATATAACCAGCGTGCCATGCCCAAAGGCTGGCGTGGCACGCCCATCATCTTGCATTAGTTCTAGTAGCTGGGGTGCCACGCCCAGCATTCAAGTGGCATGCCGTAGTGAGATTCTTGAGCTGGCGTGCCACGCCTTCGACATCAAGTGGCACGCCCAGCCCTTTCTTTGGCTTCCTTATGCATTGGTGCCACGCCTGGTTGCTCAAGTGGCACGCCTAAGTGGGGATGAGAGCTTGGTGTGCCACGCCTTCGATCTCAAGTGGTACGCCCAGGCCTTTTTAGCCTTCAACTTCTTCTCTGGAATCTTGTACTAGCGTGCCACGTCGTGTTGCTCAAGTGGCATGCCCATTCATTTGTTGGTTCCTCAAGCTTGGCGTGTCACGCCTGACTCCTCAAATGGCATGCCCTATAGTAAGTGATGGGCTAGGCGTGCCATGCCCAACCTAGCGTGCCACGCCCCTTTAATGGCCTTCAATGTTGCTCTCTGGAAAAATGTATTGGCATGCCACACCCAGCTTCTGGCATGCCATGCTCATGTAAATGCTTGAGAACCCTTCTGGACTTTAGCACTTGCGTGACACGCCTAGCTCCTAGCGTGCCACGCTAGTATACTTTTTGTGGCGTTTTCTCCAAGTGGCATGCACTTTTCACACGCCCAGCTTGTTTTGTTATTTTCTTCCCATTTTTGATGTCTTTTTCACCTGAAATTCAGCACAACCTCATTTCAAAGCAATGTACTGTACTATTCATCAAATATTACATGAATTGTAATGATTGAATGAGATTATACTCTTTTGTGGTCCTTTTTATGCAAGAAACAAAGTTATTTGGTACAAAACCTTTGGAGGAAAAACCTCCAATGCTTACCAAAGAGTTAAATGCTTTGGTTCAGTAGAAGCTAACTCAGAAACTTTTGGATCCTGGATGCTTCCTAATTCATTGCACCATAGGCACCATGACATTTGAAAAGGCTCTGTGTGACCTAGGGTCAAGTATAAACCTCATGCCACTCTCTACAATATCTCACTAGAGATGGCAGACAAGTCAATGAAGAAAGCATATGGCTCAGTAGAGGATATCTTAGTAAAGGTTAAAAATCTTTACATCCCTGCAAACTTCATTATCTTAGATACTGGGGACGATGGGGATGATTCCATCAACCTTGGAAGACCTTTCCTAGCCACTGCCAATGCTATCATTGATGTAGCTAAGGGAGAACTGATTCTACAGCTAGCGGAGGATCACATCTTGTTCAAGATGCCTCACCCCAACTCTCCCTATGAGAAAAGAGAGATAACTATGCAACACTTAGTGTTCCCACCATCTCTTTCGATGCAGAGCTTTACTAAGCCTCCAAACATCAATTCTAAGTTTGGGGTTGGGTAGCCATCAACAAGCACTGAGAACAAAGGTACTAAGAAGAAAGTACCTAAAGGATGGAGGGACAAGAAAGTCCCCATTGAAGACCTCTCACCTGGCATGAAAGTTGTCTTCACCAAGAAGCTAGTCATACCATATATAGTGAGTCGTGTCCTGTCTCCAGAGCATGTGGAGCTCATTCATCAGAAGACAAGAAGAAAGTTCACTATAAGGGGTAAAATTCTGAGCCCATATCCATCTCCATAAGGAGCTAACCGTCAAGCTAATGACGTTGAAGAAGCGCTTGCTGGGAGGCAACCCAACCCTATTTAATTATTTATATTTCTTTTTAATTATTTAAATTTATTTTTTTAAGTATTTTTTTAGGTTCATGATCATGTGAAGCAATCAGAATAGAGACAGAAAGGTTCAGCAATGAAAATAGAACACTTTGGATGGAGTGTCATGCTGGTGTTGAACGCTGGCAGGGGTAAAGCCAGGGCGTTCAATCCCAAAATGGCAGCATAGCTGGCGTTGAATGTCAGCCAGCGGTAGACCCTGGGCATTCAAACGCCCATGTAGAGGGTAGGAAATCTAAATTCCCTAGCCTCTCAGGACCAGTAGGTCCCACAGCATCTTTACCAACCCTACTTCTTCTCTTTTCTTTTCACACTTTCCCGTACACTTTTCCCTATAAACCTTAGCCCAATCACATCTATATCACTTTCCCAAAACCATCATAACTCCCACCAACCCCCACCCACTTCAAAATCAAATTGCCCACCTATTTACCCCACCCATGACCGAACCCTAACCCTAGCCCACTCCTATAAATACCCCTCATTCTAACCCTTCATACACATAAAAGCCCCCTTGGCCAAATTCTCTCTCTCCCTCTATCTTCTTCTATTTTCTTCTTATACTACTCCATTCTTATCTTTTATTTATTTTTGCTCGAGAACGAGCAAAGCTTTTAAGTTTGGTGTGGGAAAAGCGTTGCTTTTTACTTTCCATTACCACTTATGGCACCCAAGGTTGGAGAACCCTCTAGAAAGAGGAAAGGAAGGCCATAGCCACCACCTTTGAATCTTGGGAAATGGAGAGATTCATTACCAAAGCCCACCAAGACCACTTCTATGAAGTAGTGGCAGAGAAAAAGGTGATCCTTGAGGTCCCTTTTAGGCTCAAGAAGAAAGAGTATCCGGAAATCTGAAGAGAGATCCGAAGAAGAGGTTGGGAAGTCCTAACCAATCCCTTCCAAGAGGTTGGGATCTTAATGGTGCAAAAGTTCTATGCTAATGCATGAGTCACAAAAAACCATGACATTAGTGTTAACCCAAATCCCAAGAATTGGAGCACCATGGTCTGAAAGAGAATCTTAGATTTTAGCCCAAAAAGTGTGAGGTTGGCATTCTACTTGCCTTTGATGCAAGGAGATCCATATCCTTACACTAGGAGAGTCAACTTTGATCAAAGATTGGATCAAGTTCTCTCAGACATTTGTGTGGAAGGAGCACAGTGGAAAAGGATTCGCAAGGCAAGCAAACTTAACTAAGAAGGCTTGACCTCAAGCCTATAGCTAGAGGATGGTTAAAATTCATCCAACACTCTATCGTCCGTACTAGCAATCGGTTAGAAGTGACCATTGATAGAGCCATCATGATCCATTGCATCATGATTGGGAGTGAGGTGGAAGTACATGAGGTGATCCTCAAGAACTGTACAAGATAGTTGAGAAGCCTTCCACCCAAACAAGGTTGGCATTCCCTCACCTCATTTTTCACCTCTGCAATTCAGCAAGAATTGTCGTAGAAGGAGACATCTTCATTGGGAAAGACAAGCCCATCACTAAGAAGAGGATGTAGCAAACTAGAGACCATGCACGTGAGCCTGTGCAATCGCCTCAGCAAGAAATCCCTGAGATACCTCAAGGAATTTAATTTCCTCTTCAAGGCTATTAGAACCAACTGCATAATTCTTTTGGAGAATTGAACACTAATATGGAGCAAGTGAGGTTGGAGCATCACGAGCATTCCACCATCCTGAATGAAATAAGAGAAGACCAAAGGGCCATGAGGGAAGAACAATGGGCTATGAGGGAAGACCAACAGAGACAAGGGCGTGACATTGAAGAAATCAAGCACTACATTGGATCTTCAAGGAGGAGGAGTAGCTGCCATCATTAGTCCCCTTTTCTTATGTTATTTTTCTGTTTTCTGTTATGTTTTATTGTCTAATCTCTTGTTCTTGTTGCATGATCATTTATGTCTTAAAGTTATAAAATATTCCATATATCTCTCACCTTGCTTAAAAGAAAAATTATTTTATTTGAAAAGAATTGAGAGATACATGAATTTTAAGTTATATAATAAGAATGGTTCAATTATCTTGATGTGATAGTATTGCTTTTGTTTTCTGAATGTATGAATGAACAGTGCATATTTGAAATTAGAATTAAGAATGTTGGCTCTAGAAAGAATGATGAAAAAGGAGAAGTATTATTGGTAATCTAAAAAAATTCAAAAATTGATTCTTGAAGCAAGAAAAAACAGCAAAAAAGCAATAAAATAAAAAAATGTATATATGCTTGCGAAAAAAAAATGATGAAAAATAAAAAGTAGAAAAAGGCAATAACTCTTTAAACCAAAAGGCAAGAGCAAAAAGTCAATAACCCTTTAAACCAAAAGGCAAGGGTAAAAGGATCCAAGACTTTGAGCATAAATGGTTAGGAGGGCCTAAAAGGAGTAAAATCTTAGCCTAAGCGGCTCAAACAAGTTGTCCCTAACCATGTGCTTGTGGTGTGAAGGTGTCAAGTAAAAAGCTTGAGACTGAGCAGTTAAAGTCGTTATCCAAAGCAAAAAGAGTGTGCTTAAGAACTCTGGACACCTCTATCTGGGAATTCTAGAAAAGCTGAATCACAATCCGAAAGGGTTCACCCAGTTAAGTGTCTGTGGCATTTATGTATCTGGTGGTAATACTGGAAAACAAAGTGCTTAGGGCCACGGCCAAGACTATAAAAAGCTGTGTTCAAGAATAAAAAAGAATTGAACTAGGAGAGTCAATAATATCATCTGGATTCTAAGTTCCTAAAGAGACAAACACTTCTGAGTTTCAATGGATAGTGAGATGCCAAAACTGTTCCGAACCAAAAAGCTATTAAGTCCCGCTCATCTAATTGAAACTGAGCTTCATTGAAAACTCTGAAATTTATTGTATCTTACTCTTCTTTTTATCCTATTTTGTTTTTAGTTGCTTGGGGACAAGCAACAGTTTAAGTTTGGTGTTCTGATGAGCATATATTTTATACGCTTTTCAGCATCATTTTCATATAGTTTTTAGTATGTTTTATTTAGGTTTCATTAATTTTTCATAGGTTTTAGTGTAAAATTTACATTTTTAGATTTTACTTTAAGTTTGTGTATTTTTATGCAATTTCAAGTACTTTCTAGTTGAAATTGAGGAGCTGGAGCAAAAGTCCGATTCAGAGACAGAGAAAGCACTACAGATGCTGTCCGAATCTGACCTCCTTGCACTCGGAAGAGCTTTTATGGAGCTACAAATATCCAAAAGGAGCGTTCTCAATGGCTTTGGAAAGCTAACATCTTGATATTTTCAGCAATGTATAATCCTTCATACTTTGCTTCAAAATTGAAGGCTCAAAATTGGCGTGCGTTCAATGCCATTCTTTTGCCTTATTCTAGCGTTTAGCGCCCAAAGGAGAAGATACCAGCGTCCAACGCCCAAAAAGGACCCCCTAGCCAGTGTTCAACGCCTTAGAGGCTTCCTAGCACATGGATCTCAATCAAGCTCAGCCCAAAACACTCACCAAGTGGGCCCCGAAAGTGGATTTTAGCACTAAAAGACTGTTTTACCCTTTTTATGTAATCCTTAGTCATTAGCTTAGTAATTATTTGAGAAATTTTACAGACTCAAGGAGAACTTCAGTTATAATTTCGAATTAAACATTGTATTTTCTATCAGTATGAGTTTCTAAACCTCCTAAGTTGAGGGGAGGAGCTCTGCTGAGTTTTATGGATTAATAAAGTATTACTGTTCTATTTCAATACGTGTTTGATTTTCTATTCTAAGATGTATATCCGTTCTTCATCAATATGAATGCGTTCAACTGGCACAAGGTTATCTCAATCTACATGGGTTCAGAGTGAGTATTTTATCGGACAATGATGAACCACTAGCTTGATCATACATCTCTTAGACGGTTAATCCACGACTTCGTTGGGGACTTCTCGAGATACTAGTTCAGCTGAGGTACGGGGAGATTAGAGTCTTTGTGGTAAAGGCTAGAACAAAAGGTGCAGAATTCTCTAATCTAAAAGATTCGACCTTGTCTGTGGTGTTTTAAATAGGATCACTAAGGAGAATGGACTGTAGGAGCTTCACCCTCAATCAGATTGGATCCGCACTAACCCTGGAGTTCAGATTTGGAGGAACATTGGCGATTTCTCAAGAAAGGCGTTGATCACATACAGCCTACCATAGAAGAAATAATTCACAGTTGGAGAAGACAGTAAGACTAGAGTAATCCAGAAGAACAAAGCATCTCCAAGCCTTAACCATCTTCTTATCATTGCAAACACATTAACCTAGTAACGTTTTCTTTATTTTCCTTTTATGCCCTTTAAACGAACAAACTCTTCTTCTATTCGCCTGACTAAGATCTACAAGATAACCATAGCTTGCTTCAAATCACAATCCTCGTGGGATTGACCCTAACTCACTCAGGTATTACTTGGACGACCCAGTGCACTTGCTGGTTCAGTGGCGCGAAGTGTAATTCCGCGCTACCATTGACCGGAAATTATTTGGGAAACTTGGACAAATTGAAGACATTACTCTATTTAAAGTTAGGGGCAAAGATCCATGCATAGTTAAGGCAAAAGTGGATTTGAATGGTGACAAAAGGGTGAGAGATACTTTGAATTTGATTGATCCTAATATGGAAATGCTGGAAATTGGAATTTTCTATGAACAAATAGGTATGTTCTATACCTCTTGTGTAAAATTGGGGCAATGAATCTAACAAATGCCGATCTTTTCTTGATGATTCTGGAAAAAACAATCTCAAGGAAGATAGAGTTGGTGAATAGCTTAAGGCAGATCAAATTGAAAACAGATTAAAAAAAAGAAAGCTTCTTTCAATCCTAAACAACCTCAGGATGATTCTATTCCAGCTCAACCGAAGAAAAAATATCCACCTTTCTGGCTTTCTGATAGCTTCTCAAAATTAAGTATATAAGACTGCCAGAAAAAAATAGAACAACAATAAAAATACTATCAATTTGGGTTCTAGAGTTGGGAAAGAGGATGAATCAAGTGACAATGATAATATTACTACTACTAATTCTTCTTTTAGTGCTTTATTGGAGTTATCCTATCCCCTGAATAATGCCTAACATGATAAAAGTGCCATCACTAAGTCTAAAAAAGAGAGTAAAAAACCAAGCCTAAAACAACTTACTAGAAAGTCGATGATAGGTTTCAAATGGAAGAATGAAGGTAAAGATCTTAATCATATTTCTAAAAAAATTGTCTCGATGATATTGTGTTTGATGTTACAATGGTGAAGGGTGCCAACCTTCAAGCAGTACCCAAAGAAATATAAAACTCCTCTCGTAAAATTATCAGAGTTTGGGGAGACCCCTAACAATCCACAATCTTAAAAGGATTTGTAAATCCTACTCCCCTAAGGATGCTTTTATCAGTGAAAAAAAAATAATCTCGACAAGTTGAAGCAAACCTAAGATCTTGTGGTTTCAAAAAATGATTTATTGTGGATCCGGATGGCTTATCTGGGAATCTTGTAATGGCATAGAGAGATGGTTGCACCGTCTAGATTTTACAGTATGGTAGATTTTTCATTGTAGCATCAATTTTGAATGTTGGTTCTAGTGATCCCTGTAATGTTCTAGATGTTTACCTAAGTTCAAATGATCAACATAGAATGTTGCAGCTTCCTGAATTAACACCAATCATTCAATAGTTCCATGGTAAGGTCATTATAATGAGTGATTTCAATTCCATTTCTAATTAATTTGAGAAAGAAGGTGGGGGTGTAAAATATTCTTCCTTTATTGAGACTTTCAATAGTTTTATTGATGATAATTTCCTAGTTGATATTGGTAAAATTTGAAGACCATTCACTTGGTCAAATACATGAAGTGGTGATGAGTTAATACACGAAACACTGGATCAGTTCCTTGTAGGAGTTGACTGGCAGCAACTCTATCCTAATGCATCGGTTGATAGACTCTCATAATTACGGTCAAATCATTTCCCTCTTCTCCTAGACTCCAACGCAAGAATTGAGAGATCTAGATGGCGGTTCAAATTTCAAGAAAAATGGTGTTCCAATGATAAAATGAGACAGATTGTTAGAGAGGTTTGGCATGAACAAATTGAAGGATCAACCATGTATATTTTAGATCAAAAAATAAAGTAATGTCTGCATAAGATTGTCAAGTGGCAGTAAGAAAACAGATCTAATTCAAGAGTGGAGAATGATTCATTAAAGTTCGAATTAGATGCACTCTATTTAGCAGGAATACATGGGGGTAAAATCATTTTAGAATTGGAAGACAAACATGAGAAATTGCTGCAAAAATGAGGAATTTTATTGGAAAGATACATCTAGAATCAAATGGCTGAAATCTAGTGATCAGTACACGAGTTTCTTCCATTAGAAATTCAGAAATCATAGCCGGAGGAACCGAATTTGGTAACTATATGACGGTAATGGCGAAGTGGCTACTTCTAATGCTGGAATTGCTTCCATGGCAGAATTATATTTTAAAGACATCTTATCCTCCTCTTGTCATGAGAACCCTAAAGCTTTGTTCACTGACTCTGAACCTAAGGTTACAGCATCGATGAACTATAGGCTTCAAAGACCAGTGACTAGAGGAAGTGAAACGAGCTATATTTAGTATTCATCCTCGAAGTGCTCTAAGAAATGATGGTATGACAGCAAAATTTTTTTGAAATTTTTAGAACATCCTTAGTGGTGTTTGTGAGAAATTAAGAGCTTCTTCTCAAGAGCCAGAATTTTGAAGAGTTTTAAGCACACTCATATTTGTCTTATCCTCAAGATTCCAGATGCTAAAAAATGACTTAGGCCAGACCAATAAGACTATCCTCAATCGTTTATAAGATTATCTCTAAAGCCCTTGTACATCAACTTCAGGAATTTGTGAGAAGTTTGGTTTTGACTCCTAGTGGATTTTGTGGATTCAGGAATTTGTGATAAAAGTATTTTATTTTGTCATTATGGAAGGGCAAACCTATGGTTTCTTTAAATCAAATAGAGGTATCCGACAAGGAGATCCTTTATCTCCCTAACTTTTTTTTCTGTGCAGAATGTCTATCCTTCTTGTGACACAAGGTAGAACAAAGTAGACTAATTCAAGGTATTCAGGTTCACTAGTGATGCCCCAAGGTTAATCACCTCCTCTTTGCTGATGATTCCATCTTATTCTATAAGGCTAACCTTGAGACATGTTCAAACATTCTGCATATCTTGACTTATGAAAGCATTAGTAGTCAGAGGGTAAATCTTAATAAATCTACTATATTTTTTAGCCACAACACTCCTTCTACTACTCATACATAATTGGATAACTCTCTGAATATCAATCACGTTGAAGCTCAAGACAAATATATGGGCTTGCTTTCTATTATCTCTAGATAAAAAAGGCTTCGTTTAGTATGATCAAAGAGAAGATGTGAAAGAGAATCTTCAAGAGGTAGATAGATATTGCTTAAGGCTGTGGGTGAAGATATTCCTATTTATACATTATCTTGATTTAAATTTCCTGATGGTTTAATTTCAGAAATCTACTCTCTACTTTCTCAGTCCTGGTGGTGGCAAAAAAGATCTGAAAGACAGACGGCTTGGATTAGTTGGGATACTATGACTCATCCAAGAAGAGAATGAGGTCTTGGATTTAAAGACCTTAGAATTCAGAATTCGACGCTCTTAGATAAATAGTTTTGGCGAGTGGTAACACAACCTACTTCATTAGTATCCAAAATTTAAAGAGGTAAGTACTTTAGAAATGGTAATGCTATAACTGCAGAAACTGCAGTCTTACCTTCTTGGGGATGGAGGAGCATATTGGAAGGGATAAAGATAGTTAAAAAAGGCCATAACTAGGTGGTAATTTATGGAGAGAACATCCGAACCTTTAAGGATCTGTGGCTACCTCCTCTATATCCTCTAATGATTCTGGCAATGCCAAATAGACAGGTTATTTCCAATCTTGTTTCGCGAGTTACAGATTTAATTGCTAAAAGCATGAATTGGAATCAAAGCTTCATTCGAGAATTATTTCCCAAAGATGTTTTTGATAGGATTCTCTCAGTTAAAATTCATGGGGGTCGTGACAAATTGTAATAGGGTTTGAACAATTCCAAACATTATGATACTACTTCAGGTTACAAAATTGGCTACTTATTTCACTACTTACCTCTTGAACTTTGCCCTAAAAATATATAGCAAAAGAAGCCATGGATTGAACTACGGAAGCTCAACTTGCCTCATAAATGATCTTTATTTGGAAAGCTCTACATGGCCGTCTTCCTGTCCTTGCTCAAATCCACCACCGCTTCCCATACACATCGCCAACATGCCCCTGTTGTCAAGAAGCAATAGAAATGATTACTCACCGTTTGCTCTACTGTTCTACAAGTAAAGAAGTATGGTCTCAAAGATCCCTTAGAGACTGTCTTTTCTTTCAGATTTTTGATAATTTCTGGACATCGTGGACTACAGCAATGTAGATGCTTAACCTGGTAAAGAATACTGACCAAAATCCCTAATTGCTTTACATCATTTGTTGGCATTGCTGGAAAGAACGCAACCATTTAGTCTTTGAAGGCTACACTTCAATGTCGTCTACCATTCTCGCAAAATCCGTCAAGTTGCTTCATAAAATCCAGAAAACCCCATTTTAGCTCGCCGTTTCCATCAGAAAAAATTCTTAGTTTCACTCAATTCACCTTATTATTTTATCTTCTTTTAGATTCTTTGTAGCACCCTACCACACAGAGCTTTACGCTTAAGTCATAACTCAACGGTGGCAAGGTATTACTACACTTAGACTTAGAGTTACATATATAATTATAGAAGGATATTATTAAAACTAGGAGCCCGTGACGAAAATTAAACATCAAAAACTGTTAAACACACACAGACATGTTAAAGCGATAAGCATCGTATAGAAAAGTGAAAAATATCCAAAGTTTTGATAAGTAGATACATAATAAGATATATACATACTAGTCACTAGTCTCGACCTGTGAAAAAAAAGGCCAGCTAGAATTATACATCACTAGAGATAATAGAAAATATAAACCTATCTCTCCAATAAAAAGCCTCTAAGAGGATATTAAATTCATATACAATATACTTTCAAAAGGGAGAGAATTCTAGTGTCAAAATAAAAATTTTAAAAGTAATCCTTGTTGCTTTACCTCCTGAATTTACACTCTCACTAAGGTGCGTTGCATCCCATATCTAAAATGAAATAAGATAACAACAACGGGTAAGAACTCAAAGGTTCCCAATAGGGTAATAGTTCCAAATAAAGACTACATAAGGAAACATGAACCCTCTAGGCAATCCTAATCTCTAACTTCACAAGAATCCAAGCCTAAGGTCTTAACTAATCCGTACATGGTTAATTTGCTAAGGTAAAAGTACTTTAACTACTACTAGTCTCATCCACTCCCAAAAGTCATCATCATTAATCTCATTCTCAAGTCTTTCAATGGGATCAATCAACCACAAACAATAATGAATTCAAGGCAACCACAAATAGAGAATAATCATGACAATTAGCATAATTAACAGTTAGACAGATTATCAAATAGGCAAACCAAGTAATTATGCAACCCAAACAATTGCAAACAAATACATATGATGCATGCCTGTCCTACTGGTCGTGAGCTCACGTGTCAGTTATACTGCTAGACCCGACACATTCGGTGGCTAACCTGGATATACTCTCTTTGTCATGCATTTCTAGGAGGAGCACATCATACATATATATATATATATATATATATATATATATATATATATATATATATATATATATATATATATATAACAGGAGGAAATCCTCAACCTCCACTTTCTCACTAGAGGCTACGCAATCTGGGATATAGTGCCTGCCACACATCACAATCAGAGACAGACTGTGATGTAATAATAGAAAATTCTCAACCCCACTTGTCCACCATAACACAAGAGAGGAAACTCTCAATAACACTTGTCTATCCATGAGTAGGACAAAGCCACCGTCTTCCCCGTGGGCTAGACAAACCACCATTCCCACAACATTAAAATATTTCATTCTATAAGTTTTATAGAAGAATATTTCAATTTAAGTTCATTAATTCCATCCCCAATGAAATAAAGTCAAAATATGATTTTCAAAGTTCATACGGAGGTTACAGGGGATTACAAGCTCGCTGGAAAGGCTTAATAGTTCAAAATGGCATTTTTGAAAAATCAACACAATCATGTGTACGTGGGCTTCGTGGTGTACGCACGGAACCTGACTCGGTTCCTTGTTGGTTTGTAAATGATGCATACGAAGGAATTAGGATCAAGAGATATTGCATTCTTAGTATCAATAGTTTTCATCTCCTCTTCAATCATGCAATCATTGATCTATTAGCAAATCATAAGTGATTAAATACTAATCTCTTGGTAATTCAATCTCTCTTAACTTGATCAATTGCCAATCTCTTGATCAAATTGCTCACGAGAAAAGATGAAAATTGGTCTTTGATTTAGAGCCACACAATTTCATGAATCAAGTTATGGGATGATTTTATGTCACGTATCAATCCCAAACCCAAATTCATAGCCATTGAGAGAAAGAACTTAAAGCATTAATTTTATGATTTCTTTCTCAAATCCTCATAGAATTCAAGTGGATTTAAATTCTTTCTCAAGATATTTTGAATCTTTGAAGTGAAGAACGAAGATTCTTTCTAAAGGAACAATAAAAGAAGGATTGAAAATGAAGAAGAAATCAAATTAATCTATTGAAAAACAATAAAGCTCTCTTTTCCAATGAAGAGAACTAGAAACTCATAACTAAAAAATTACAAAAGAGGGTATGAAAGAAAATAGAAGAGAGGAAGAGGATGAGAGTGGGGTGTGGAGTCATATTGACCCCCTCTTGGTGTGTTCGAAATGATAAATCTAAGGTCCTATTTGTAAGCTACCTAAATTACAAAGTCAAATAAAATTACAATCAAATGAAAATTTTCTAACTACTTCTAGATGATTCTTGTGGCCTCGATTGATTGTTAATTGTGGCTTGACTTGGATAGAATTGTGTTGGGCTTATGAAGTTTTGATTTCTTCTTGGAGACTTGAAACATTGAAGAATAAATAAAGGAATCAGGGCATTAGAAGTGGCCCAATGTGGAGTGTCATTGAAGTGGCACTTTGGTGACACTTTGGGCTTTTGAAGGCCTGGAAAGTCTGTACAATTTCAAAACTAACCTAACTACCCATTCTTCACTTTTTCACATACTCATGCGTTTTCTTTTTCATTTCACAACACTTATGCATTGATTCTTATTGAACTTCACTTTACTTTGGGGAATTTTGTTCCCTTTTATTGCTTTCTTTTTCTTCTTTTTCTTTCTTTTTTATTTTCTTTCTTCTTTTCTTTTTGATATCTATAATTTTTTTTCTTTTTTTTCTTTTCTTTCTCTTTCATTTTTTTCTCATTTTTTTCTATATGCAGGAACATCAATGCATAAGGTCTAACATTTGATTAATACATGAGCATGTATCCAATTCCCAATATTTACAACACAAACTACCCTTTTATTCTCCCAATGTCCTAAGTTTTCCCACACTTGAATGATACTCACACACACTAGCCTAAGGAAATCAAAGATCCAAATTAAGAACATTTATTATTTTTTGCTATAAGGCTTGTAATGTGCTAAATTAAGAACAAAGTGGGTTAAGCGTAGGCTCAAAAGTGGTTAACAATGGAGAGTAAAAGGTAGGCTATTTGGGTAAGTGAGCTAATGAAATGATGGCCTCAATCATATAAGTGCATGAATACACATAATGATGGACATAAAGAATCAAACAAATCAAAGATTACATTCATAGAAAGAGAATAATGCACACAAGAAAGAAAAATAAGTGGTTATAAGATGTAACCACACAATTAGGCTCAAATATCACTAGCTTGTGTTCTTAGCTCAAAAACCATGTTCCAAAATAAATTCATTCAAGCAAGTTCCACAAAAAAATTTTTCAAATTGGTAGGTTGCCCTAAAACAGTTTCTTGGACAAGAAATCATTACTCTAACCAAGTAGTCCTAATAGGAAAGAAGTGGTAAAATATGTATAAATTCTAACTAACATGCAACCTATCATGCAATGCAATAGCTAATCTAACAAAGAAAATAAAAAATTTGGTGCTGAAAAGGAAATTGTTACCCATGGAGATCGATCGAATGACCTCCCCACACTTGAAGATTGCACCGTCCTCGGTGCACGCAAAGGAGAGCAAGGTGGACGGGTTGCTACAATTGATGAGCTTCTTCAAAAGGTTGTGAGGATGACTTTCTTGTTGCCCCATTTAGAAACTTTTCCATTTCTTCATTCTTGGTGGCCAAACTAAAAGGAAAGAAAAAGAAAGAAAATTACGCCTATACAAAGATATGAAAGTAAATAGAACATAGGTGGGGGATAATGCCAAATAAGAGTAGGATTCTCACTACATGTTAGCTACGCATGTAAATGAGAAAGTAATATAGGCAAAGGGCATATCATTAATACTTGATGCAAGAGTAAAATTGAAGCATGAAGAGCACTCAAAAGCATCAAGTTCGAATAAGAAAGAGTAGGTTATGAAAGACAATATGAGGTCATATCAATGCACAAAGAAACAAGTGTCATAAAAGATTGAAACATTGATTTTAAAGTTTCATCACCCATCAATATCAAACAAGTCATGAAGCACCAAAGCAATGCAAAAATGCTTAGCAATTGAGTAAGAGAATTCAACACCATTATGAAAATAAGAAACTCAAAAAAAATGAAGTAAAAACAAGCTATAGAAACAAAATGAAAATGTAAAGAATAAAAGTATGTGAATGCGATAAACAGAAGAGAATGGAGGAGGAGAAAAAAACTCTTTTTTTTTATCGGCGCAGACGCGTCATGTACGCTTACGCGCCGATGTGCAAATCAGTAGAGGGGCGCGGAAGCACCAGGTGCGCGTAGGCGTGGATGGAGATGTACGCATGGACGCATACGCGTACAGTACTCGTCCGCGTGCATTGAGATTGGGCTAAAGGCATAGTGCTGGCCCAGAGTTAGCACAACTCTTGGGTCATATGTATGGGAACTGCATCAGTGGATCAGCGCTTACGCGGCATGTTCGTGTGCGCGTGCATTGCAAAATATGTATATCGACGCGTATGCGCACAGTGCGCGTGCGCGTGCATGCGGTTATGCCATTAGCCTAGCGTTGGCGCGAGAGTGGCCCAACTATCTGGAAAATGTATGGGCCTGTATCCGCGTATGGATGCGTGCGCGCACAGCGTGCGTACGCGTCCTTGACCCCCTTTTTTTTGCAAAAACAGAAAAATGCCCAAGAGCTCCCTATAATGCCTACTACTCTTTATTCAATCAAATATCATACAATTTACAAAAATGCAAGTTGGTATTGAGGTTTATTCAAATACTAATGAACACAATATACTAACAACCAATCTATACAAACAAATCAATATGAAATGAAAATCTACCTACAATGGCAACTCATATCACTTATTAAACAAAACTAAAAGAGAATGGAAAGAGTTTACCATGGTGGGGTGTCTCCCACCTAGCACTTTTAGTTTAAGTCCTTAAGTTGGACATTTTGAGGAGCTCATTGTCATGGTGGCTTATGTTTGTACTCATCCTTGAATCTCCAAGGATCTTTGCTTCTCAATTGGTTGATAGAATTTCCAACCATCTGCACTAAGCTTGGGTGAAGTTCCGCCCAAGATATGAGTCCCCATAGTTGGTCTTCACATAGCAAACCAGGATCCCATATCTTATCTTTACACCCATCCGTGAGTTGAGTTTCATGATTTTTCCGTACGGGTGGTTGACATAAGGGCAGTCGACACATAGAATTCTCTTTAGTCCACCAATTCTTCCTTCTAGACCCATACAAAGTGGTTCTTGTCCCATCATAATCCCTATACCTTAAAGCTTTGACCTTAGTGAGCTTCATACCAAATCTCCAACCACTACACAATTCTCTTTTTCCTTTAAGTCTACAAAGAGTTCTAAGTTGTCCATCCGTTTCAATCAAACCATATTCAAGTGAGAAAGTAAAGCTTAGGGATAAGAATTTTACCCACTTGAATGTTGTGTTGGATGGTGACTTGGGAAGGGAGGCTTCCCCACACTTAGACAATACAAGGTTTACTTCCTTGTGCTCTTCTTTGTGTATTTCTACCTCTTTGCGAGCTTCCTCAATTTCAACCATTCCCCTTTTATCACATGGCTTGGTGTTATCTTCAAAAACTTTGATTTCTTGCCTAATGGGAGGTGATTCAATTTTGGATAGGAATTCATTGATGAATAAATCCATTTCTTGATCAACCTCTTCATATTCTTCAATTTCGATATACACCATGCCAACTTTTTCCTCTTGGTAGCTCTCTTTCGATTCACTCTCTTTCTCATTGCTCACCAAGGGTATGGGAGGTTGTGCACACTCTTCTATAATTACAACTCCATGTCCAATGGGAGAGGATTCGATTGTAGATAGAAATTCATCCATGATGGAATCCATCTCTTGATAGGCCTCTTTCAAGTCTCCAACTATGACATGCTGATGAGCGGATAATTTGTACGCTTTTTGGCATTGTTTTTAGTATGTTTTTAGTATGATCTAGTTAGTTTTTAGTATATTTTTATTAGTTTTTAGTTAAAATTCACTTTTCTGGACTTTACTATGAGTTTGTGTGTTTTTCTATGATTTCAGGTATTTTCTAGCTGAAATTGAGGGACCTGAGCAAAAATCTGATTCAAAGACTAAAAAGGACTGCAGATGCTGTTGGATTCTGACCTCCCTGCACTCGAAGTGGATTTTCTGGAGCTACAGAAGCCCAATTGGCGCGCTCGCAACGGCGTTGGAAAGTAGACATTCTGGGCTTTCCAGCAATATATGATAGTCCATACTTTGCCCAAGATTTGATGGCCCAAACCGGCGTTCAAAGTCACCCTCAGAATTCCCAGCGTTAAACGCCGGAACTGGCACCAAAGTGGGAGTTAAACGCCCAAACTGGCACAAAAGCTGGCGTTTAACTCCAAGAAGAGTCTCTACACGAAAATGCTTCAATGCTCAGCCCAAGCACACACCAAGTGGGCCCGGAATTGGATTTTTATGTCATTTACTTATCTCTGTAAATCCTAGGCTACTAGTTCTCTATAAGTAGGACCTTTTACTATTGTATTGGGGAGCTTTTGATCATGTTTTTATGATTGAACCCTCTTTGGGAGGCTAGCCATTCGGCCATGCCTAGACCTTATTCTTATGTATTTTCAACGGTGGAGTTTCTACACACCATAGATTAAGGTGTGGAGCTCTGCTGTACCTCGAGTATTAATGCAATTACTATTGTTCTTCTATTCAATTCCGCTTGTTCTTGTTCTAAGATATCACTTGTTCTTCAACTTGATGAATGTGATGATCCGTGACACTCATCATCATTCTCACCTATGAACGTGTGACTGACAACCACCTCCGTTCTACCTTAGATTGGGTGAATATCTCTTGGATTCCTGATACACGATGCATGGTTGATCGCCTGACAACCGAGCGCTCGCCTGACAACCGAGCCAGCCATTCCGTGAGATCAGAGTCTTCGTGGTATAGGCTAGAACTGATGGCGGCATTCAAGAGAATCCGGAAGGTCTAACCTTGTCTGTGGTATTCTGAGTAGGATTCAATGATTGAATGACTGTGACGTGCTTCAAACTCCTGAAGGCGGGGCGTTAGTGAAAGACGCAAAAGAATCACTGGATTCTATTCCGGCCTGATTGAGAACCGACAGATGGATAGCCGTGCCGTGACAGGGTGCGTTGAACATTTCCACTGAGAGGATGGGAGGTAGCCACTGACAACGGTGAAACCCTTGCATAAGCTTGCCATGGAAAGGAGTAAGAAGGATTGGATGAAGACAGTAGGAAAGCAGAGAGACGGAAGGGACCAAGCATCTTCATATGCTTATCTGAAATTCCCACCAATGTATTACATAAGTATCTCTATCTTTATCTTTATGTTTTATTCATATATCACCCATATCCATTTGAGTTTGCCTGACTAAGATTTACAAGGTGACCATAGCTTGCTTCATACCAACAATCTCTGTGGGATCGACCCTTACTCGCGTAAGGTTTATTACTTGGACGACCCAGTACACTTGCTGGTTAGTTGTGCGAAGTTGTGTTTATGCCATGGTATTGAACACCAAGTTTTTGGGTTCATCACCGGGGATTAATTGATTTGTGAAAAAGTATTGATCACAACTTCGTGCACCAAGTTTTTGGTGCCGTTGCCGGGGATTGTTGAGTATGGACAACTGACGGTTCATCTTGTTGCTTAAATTAGGTATTTTTTTTTCAGAATTCTTGAGAATGAATTCTAGAGTTTCAAGATGATCTGTTGAAGTCTGGCTGGCTGTGAAGCCATGTCTAATTTTATTGGACCGAGGTTTCAACTTATCATCACAAGAGCTTGTTGATTTCTATCAATCTTGCTGTTGGAGCAATGATCTGCTAAGGCTTGGCTGGCCATTGGCCATGTCTAGTGTTTTGGACCGGAGCTTTCTTTGAAAGCTTGGCTGGCTATGAAGCCATGTCTAATTCCTGGACCGGAGTCTTAGACTAACATTGCATGATTCCTGGAATTCTCATTAAGAATTTTGATACCTTTATTTTCTTTTTTTTCACTTAATTTTCAAAAAAAAAAAAAACACAAAAAAATTACAAAAGCATAAAATCCAAAAACATTTCTTGTTTGAGTCTAGTGTTTCATGTTAAGTTTGGTGTCAATTGCATGCATTCATTCATGTATCTTAAGGATCTTCAAGTAATTCTTGATGATTTCTTACTCTGATCTTTGAATTCTCTTGACTTGAGTGTTTATGTGTCTCATATGCATTCTCATTAGTGTTAGTAGTTATACAAACTGCTAAGTTTGGTGTCTTGCATGCATTGTTATTTGATTTTAGTTGCATTTTGATTACTCCTCATTATTAAAAATCCAAAAATATTTTTAATTGGTGTCTTTTCAAGTCAATAATACAGAGAATTGAAGATTCAGAACATACTGCAGAGGAATTATACAGAAAAAGCTGGGCGTTCAAAACGCCCAGTGAAGAAGGGCAAACTGGCGTTTAAACGCCAGCCAGGGTACCTGGCTGGGCGTTTAACGCCCAAAAGGGTAGTATTTTGGGCGTTAAATGCCAGAATGTGCACCATTCTGGGCGTTTAACGCCAAGATGGCACAAGAGGGAAGATTCTGTTTTCAATGCAATTTTTTTCAGGTTTTCAAAGTTTTTCAAAATCAAATCTTTTTCAAATCATATCTTTTCAATCATATGTTTACAAAATTGATTTCTTTCTATTTTCAAAGATACTTGCTATCAATTAATGATTTGATTCAACATTTCAAGTATGTTGCCTTTTCTGTTCAGAAAGGTTTAATGATCGAATCATATCTTTTCTTGATAGCCAAGTCATTAATTTTTAAAATCAAATCTTTTTTAAAATGTTTTTCAAATCATATCTTCTCAATCACATCTTTTTAAACTAATCATATCTTCTTAACCACATCTTTTTCAGAATAGCTTTCAATCAAATCTTTTTGATTTCTAATTTCAAATTCTTTTTCAAAAATCACTTGATTTCTTTCCCACTTTCATTTTCGAAAATCAATTGAAGTTTTTCAAAATGTTTTCAAAATCTTTTACTTAATTTTCGAAAATTACTTCCCCTCTTCTCACATCTTTCTATTTATGGACTAACACTATTCCTCAATGAACAATTCGAACTCCATCTCTCTTGATAAGTTCGAATTCTTCTACTTCTGCCTTCTATTTTTCTTTTCCTCTGACACCTCAAGGAATCTCTACACTGTGACATAGAGGATTCCACATTTTCTTGTTCTCTTCTCTTTCTTATGAGCAGGAGCAAGGACAAAAGCATTCTTGTTGAGGCTGATCCTGAACCTGAAAGGTCCTTGAAGCGAAAGCTAAGAGAAGCCAAGGCACAACTCTCTGTAGAGGACCTAACAGAAATCTTCAAAGAAGAAGAACCCATGGCAGCCGAAAACAACAACAATGCCAACAATGCAAGGAAGGTGCTGGGTGACTTTACTGCACCTACTCCCGACTTCTATGGGAGAAGCATCTCTATCCCTTCCATTGGAGCAAACAACTTTGAGCTTAAGCCTCAATTAGTTTCTCTAATGCAACAGAATTGCAAGTTCCATGGACTTCCATTGGAAGATCCTCATCAGTTTTTAGCTGAATTCTTGCAAATCTGTGACACTGTCAAGACTAATGGGGTTGACCCTGAGGTTTACAGACTTATGTTATTCCCTTTTGCTGTAAGAGACAGAGCTAGGACATGGTTGGACTCACAACCTAAAGAAAGCCTGAACTCTTGGGAAAAGCTAGTCAATGCCTTCTTGGCAAAGTTCTTTCCACCTCAAAAATTGAGTAAGCTTAGAGTGGAAGTCCAAACCTTCAGACAGAAGGAAGGAGAATCCCTCTATGAAGCTTGGGAAAGATACAAACAATTAATCAGGAAGTGTCCCTCTGACATGCTTTCTGAATGGAGCATCATAGGAATTTTCAATGATGGTCTCTCTGAACTATCCAAGATGTCTTTGGATAGCTCTGCTGGAGGATCTCTTCATCTGAAGAAGACGCCTACAGAAGCTCAAGAACTAATTGAAATGGTTGCAAATAACCAATTCATGTATACTTCTGAAAGGAATCCTGTGAACAATGGGACCAATCAGAAGAAAGGAGTTCTTGAGATTGACACGCTGAATGCCATATTGGCTCAGAACAAAATATTGCCTCAACAAGTCAATATGATTTCTCAAAGTCTGTCTGGAATGCAAAATGCACCAAGCAGTACTAAGGAAGCTTCATCTGAAGAAGAAGCTTATGATCCTGAGAACCCTTCAATGGAAGAGGTGAATTACATAGGAGAACCCTATGGAAACACCTATAATCCTTCATGGAGAAATCATCCAAATTTCTCATGGAAGGATCAACAGAGACCTCAACAAGGTTTCAATAACAATAATGGTGGAAGAAATAGGTTTAGCAACAGCAAGCCTTTTCCATCATCTTCTCAGCAACAGACAGAGAGTTCTAAGCAGAACACCTCTGACTTAGCAACCATGGTCTCTGATCTGATCAAAACCACTCAAAGTTTCATGACTGAAACAAGGTCCTCCATTAGAAACTTGGAGGGACAAGTGGGTCAGCTGAGCAAGAAAATTACTGAACTCCCTCCTAGTACTCTTCCAAGCAATACAGAAGAAAATCCAAAAGGAGAGTGCAAGGCCATCAACATGGCCAAATTTTGGGAGGAAGGAGAGGCAGTGAACGCCACTGAGGAGGACCTCAATGGACGTCCACTGGCTTCCAATGAGTTCCCTAATGAGGAACCATGGGAATCTGAGGCTCAAAATGAGACCATAGAGATTCTATTGGACTTACTTCTGCCATTCATGAGCTCTGATGAGTATTCTTCCTCTGAAGAGGATGAGTATGTCACTGAAGAGCAAGTTGCTAAATACCTTGGAGCAATCATGAAGCTAAATGACAAGTTATTTGGAAATGAGACTTGGGAGGATGAACCCCCTTTGCTCACCAAAGAACTGGATGACTTGTCTAGGCAGAAATTACCTCAAAAGAGACAGGATCCTGGGAAGTTTTCAATACCTTGTACCATTGGCACCATGACCTTCAAGAAGGCCTTGTGTGACCTAGGATCAAGTGTAAACCTCATGCCTCTCTCTGTAATGGAGAAGCTAGGGATCTTTGAGATGCAAGCTGCAAAAATCTCACTAGAGATAGCAGACAACTCAAGAAAACAAGCTTATGGACTTGTAGAGGATGTTCTGGTAAAAGTTGAAGACCATTACATCCCTGCTGATTTCATAGTCCTAGAGACTGGGAAGTGCATGGATGAATCCATCATCCTTGGCAGATCCTTCCTAGCCACAGCAAAGGCTGTGATTGATGTTGATAGAGGAGAATTGATCATTCAAATGAATGAAGAATCTTTTGTGTTTGAGGCTCAAGGATATCCCTCTGTCACCATGGAGAGGAAGCATGAAGAGCTTCTCTCAAAACAGAGCCAAACAGAGCCCCCACAGTCAAACTCTAAGTTTGGTGTTGGGAGGCCACAACCAACTTCTAAGTTTGGTGTTGAACCCCCACATTCAAACTCTAAGTTTGGTGTTGGGAGGTTCCAACATTGCTCTGAGCATTTCTGAGGCTCTATGAGAGTCCTCTGTCAAGCTAACGACATTAAAGAAGCGCTTGTTGGGAGGCAACCCAATGTTATATTTTATCTATTCTCTTTTGTTATTTTATGTTCTTTTGTAGGTTGATGATCATGAGAAGTCACAAAATCAATGAAAAAAGCAAAAATAGAATGAAAAACAGAAAGAAAAACAGCACACCCTTGAGGAGAGCGTGCTGGCGTTTAAACGCCAGTAAGACTAGCTGTTGGGCGTTTAACGCCCAGTCTGGCACCATTCTGGGCGTTTAACGCCAGAAAGGGGCACCAGACTGGCGTTAAACGCCAGAAAAGGACAAGTACTTGGCGTTAAACGCCAGAAATGGGCACCAGCCCGGCGTTTAACGCCAGAATTGGCTAAAAACGCATTTTTGCATGCCATTTGGTGCAGGGATGACTTTTCCTTGACACCTCAGGATCTGTGGACCCCACAGGATCCCCACCTACCCCACCACTCTCTCTCTTCTTCACCCATTCACCAATCACCTCAACACCTCTTCCCCAAAAACCCTTCACCTATCAAATCCCATCTTTCTCTTCACCACTCACATCCATCCTTCATAAAACCCCACCTACCTCACCCTTCAAATTCAAACCACTTTCCCTCCCAAACCCTCCCATACATGACCGAACCAAGCCCTCCCCCACTCCTATATAAACCCTTCTTCACTCTTTCATTTTCACACAACCTAAACACCACTTCTCCCCCTTTTTGGCCGAACACAAAGCCATTCCCTTCTTCCTCATTTCTTCTTCTTCTACTCTCTTCTTTCTTCTTTTGCTCGAGGACGAGCAAACCTTTTAAGTTTGGTGTGGTAAAAGCATTGCTTTTTGTTTTTCCATAACCATTTATGGCATCCAAGGCCGGAGAAACCACTAGAAAGAGGAAAGGGAAGGCAAAAGCTTCCACCTCCGAGTCATGGGAGATGGAGAGATTCATCTCAAGGGTGCATCAAGACCACTTCTATGAAGTTGTGGCCTTGAAGAAGGTGATCCCCGAGGTCCCTTTTTCACTCAAAAAGAGTGAATATCCGGAGATCCGACATGAGATCCGAAGAAGAGGTTGGGAAGTTCTTACCAACCCCATTCAACAAGTCGGAATCTTAATGGTTCAAGAGTTCTATGCCAAAGCATGGATCACCAAGAACCATGATCAAAGTTTGAACCCGGATCCAAAGAATTGGCTTACTATGGTTCGGGGGAAATACTTGGATTTTAGTCCGGAAAATGTAAGGTTAGCATTCAACTTGCCCATGATGCAAGGAGATGAACATCCTTACACTAGAAGGGTCAACTTTGATCAAAGGTTGGACCAAGTCCTCACAGTCATATGTGAAGAGGGCGCCCAATGGAAGAGAGATTCAAGAGGAAAGCCGGTTCATTTGAGAAGGCATGACCTCAAACCCGTGGCTAGAGGATGGTTAGAGTTTATACAACGCTTAATCATTCCCACTAGCAACCGGTCCGAAGTTACCATAGACCGGGCTATCATGATTCATAGCATCATGATTGGAGAAGAAATAGAAGTTCATGAGGTTATATCCCAAGAACTCTATAAGGTGGCGGACAAGTCCTCTACCTTGGCAAGGTTAGCCTTTCCTCATCTCATTTGTCACCTCTGTTATTCAGTTGGAGTTGACATAGAGGGAGACATCCCCATTGATGAGGACAAGCCCATCACTAAGAAGAGGATGGAGCACACAAGAGACCCCTCTCATCATCAAATCCCTGAGATGCCTCAAGGGATGCACTTTCCTCCACAAAGCTATTGGGAGCAACTAAACACCTCCCTAGGAGAATTGAGTTCCAACATGGGACAACTAAGGGTGGAGTACCAAGAACACTCCATCATCCTCCATGAAATAAGAGAAGATCAAAGAATCATGAGAGAGGAGCAACAAAGACAAGGAAGAGACATTGAGGAGCTCAAGCACTCCATAGGATCTTCAAGAGGAAGAACAAGCCGCCATCACTAAGGTGGACCCGTTCTTTAATTTCCTTGTTCTTTATTTTTCTATTTTTCGAATTTTAAGTGCTTATGTTTATCTATGTTTGTGTCTTGTGATTATTAGTGTCTTAGTGTCTATGCCTTAAAGTTATGAATGTCCTATGAATCCATCACCTTTCTTAAATGAAAAATGTTCTTAATTGAAAAAGATAAGAATTGCATGAATTTTGAATTTTATAACAGTTTGATTATTTTGATGTGGTGGCAATACTTTTGTTTTCTGAATATATGCTTAAACAGTGCATATGTCTTTTGAATTTGTGGTTCATGAATGATTGGCTCTTGAAAGAATGATGAAAAAGGAGACATGTTACTGAGGATCTGAAAAATCATAAAAATGATTCTTGAAGCAAGAAAAAGCAGTGAATACAAAAAAAAAGAAAAAAAAAGAGAGAAGGACGAAAAAAAAAGAGAGAAAAAGAAAGAAAAAGAAAGAAATAAAGTTGTGATCCAAGGCAAAAAGAGTGTGCTTAAGAACCCTGGACACCTCTAATTGGGGACTCTAGCAAAGCTAAGTCACAATCTGAAAAGGTTCACCCAATTATGTGTCTGTGGCATGTATGTATCCGGTGGTAATACTGGAAGACAGAGTGCTTTGGGCCACGGCCAAGACTCAATAAGTAGCTGTGTTCAAGGATCATCATACTTAACTAGGAGAATCAATGACACTATCTGGATTCTGAGTTCCTAAAGAAGCCAATCATTCTGAATTTCAAAGGATAGAGTGAGATGCCAAAACTGTTCAGAGGTAAAAAGCTAAAAGCCCCGCTCATCTAATTAATACTGATCTTCATAGATGTTTTTGGAATTCATTGCATATTCTCTTCTTTTTATCTTATTTGATTTTCAGTTGCTTGAGGACAAGCAACAATTTAAGTTTGGTGTTGTGATGAGCGGATAATTTGTACGCTTTTTGGCATTGTTTTTAGTATGTTTTTAGTATGATCTAGTTAGTTTTTAGTATATTTTTATTAGTTTTTAGTTAAAATTCACTTTTTTGGACTTTACTATGAGTTTGTGTGTTTTTCTGTGATTTCAGGTATTTTCTGGCTGAAATTGAGGGACCTGAGCAAAAATCTGATTCAGAGACTAAAAAGGACTGCAGATGCTGTTGGATTCTGACCTTCCTGCACTCGAAGTGGATTTTCTGGAACTACAGAAGCCCAATTGGCGCGTTCTCAATGGCGTTGGAAAGTAGACATCCTGGGCTTTCCAGCAATATATGATAGTCTATACTTTGCCCAAGATTTGATGGCCCAAACCGACGTTCAAAGTCACCCTCAGAATTCCCAGCGTTAAACGCCGGAACTGGCACCAAAGTGGGAGTTAAACGCCCAAACTGGCACAAAAGCTAGCGTTTAACTCCAAGAAGAGTCTCTACACGAAAATGCTTCAATGCTCAGCCCAAGCACACACCAAGTGGGCCCGAAAGTGGATTTTTATGTCATTTACTCATCTCTGTAAACCCTAGGCTACTAGTTCTCTATAAGTAGGACCTTTTACTATTGTATTGGGGAGCTTTTGATCATGTTTTTACGATTGAACCCTCTTTGGGAGGCTGGCCATTCGGCCATGCCTAGACCTTATTCTTATGTATTTTCAACGGTGGAGTTTCTACACACCATAGATTAAGGTGTGGAGCTCTGCTGTACCTCGAGTATTAATGCAATTACTATTGTTCTTCTATTCAATTCCGCTTGTTCTTGTTCTAAGATATCACTTGTTCTTCAACTTGATGAATGTGATGATCCGTGACACTCATCATCATTCTCACCTATGAACGTGTGACTGACAACCACCTCCGTTCTACCTTAGATTGGGTGAATATCTCTTGGATTCCTGATACACGATGCATGGTTGATCGCCTGACAACCGAGCGCTCGCCTGACAACCGAGCCAGCCATTCCGTGAGATCAGAGTCTTCGTGGTATAGGCTAGAACTGATGGCGGCATTCAAGAGAATCCGGAAGGTCTAACCTTGTCTGTGGTATTCTGAGTAGGATTCAATGATTGAATGAATGTGACGTGCTTCAAACTCCTGAAGGCGGGGCGTTAGTGACAGACGCAAAAGAATCACTGGATTCTATTCCGGCCTGATTGAGAACCGACAGATGGATAGCCGTGCCGTGAGAGGGTGCGTTGAACATTTCCACTGAGAGGATGGGAGGTAGCCACTGACAACGGTGAAACCCTTGCATAAGCTTGCCATGGAAAGGAGTAAGAAGGATTGGATGAAGACAGTAGGAAAGCAGAGAGACGGAAGGGACCAAGCATCTTCATACGCTTATCTGAAATTCCCACCAATGAATTACATAAGTATCTCTATCTTTATCTTTATGTTTTATTCATATATCACCCATATCCATTTGAGTTTGCCTGACTAAGATTTACAAGGTGACCATAGCTTGCTTCATACCAACAATCTCTGTGGGATCGACCCTTACTCGCGTAAGGTTTATTACTTGGACGACCCAGTACACTTGCTGGTTAGTTGTGCGAAGTTGTGTTTATGCCATGGTATTGAACACCAAGTTTTTGGGTTCATCACCGGGGATTAATTGATTTGTGAAAAAGTATTGATCACAACTTCGTGCACCACATGCCTTGGAGGTTGCGCACCCTCCTCAACATCAATTTCAAGCTTATTGGAAGTGTGCTCCATGGTGCTACATTCCCTTGGACTTTCATCATATCCTAAATCTTCAACCACTTCTTCCTTTTCTTCAATGATCATAGGCTCCTCCAATTGTTCCAACACAAAATTCGATTCCTCCTTCTCCACTGGATTTTCCAATTTCTCCTTCATGCTTTGCTCTTCTTTTGACTTTTCAGATGTGGTCACGGAAGTACCTTGAGTATTCAAACATTGGTGGGCTAAAGTATGCACCACCTTGGTCAAATTGGTCACAAACTCAAGTGTATCCCGCTTCATGGCTTCTTGTCCTTGGAGTAACAAAGTGAGAGAATTGTCTATTGGGGCTTGGGGTGAGTAGGAACGTTCATTATTTTGGAGAGAGAGTTCATGGTAGGAAGGTGGTTCTTCTTGATAAGGGTATGGAGATGGTGAGTATTGAGGTGGTTCTTGGTAATAGTCATGATAGGATTGTGGTGGTTCTATAGGTTTTTGCTCATAAAGGTCATAAGAATATGGTATGGATGATTGGTCATATGGTGGATATGGATCATAGGAAGGTTCTTGGTATGGAGGCGCTTGTGAGTATGGTTGAGGTTCATGTTGAGGATAAGAGTCATAGGCATATGATGGTGGTGATTGATTATCACAAAAAGATTCACCATAGCCATTGAATTGACATGCATTAGGATGGTGATTACACCTATGAGTGTCCGGAGGTTGTTGCCAATAGGAGTGATCAATTCCTTGAGCCTCCTCCCATCTTTGTTGGTTCCATCCATAATGAGTGTCATCATTGAAGTGCACATTTCCTACAACACAATTAGGACCAAACTCATAGCCAAAATGAGAATTCATAGTGGAAAAACAAAAATAAAACTAACAAAATCTAGTAAACAAGCAAAAGACAAACTATTTACACTATTCACATATGTACAATAACCAATAATATAACACCATTGCAAATCCCCAGCAACGGCGCCATTTTGATGATTGGATTTTTGACGGTTTAGAATTTCACTAATGAAATCTCATTGTAAAGTATAGTTTCTAAACCAACAATTATCCTTTCATACAAACATTTGTTTGTCACAAGTACAAACCCCTAAAATCTATAAACCAAATTATTTAAACCTCAGGTCGTCTCTCAAAGGACTTGCAGGGTAATGTTCTTGTTATTGGTTATGGATTTATTTATTTTGGGGTTTTGAATGAGAAAAATGAATAGTAAATGGTAATGAAATTCTATTAACAAAATGGTCATGGTAAGGTTTGGTTGTCAAGGGTCTTCATCATTATCACTAGCCACAAGTATGGTAGTTGCAAGGATTAATCCCACTTAGTCATCCTTTAATCAAATAGCAAAGGAAAGTCAAGTGAGTTGTATCAATCCAAGTCCATAAATCCTATCTTTAATGCAGGCTAGAGTCAATGGCTATCAACTATCAATCACTTGGACATTAGTAATTCAAGAAATCCTAAGTTACCTTCTCAAGCCAAGAACATAAAATCCTACTCTAATATCCTTTCAAGCATTTCATCAAAAACTTGGAAGGTACAAAAGAAAAGTATACTAAATCACAACAAGAATGAATTCTACAACAATTGACTGCAAAGAATTAACAACAACAATCAAGAAAATCACAATTATCATGAATTACCTCAAATTGCATTATTAAAAAAAACAAAGAGAACAAGAGTATCTCAATTACAAAATCTAGAAACAAAATAAGAGAAATTACAACAAGCGAATAGGGATAGAAAGAAGAACCAAAGTGTAGCAATCACCAATTAGAGGTAGAAGTAGAAGGAGACTTGAATTAAACCTAGAATTATGAGATCATAATCTAACCCTAATTCCTAATCCTAATTCTAGAGAGAAGATAGAGCTTCTCTCTCTAGAAACTACCTCTAAACTACTTTTAAAACTAAACTATGACTAATGATCAAAAGTATATTGATTCCTCTTCAATCCTTGGCTTAAATAGCATCAGAAATGAGTTGGATTGGGCCCACAAGGCTTCTAAAATCGCTGGCCACGAGTTGCATTAAGTGGGTCATGTGTCACCATTGGCACATCCACGTACTGTGCATGTGCGCGCCCTTATGCGCAATGCAACTATGGAAAATCTTACATCGTTTCGAAGCCCCAGATGTTAGCTTTCCAACGCAACTGGAACTGCATCATTTAGACCTCTGTAGCTCAAGTTATGGTCGATTAAGCATGAAGAGGTCGGCTTGACAGCTTTTGCGATTCCTTCATTTCTTCAAGAGTTCTCCATTTCTACATGCTTTTCCTTCATTCCCTTGATCCAATCTTTGCCTCCTAAATATGAAATCACTTAACAAACATATCAATGCATCTAATAGAATCAAGGTGAATTAAATTTAGCTATTTTGAGTCCTAAAAAGCATGTTTTCATTCTTAAGCACAATTAAAGGAGAAGTTATAAAACCATGCTATTTCATTGAATGAATGTGGGTAAAATGTGATAAAATCCCTAAAAATTAATACAAGATAAACTCTACAAATGAGGTTTATCAGGGAGATGAAATCAACATGTAACCGCAAACGGATCGTCGATCAAAGCTCCGATTTATCAGAAAAGTGGATTTGAAGTGGGTGTTGAATAGTAAATTTTTGGGGTTTATCTTTTCTCTTCTCTCAATCTCGAGCTCTCTCTCTCTCTCACTTTGGGTGAATGAGTGAAAATGAAGTATAGAGTCACGTGTGTGACTCTTTTAAGTGAGAGGTATTTTTGTCCTTTTGTCAATTGGCCCTATCTAGGACAAAAATTTTAAGGATAAGTGTTCAGGTTTGTATTCTAAATATTTTTCTGGTTATTTCTACATTTTTGTTTCTCTCATACGTAGTACCGGACAGACCTAAGCGTGTACAGTTAATTATAACGCCAATACGCATTTTTTCCTAAATAATTATTTTTTAGTGCTCCAAATAATTTTCTTAGCTCAAATTTTATCTGTAAATTTTTAAATTATGAAATTTAAATTTTTAACCTAGACTGGACGGTTTAAATTATCTTAACTCAATTTTAATTATATAATTAATTTGTTAATATTTTTACGGGTCTCACATTCTTCTTAGTTTGATTATACACCGTTGGATGTATATTATCAATATACTTTTTGGGAGATCTCCACTTTTTACTATGCTATCCTATTTGGACATTTCTATATTTTATTTTTTACTGATTAATGAAATATAACCTACCACCTTTAGAAAAAAATTAATTCAAAGAAAATAATTGTAAAATCAATACTTCAATGATCAAACAACTGCATTGAAAATTCCCATGCTTCATATGCATTATTGCTGTAAATTATACCTATAAAAAGAAGTGATCTTTCAACATAAGAGAGGGCAACATTTTTTTTAAAAGAACCCAATTCATCCCTTTTTTTCTGTTACCCTTTTTCTTTTTGTCCGCATCACATATTTTTTCTTTTACCCAAGTATTAGTATTATCATACACAGATACTTCATTATCATTCACACGCATTAATTTATCCAAGCATCACCATTATCACGCACAAACACTTCATTGTCATTCACACAATCACAATATATATTGGGTATACAGAAATACTTCATTATTAAAGTTGAAGTTTTTTCTGAAGTGGAATTGTGGTACTTACTGTTTTTGGTTATGATTTTCTTTATGCTTGATAGGAGTTATTAGAAAAAAGAAGTGAAGGCAAGCTAAGCTGCTCAACTGTAGTTAGTTAGAGAGATGTGGGGCGTGTCATGAAAGGTTGTTAAGCTGCTGAAGTTTGCAATCATATCTTAATTACTAAGAATGAGAATTACGGATTTCATTCCTTACTTTTCTCTCTATTTTCTGCTTTCTACTCCTTTCTCTCTCCAGAGCTGAGTTCAACTCTCGTTCCTCACAGAGCTTAGGTTTTGATACCTTTTATGGTATCAGGGCACTAGGTTTATATCCATGGAAGCTCTCAACAATTCCATACCTTCTGCATCATTCTCTAGAATCAAAGCACCTGTTAGTGCAACAATCAACATAGTTTCGTTTAAACTGGATGAAGACAAGTATACACCATGGAAAAGATAGGTATTGGCGTTCATAAAATTTAATGGCCTGAAATATCATCTAAATGTGAAAAAGATTCCTGTGAAGTATGCATCAGAAGAGGATCAAATTGCTGACAATGAAACTGAAGAGTTCGAAGCATGGGAGCAAGAGGATCAGTTCCTCATTTCTTGGTTTTTTGCATTGATCAATTCAAGCTTTACAAATCAAATTATTGACTGTGATTACGCGCATGAGATCTAGTACAAATTAGAATATTATTTTGATAAAAGGAAAAAATCCAAAGTGAAGCAGTTGAAAACTCAAATCAAAGGTATTAAACCCCAAAATTCAATTGCAGATTACATGTCCAGAATCAAGAAGGTGACGAACTCGATCTCTGCGTTAGGAGCACCATTGACAAGTGAAGAATTTGTCGAGACGGTCACTTAAGGCTTGAATGAGGATTATAATGCGTTCATCATAATGCTTCTGTCAAAGGAGACCACTTTAATAAAGACACAAAAAATGTCTTTTTTAAAGACGTGTACACGTGTCATAATATGATTGGACATCTTTATTAAACCAGTTAATAAGCTATTTTTTATAAACTGAAACAAAATTGGTTTACAGACATTTAAATCCCTAATAATTTAAAAATACAATTAAGTCCCTATAAAAAAAATTCTAACCCTAACCCCTTTTCCCAGCCCAAGCCCGAATTCAAGCCTAACGGTGAAATAATTTGCAGCCTTCTGGATCGTTGTTTAGGGTTTGGCTCTGTGATTTGCCTGATCTACCAAAGCTTGAAAGGTTTTGCAATGGAAACATTGCCTTAAAATTCCCATTAGTGGACAAATTCTCACTAATCGATTGCCAAAAGATGGAGAGCTTTTGTGCAAGTGCTGTCAATGTCAACAGGTGGACAGAAGTTGAATTTGAGGAGGATAAAGATCCAGTTTTATTGGAAGTTGATCTCAACTCTGCTATATGGAAAGCATTTGAAGGAATGGTAAGTATTGTATTCCTTTCTCTTTAGTTAAAGTTCTGATCCACCTAAAGTTTCCTTTTTCTTTTGTGCATTGTGCATAATCATTAAATTTGTTAAAACAATTTAGAGTACAGTTTTGTTTGCACATTCATACTAACTAACAGACTAAGTTGATATGTCATGCATTTTGTTATTCATATCGGTCATAGCCAATTCATAGATGTAAGCATATAGAAAAGAGAGTTGCCACTAAATTAAGAATGTTTTGTGTCAATTTGGTCAACAAGAAAAATTAATTAAGGTGGTACATACATAGTTTGATTAATAAAATACTATGATTAATTTTTGTGTAAATCAAATTAAGTTGCTTATTTAACACCACAACCCATTATGAGTGTTTCAAATTCAAAAAACTCCTTACTTATGTTAGTGATTGTCAGAGCTATCAAGAGGAAAGATGTTACTTAGAATGTTGCATAGGATCATATGGAATTATGTTTCTGCCCAAAGGTTCATGACTTGTATTCAATTGAAGTCTTAGCCAATAGATTATGTGAGTGAGAAATGATTAATTAATTAGTTAGAAATTTGGTTGAAACGGCATGCATCATTCTTTCTTATACTTTCCATTATTACACAAATGCTTTTGGATTCAGTAATCACTTCCAACCTCAATTCCGAGTTATTTAATTATTTTGTTGATCTACATTTTACTTATTATATACCAGTATTAAAATCCCTTCAAAGAAGCCTAAACGTATATATTTGCCTGATTTTGACCATCATCAGTTAACCTTTATTTATTCTTAATTAAGTTTAAAATATTACCAGGATGAATATTCACTTCAGGTTAAGTCTTAAGTATCTTTTTGTTCGAATATAAAACTTTTTACATAGTTTATATTCTGCTATTTAAATTTTATAAAAGATACTTAATTAATTTACTGTCTATGACTAAATAGTATATACCGAAATAATCCGTTGCATTATTGAATCTTGGAACCTGGATGTAGTTAAATGAGAGTAATAATACTGTGACTAAGCCTTGAAGTGCTATTTAATTTGTTCTTTGTTCTTCTTTTATTAATTTTATTTTTTAACTATGTTCCGATTGGAGGCAATGATTGGGAAAGGTTCAAAAGCAAAAATTTGGTTTCTACTATTATTATTGTTGTTATTATTGTTATTATCTAAAACAAAATCCTTTATGTTTGTCTACTTGCCTTACTAGTAGATCTAAAATTAAGGTTGAGAGTTATATTACCATCAATTTTTTTTAACTGTATATATTACACTAGGCACCATTTTTTATATCAGAGATTATATTGGAGATTTTATATCTTTGGGTAATGATCAACTAATGTATAATTTAAACTGAAGAGTGCATATACCTCCTAAACATCCTTACATGTTAACAGTGCATGGCTAGTTGAATTGATTGAGCATGCTCATATTGGAGAGTGATAATGATTTTGGAATCTTAAACCCAGCGCAGAGATGAAGGTGAAGGTTTGGGAAACTTTTGAGAGCTTAATTGCAAATCATTGAGAAACTACTGACTAGTGGCATGCTACGAAGTTTTCTGATTTGCAAGTTATCGTCCATATCCAGTGCCGGTGGATCAATAGAGTAGACATGTATCAAGTTTTAGAAGGAAGAGAGAACAAATTGAAGATTAATACAAAAAGCATATCTTTGTCCCTTGAAAGATTAAGAAAATGAGAAAGATCTATGTAACTATTATTCTTTCCTTGTAACATATTTCACGATTTTGTATGCTCTGCATTGATATTGAACTTTTATTGAAGGGTCTGGAAAAAAATATAAAAAATGAAATTTAAATTTTTTTTTAAAGTGTCATTTTTTACATAAATTTAGCATCGTAATGAGAAGAAAAGAAACTTCTTAAATTTTTTTGGTTGCTTACCGTATTTTTCAACTTGGCAAATCAAAGATTCATTTGTCAAAATTAAAATTTGTCGCTAGCTAGGATTATTGCAAACAAAATTCAAATTTCCCATACTTGTTTAAACGGATTAGTGAACAAACAACTAAATCAACTTAAGTTAGTTAGAAACTTTAAAATTTTATTTCATTGTACTATGATGGGTTCATTTTTGCATATTTACGTTGCTGATAGCCTGGACCATAAGAGAATCGGCCAACAAAATTGAAATTAGAATTTTATGTCTAATTTACTGTGGTCAAGTATAGTAGTCAATGTAATGTTTTCAAGTAGTTCTTGTAGCTCAGTTGGTTAGAACATTTGTTTAGTACTCAAGAAGTCTTGAGTTCAACTTTCATTAAGAGCATTTTTTAACAAAATATTAACTCAATCTATAATTGGAGACCACTTTAATAAAAACACTAAAAATATTTTTTTTAACAAAATATTAACTCAATCTATAATTGGAGACCACTTTAATAAAAACACTAAAAATATTTTTTTAAAGACGTTTATACGTTATGTTATGTGTAGTATAACTAGTATTAAATTAGAACATTTTTTTGGAGATTAAACTAATCAAATCCTAATATTAGAATTCAGTTATTTAAATAAGGATAAAGTGTATTTTTTGTCATGAAGTTTGATAAAAGTTTAAAAAATACTCCTAAGTTTTATTTTGTTTCAATTTTGTCCCAAAAGTTTTCGATTTGCATCAAATATACCCTAGACGGCTAAGTTTTTAAAAAATTTAAGACCAATTCAACAATAATTTCATAAGAACAACACTCAACACAAATAGATCAAGCATAATTTTTATGCATTATTGATAGATTGGTCTTAAATTTTTTTATTATAATATGTTTATAAAAAAGAAATAACTGAAAAAATAAGCTAAGAATATATTTGTGTTACCTACACAAAATGGTTACTAGTTATAAAAAATTCAAGATAAAAAATTCAAGATATTGTAAATAGTTATAATATTATATTATTTTATAAAATATTAATATTATATTATAAAATAATTTTATTTAAGTAAAAAGGTTTTTGCAAATACTTTTTGAATTTATGAAAAAAAATTGTTGCACCAACTATTAATTCAAGTAGTTGAAGAAAAATAATTTTTTATTTATCACTTTTTTGCTTATTGTTATTATTTAGGCTACTTATGATACAATACTATAGTGTTAAAAGAATTTAGATAATACTTTTAATCAGGAACAAGTTTAAATTATCATACTAGCAATTTAATGCAACTTTAGTTCAGTATTAATATAGTTTCAGCATGATTTTGATTTGTTTATAGATTTGTACATGAGTCAAGACATAGCCTTACCCAATTTAAACTTGGATCATTAACAGCTTAATAATTTAAGGTTATAATCTTTGGGCGGATTTTGAACTTATTTATTAATGTGAATTTAATATGGCACTAAAAGTAAATGATTATATCTTTTATGAGATAATATAAAGTCAAAGTAAGAAAATATAAAAACAAAAGAGTTCTAAACTATGCCATTTCTGTCTTGCTAAGAGCAATTGCATGAAGGTTCTTTCAAGAAGATATATACTCCGTATAATCAATTACATTAATCTTTTCTCTCTTTGAAATTAAATCAAATATGAAATTCAAGTTCTCTAACATAAGCGCTCACGAAGACAATCGTAGCTATTATTCGATTCGCCCTGTCACCGGATCGGATAAGATTCACATTATAAAAGGATCGGTATAGTTGTAGGATACGACTAGATCTTCGTTGATCTATGATGGATACCAATCTAAAAAAGACTATTTTACCAATATTCTAAATATATATATTTGTCTCATCAGTAAGATAGAAAATTAAAGAAAAAAATGTTTAAAAGAAAAAAAGAATGCAAAAATTACGTTCCACATATTTGTTTTTTGACAAAAAAAAAATATATATATATATATAGAAAATAAGAATAAAATTAAAAAAATTATGAGAGTTTATTAATATTTATAGTATTAATATCTTTTAAAACAAAATGATAGCTTCAATCTTGGTTTCAAAAATTATGTTTTTTACTTATTAGACTCTACATTATACGTTAATGATATCAATACATATTTAAAGTATAACTATTTAAATAGTAGAGGTAGATAGATTTTTACTTCTTTGATGCATGATTGAAGTTAGAGTTTGTGTTCATTTATAAGATTTAATTTAAAAAAATACTCAAAAGAATTATTAAAAATATTTACTTATTAAAAAAGTGTAATATAAAAATTATTAGGAAGGATTAATTATTATAATATTCATAAAAATATTAAAGTAAGAATTTGGAACAGATATGTAAGCTATAACCACTTTAGGATAAACATAAAATATATAATTATTATTATTATAAATTATCTGTTATTATAATTATTTATACATGTTTATAACTTAAATTTGTCACTTTTTATTATAAGGATTTAGTTTTGATATTGTTGTTACATTATGTGAATTATTTTTTAGTTATTAACTTTGTACAATCAAATTTGACTATAGAACTATACGATGACAGAATTAATATATTGTAATAGAATTGAAATCTTTTTATACTTTTCTAAAAGTAATAAATTAAAAATATTTTGGATTTAAATTTTGAATCCTACTGCGAGTCAACCCCTATATGTACTCATTAGTATTTAATTCTAAAAAATGATAGATTATCTTTATTTTTATAAAAATAAATATGTAATTAAGAATTTATTTAGTGACGCGTCTATTGAATGGGAAGAAACCCTAATTTTCTATCTTTCATTTCAATCATTTCTGCATTTCACGTTTCTCTCTTCTTCTCCCTCCATCCCTTTTCCACATCTCTCAAAACCTAACTTACTTGATGATTACCACGACCATTCACTCTTTTTCGCATCCACGGGTTCATCTTAAGTTGGTTATAGCTGCTATACGCGTTAAAAAATGAGAACATCTCAGACCCAGATGGCACCTGTGACAATTTCAGGGAACAGTGGCTTGGAAAAAAACCATGAGATCGCTAAGGCTAAGTGGTGAAATAGCAATTACGCTCCGATATCAGAAAGAAGGAGAAGTAAGGGAATTTTGATAGTTCTTTTCACCGACAGAGAGATCGGACTTTGATCGAAGGAGAAAGATGAGAGCGATGAAATTGAGGAAGGATCTGTCGGCCGGCCTTTCAACTCGATCCCACAACAAAAGGTAAACTAGAATTTAAATTTCAGATCTTTAATTTAATTACGAAATCGTAAATTGGATTAATGTAATTATTTTGTAAGATATCTTTATAAAAAAATACTAGATTGAATTTAAATTTAAATATGAATATCAAATAAAAAATAAAATATCTTAGTTATTTGTTACGATATCTTTATAAAAAATTGGATTTAATTTGAATATTAGTTGAAAAATTATAATATCTTTCTGATTTATTATGATATCTGTATAAAAAAAATAGATTTTTTCGTTATCTTTGTTAGTTATCTCTATAAATAACAGTGTTTATCATGAAGTTTTAAACCTAACACTCTTTTTTCAATCACTGCAGATCAGAGGAGCTGAGAATATGAGTAAGGTAATCACACTTGTTTTTGTTAAATGATCATATTATTAGTCTTTTGTAAACTCTGTTTAGTAGTTTTTTTAGTCTAATAAAAATACTGAAATTCATTTGGCTTGAGCAATACACACTGGATGCCTCTGTAACTTCTAACAATCAAACATGGACTTCTCCGCCTTGGATGAGAAGGTAATCTATTTTTGGGCTACAATACCCGAATATGCATTACTTTCTTGGCATACTCTATTTAACATGTCTTTAATTATCTTTGTGATGTTTACATTTGCTGTGTTTGTAAGAACCCGCGTTTTCACGTAAAATCGTTTTAGAAATAATAATTTTAGTTCTCGGAATAGATTCAAAATTTAGAAGTTTTAATTTTAAAACATAAATGAGAAATTTGGTTTCAGTGAATTTTTCTGAGTTAGAAAATATATTTCTTTCGAAAAGTTTTTGTAAAAATGCGTACTGGCGCTTAAGCTGGCAGTACCGGCTTTAGTCTGTCCAGTACTGCGTATTTTAGAAAATAATATTTAGAAAATTATTTTATTGTTTTAAAAAGGCAAAAAAAATAATTTTAGAATCGAAACCGGACACTAATCTTAAAGATTTTGGCCCAAAGTGGGCCAAACAGACCAAAAACGCTAACGGGTTGGACCGGGCCCAAACCGAACCCAAGGTCCAACATATATAAGCTCACTTAATGAGCTTTTAAGCTCATTCATACCCTCATTTGATGAGAGGGGCGCTGATGAGAAGAGAGAAGAGAGGAGTGAGGGTTTCACTATTCACCACCATCTTTTGGGAGCCATAACTTTTGATCCGGAGCTCTAATTGATGAGCCGTTTGCGGCCACGCTAAGATCTTGTCAAGCTCTACGTTTCTATCCAAAGAAATCTGGTAAGAAACTGAATCTCATGCTCCAGTTTTGTGCCCTAAATTTCTGTGAAATGTTGGTTATGAGTTTTGAGTAGATTTTGTGGTTTTGGTTGTTTAGGTGATCTCTAGTAGCAGGTAAATGTTGGATTTTATCCCAAATCACGTTGAGTAAGATAAGGTTTCACAAAATCCTTGTGTTTAGTTGATTTGTGTATCTTAGGTTTTGATTTTGGTATATATATATGTGTTTTTAGTTTATGCTTTGGTGTTGGTTGGGGTTGGTTGAGGCTTTGGATCAAGCTTGGTGGCTTCGTTTTGGTGTTTGGTGTGTTTGGGAATCGGCCAAGGTATAGTTTCGGTTTCCTTTATGTAATATGTAATGTTCATGGACACTTAGGCTAGTTGACCCTAAGATAGGATTGAATGTTGTTGGTTGATAAACCACTATTTTATGGTTTATTTTGTGCTCAATTCAGTGGTTTTTATCAACTCTTTACTCACTTATTCATACTAAATGCATGGCTTTACATTTTCCTTCCTGATTTTGTGCTATGATTGAAAACATACTTCTTTGGCCTTATATTTGCTAATATTAATCCCCTCTTATTACCATTTGATGCCATGATATGTGTGTTAAGTGATTTCAGAGGTTACAGGGCAAGAATGGCTTAGAGGATGGAATGGAGGCATGCAAAAGTGGAAGGAATACAAGAAACTGAAGAAATTGCTAAAACTGTCCAGCCTGACCTTCTGGTACTAAATCGACCATAACTTGAGCTAAAGAGGTTCAAATGACGCGGTTCCAGTTGCGTTGAAAAGCTAACGTCCAGGGCTTCGCAATGATATATAATTTGTCATAGCTGCCCTGAAGCCAGGTGATGCGCACGAGTGGATCACGCGGATGCGTGACCTGGCAAAAACTCAATCCGCGCGAACGCGTGGATGACGCTTCTGCGTCACTTTGCCGCATGCTGGATGTATCAGCGATTTCTGGGCTGTTTTGACCTAGTTTTTGTCCCAGAAAACACAGATTAGAGGCTATAAAGTGGGGGAATGCATCTATTCAACACAATTCACACAACATTCATAACTCACAATTTGAGGTTTTAGATGTAGTTTTTAGAGAGAGAGGTTCTCTCCTCTCTCTTAGGTTTTAGGATTTAGGATTTCTTTTAGGATTAGGATTTCTACTTCTTAATTTCCTGGTTCAATGTTCCTTTTATTTATTTTCCCAATTTAATTTATGAACTTTTCCATGTTAGATTTGATTTCTTTTATTAATGCAATTTGAGGTATTCAGATATATGATTTTTATTTAGCTTTCTATATTCTTGGCTTTGGTTCAGTAATTAGAGACTTTTGAGTTATCAAACTCTTTTGTTGATTGATAATTGGAAGTTGCTAATTGGCTTGAATTCCACTAACTCCAGTCTTTCTTTGGGAATTGACTAGGACTTGAGGATTCATATTGATTTATCCACTTGACTTACCTTCATAATTAGAGGTTGACTAAGTGGGAACAACGAGAAATTCTCATCACAATTGATAAGAATAACTAGGATAGGACTTCTAATTTTCATACATTGCCAAGAGTTTTCTTAACTATTGATTTATTAATTTCTGCAATTTATTTCTCCTGTTCAAACCTTTCAAAAATCCAAAAATACTATTTTCCATAACCAATAATAAAACACACCTCCCTACAATTCCTTGAGAAGACGACCCGAGGTTTGAATACTTCCGTTTATAAATTTTACTGGGTTTGTTACTTTTGACAACCAAAACTTTTGCACGAAAGGATTTTCTGTTGGTTTAAAAACTATACTTACAACGCGATTATATTTTTGTGAATTTCTTTACCGATAGAAATCCATTCGTCAAAATGGCGCCGTTGCCGGGGAATTGCAAACGTGTGCCTTATTATTGGTTATTGTAAATATTTTTCATGTTTGTTTTCTTTGCTTTGATCTAAAAATTCTAAGTTTAGTGTCATTTTATTATTTTTCTCTTTTTTCATTAAATTCAAAAATATCTTTTCTCTTTATTTTAATTGATTTTTTTCGAAAATTACAAAAAAAAAATCAAAATTTTATTTTAAAATTTTTATCTTATCTTATCTTAGTTTTAAATTTAAAAATTCAAATCTTTTTCAAAAATCATATCTTTTTCAAAATCTTATCTTATCTTATTTCAGAAATCAAATTTCAAATTTCAATATTTAAATTCCAAAATTCAAAATTCAAATTTCAAAATTTAAATTTAAAATTTTAAAAAACAAACCTTTTCAAAATTTAAACCTTTTTCAAATCTTTATCTTATATTGTTGTCAGTGTTTCTAGTTTTAGGAGTTTATTTTCATTAATTTTTATTAGTTTCTATTTTTACTTGCTACTATGAATTCTCACCCCTTTCCCCATGAGTTTAGTTCAAATTATATTGCAGGGAATGGACGCTATAATGAGAACACACATCAAGGTTGGAACAATCAAAGATGGGAGGAGCCACAAGGATTTGATCAACCCTCTTGGCAACAACCACCTCCAATGGACTATCAACAACCATTCTGTGATGCATATCAAGGCAATGGCTATGTAAGCACTATTTTGATTATCAACAACCACCACCATATGCCTATGAACCCCCTCCTCAACATAACTTTGAACCACCATACTCGCAAGCCCCCTACTACCAAACACCCTCATCTGATCCTAACCCTTATCTACCATATCAACCACCCTATGAGCCATATGAGCCATAATAGATCCACCCCAATTCCAACCCAATTACTCCAAAGAACCACCACCTCCATATACACCACATCCATATCCATCAATCCAAGAGCCTTATGGTCCTACTTATGATATCCAAGCAGAACAAGAGTCAAAGGATCGTCTCAAGGAAACAATGGATCAATTTCAAGCAACCCTTCGTCAATTGGACTGAGCGGTAAGCCGAATGGCACCCGAAGCTCTCATGGCTAAAGAATCTCAATTTGAGAACAAGGAACTGAAGTGTGTGGTGCAACAAGTGGAAAAGATGGAGAGTGAAGAACCACCCTCTTATCATGAACCCTTCCTCCCAAGTAATGAATCTTCATATCCACCCCAATCTCCAATGGATGACATCCTTCGTGGTCTTCTTCAAGGGCAAGCAAAGATGAAAAGGGATGTACTAGAATTCGTGATTGCCTTAGCCGAGGTAGGAAATCAATTAGCTTCCTAACGTTCGGACACTCAAGGAACCCCCATGGCTTCATGTGGAGAATCTACTGAAAAATGCAGTATGAAGGAGAAGCTAGAAACTCCGGTGGACAGTGAAAAGCATGACTTTATGTTAGAACAATTGGAGGAAGTTGTAATCGTTGAAGAGGAAGAAGTGGTCGAAGACTTAGGAGATGCGGAACCTCCATGGGAAACTCAAGTTATAGAGCCTCCTTCAAAGATGTTTGAAATTGATGTTGAGGAGGGTGTACAACCTCCAAGGCATATCATGGTTGAAGACTTTGAAGGGGATGATCAAGAGATGGATTCAATCATTGATGAATTCTTATCTACATTTGAATCCTCTCCCATTGGACTTGACATGGAGATTAAAGAAGAATAAGCACAACCTCCCATGCCCTTGGTGAACAATGAAGAAGAGATCGAATTAGAAGAAAGCTACCAAGAGGAAGAGGTTGATATTGAAGAGGCTTGCAAAGAGGTGGAAGTTGTCAAAGAAGAGCACAAGCGAGTGGAGCTTGCAAGATCATTTGAAACACCTCTCCCAAAGCCATTACCGTCCAATACAACATTCAAGTGGGTAAAATTCATATCCTTAACCTTTACTTTCCCACTTGAATATGGGCTTCTAGAGACGGATGGTCAACTTAGAAATCTTTGTGGCATTAAGAGTAAAAGGAAGATAGTTAGTGGTTGAAGTTGTCAAGCAAGGTTCAACATGGTTGTGTGCTCAAAGTTTAAATGCAAAGGTTGGTGTAGAGCTCAATTGAATGGGTCTAGGATGTTGTTTGGCTGCTTTAGTGAGAATTTAGACTGCTTGCCACCCGGATGGAACAATATTTCTCAACAAGAAAATGGGTGCAAAAGCAAGATTTGGGACCCCGGAATTCAGTCTAACAATCAATACTCTTGGGGCCTTGTCACTTGCTTTAACTTGCTTGAAGGCTTTCTGAAGCCTAGTTTGGGATCCAGGAGGCTACTGGAATTCCAAATATTGGTGGAGATTTTTGGATGAATTCAAGCACAAGCCACCACGATAGGGAGCTCACCAAATGTACAACTTAAGGACTTTAACTAAAAGTGCTACGTGGGAGACAACCCACCATGGTATGATCGTTCCTTTTTCAATTTCAATTTTTATTTCATTTTTGTTTGTTTTTGTGTTTCATTTTATTTTATTCTATTTTATTGAACCTAGAATTATTCATAACATCTATATCAGCATTGCATTCTTCATACTACACACAAAAAATTCGCACACGACGCGTCAGCGTCGCTGACGCGTCCGCGTCAAGGAGAATTAGCGATAAAAGGGAATTGAACAGTAAGTCACACAGTAGCGTGGCTGGAGGCGTGCCTTAGGCACTAACACGACCACGCAAACGCGTCCCTATCACGTCTGCGTCGTTTGCGAATCCAGCCATCCACGCGTGCGCGCCACCCGTGCGCACGTGTGAGTCCGCGAAATCGATGTAAATGGGTGTATGACAGCAAGTTATGATGGAGTGGGGCTGGAACCATGCTAGAAGCACAAGCCCTACCACGCGAACGCGTGCCTCACGCATCTGCGTCATTTTAAAAGAAAAGCCATGCACGCGTGCTCGTTACCCACGCGCATGCGTCACCCAAATTTTTGGCAATTTGTATTTAGAACAGAGAGTTGTGCGTACGCAAGGCTACACTCGCGCCAATAGCACAAATCAGGTCACGCGTGCGAGTGACCCATGCATCCGCGTCGCCTGCGCCGTGATAGGCAAAATTGTGATTTACTCTTTTGATAACTTGAACAATTCTTAGCAATTGCTCCAAAAACTTGGTGCACACTACTATGGTTCACTCACATTCTTCACAACTTTACACAACTAACCAGTAAGTGCACTGGGTTGTCCAAGTAATAAACCTTACGTGAGTAAGGGTCGATCCCACAGAGATTGTTGGTATGAAGCAAGCTATGGTCATCTTGTAAATCTCAGTTAGGCGGATTCAAATGGTTATAATGGTTTTCATAATTAAAAGATAAATAAAGCATAAAATAGAGATAGAGATACTTATGTAAATCATTGGTGGAAATTTCAGATAAGTGTATAGAGATGCTTTGTTCTTGTTGAATCCCTGCTTTCCTACTGCCTTCCTTCAATCCTTCTTACTCCTTTCCATGACAAGCTGTATGTAGGGCATCACCGTTGTCAATGGCTACTTCCCATCATGTTAGTGAAAATGGTCCAAATGCTCTGTCACAGCATGGCTAATCATTTGTCGGTTCTCGATCATGTCGGAATAGAATCCATTGATTCTTTTGCGTCTGTCACTACGCCCAACAAGCGCGAGTTTAAAGCTCATCACAATTATTCAATCCCTGAATCCTACTCGGAATACCACAGACAAGGTTTAGACTTTCCGGATTCTCAAGAATGGCCACCAATAATTCTAGCTTATACCATGAAGACTCTGATAAGGAATCCAAGAGATACTCACTTGTTCTAAGGTAGAACGAAAGTGGTTGTCAGTCACGCGTTCATAGGTGAGAATGATGACAAGTGTCACGGATCATCACATTCATCATGTTGAAGTGCAGCGAATATCTTAGAACAAGAATAAACTGAATTGAATAGAAAATAGTAGTAATTGCATTAAAACTTGAGGTACAGCAGAGCTCCACACCCTTAATATATGGTGTGTAGAAACTCCACCATTGAAAATACATAAGTGATGGTCCAGGCATGGCTGAATGGCCAACCCTCATGAAGTTCTAAAATTGCATACACTGATTAAAGATCAATTAAAAGACATCTAATACAATAGTAAAATGTCCTATTTATACTAGACTAGTTACTAGGGTTTACAGAATTAAGTCTAAGTACAGAAATCCACTTTCGGGGCCCACTTTGGGGTGTGCTTGGGCTGAGCTTGAGCTTTACATGTGCAGAGGCTTCTCTTGGAGTTAAGCCAAGTTGTAACGTGTTTTTGGCATTTAACTATGGTTTGTGACGTGTTTCTGGCGTTTTACTCCAGAATGCAACATGAAACTGGCGTTGAATGCCAGTTTGCATCATCTAAACTTGAACAAAGTATGTACTATTATATATTGCTGGAAAGCTCTAAATGTCTACTTTCCAAATCTTTTGAGAGCGCGCCATTTGGAGTTCTGTAGCTCGCGAAAATCCATTTCAACTGCAGGGAGGTCAAAATCCAACAGTATCAGCAGTCCTTTGTCAGCCTCCTATCAGATTTTTGCTCAGGTCCCTCAATTTCAGCCAGAAAATACCTAAAATCACAGAAAAACACACAAACTCATAGTAAAGTCCAGAAATGTGAATTTTGCATAAAAACTAATGAAAACATCCCTAAAAGTAGCTAGATCCTACTAAAAACTACCTAAAAACAATGAAAAAAGCGTATAAATTATCCGCTCATCACAACACCAAACTTAAATTGTTGCTTGTCCCCAAGCAACTGAAAATAAAATAGGATAAAAAGAAGAGAATATACTATAAATCTCAAAATATCAATGATGATTAGTTCCAATTAGATGAGCAGGACTAGTAGCTTTTTGCTCCTGAACAGTTTTGGTATCTCACTTTTTCCTTTGAAGTTCAAAATAATTGGCATCTATAGGAACTTAGAGTTCAGATAGTGTTATTGATTCTCTTAGTTAAGTATGTTGATTCTTGAATATAGCTACTTTATTGAGTCTTGGTCGTGGCCTTAAGCACTTTGTTTTCCAATATTACCACCGGATACATAAATACCACAGACACATGACTAGGTGAACCTTTTCAGATTGTGACTCAGCTTTGCTAAAGTCCCCAGTTAGAGGTGTCCAGAGCTCTTAAGCACACTCTTTTTGCTTTGGATCATGACTTTAACCACTCAGTCTCAAGCTTTTCACTTGGACCTGCATGCCACAAGCACATGGTTAGGGACAGCTTGATTTAGCCGCTTAGGCTTGGATTTTATTTCCTTGGGCCCTCCTATCCATTGATGATCAAAGTCTTGGATCCTTTTTACCCTTGCCTTTTGGTTTTAAGGGCTATTGGCTTTTTTCTGCTTGTTTTTTCTTTTTCTTATACATACATATATATATATATATATATATATATATATATATATATATATATATATATATATATTCGCAAGCTTTTGTTATTCACTGCTTTTTCTTGCTTCAAGAATCAATTTTATGATTTTTCAGATTATCAATAACATTTCTCTTATTCATCATTCTTTCAAGAGTCAACAATTTTAACATTCATAAACAACAAGATAAAAAATATGCACTGTTCAAGCATTCATTCAGAAAACAAAAAGTATTGTCACCACATCAATATAATTAAACTAATTTCAAGGATGAATTTGAAACTCATGTACTTCTTATTCTTTTGTATTAGAAACATTTTTCATTTAAGAAAGGTGAAGGATTCATGGAATTATTCATAGCCTTAAGACATAGACACTAGACACTAATGATCATGTACTAAAGACACAAACATAGACAAACATGAAGCTCAAAAATAAAAAAACAAAGAGATAAGAACAAGGAAGTTAAGGAATAAGTCCACCTTAGTGATGGTGGCACCTTCTCCTTGAAGGACCAATGGTTTTCTTGAGCTCATCTATGTCTCTTCCTTGCCTTTGTTGCTCCTCCCTCATAGCTCTTTGATCTTCTCTAATCTCATTGAGAATGATGGAGTGCTCTTGGTGTTCCACCCTTAATTGGTTCATATCATGACTCAATCCTTCTAGAGAAGTGTTGAGTTGTTCCCAATAGTTGTTTGGAGGAAAATGTATCCCTTGAGGCATCTCAGGGATTTCTTGATGATAAGCTTCCTCATGCATCCCTTGAGATCCATGGATGGCCTCTCTTGTTTGCTCCATCCTTTTCTTAGTGATGGGCTTGTCCTCTTCAATGAGGATGTCTCATTCTATGACAACTCCAGCTGAGTAGCATAAATGGCAAATAAGATGAGGAAAAGCTAGCCTGGCCAAGGTGGAGGGCTTTTCGTCTACTTTGTAGAGTTCTAGAGAGATGACTTCATGAACTTTTACTTCCTCTCAAATCATGATGCTATGGATCATGATGGCCCGATCCACAGTAACTTTAGATCGGTTGCTAGTGGGGATGATGGAGCGTTGGATGAACTCCAACAATCCTCTAGCCACATGCTTAAGGTCCAGTCTTCTTAATTGAACCGGCTTGCCTTTTGAGTCTCTTTTCCATTGAGCTCCTTCCACACATATGTCCATGAGGACTTGGTCTAACCTTTGCTCAAAGTTGACCCTTCTAGTGTAGGGGCGTGCATCTTCTTGCATCATAGGCAAGTTGAATGCCAACCTTACATTCTCCGGACTGAAATCTAAGCATTTCCCCCGAACCATTGTAAGATAATTCTTTGGATTCGGGTTCATACTTTGATCATGGTTCCTAGTGATCCATGCATTGGCATAGAACTCTTGAACGATTAAGATTCTGACTTGTTGAATGGGATTGGTAAGAACTTCCCAACCTCTTCTTTGGATCTCATGTCGGATCTCTGGATACTCATTTTTCTTGAGCATAAAAGGGACCTCAGGGATCTCCTTCTTCTTGGCCACAACTTCATAGAAGTGGTCTTGATGGGCTTTTGAGATGAATCTCTCCATCTCTCATGACTCGGAGGTGGAAGCTTTTGTCTTTCCTTTCCTCTTTCTAGAGGTTTCTCCGGCCTTAGGTGCCATCAATGGTTATGAAAAAACAATAAAAGCTATGCTTTTACCACACCAAACTTAGAATGTTGCTCGTCCTCGAGCTAAAAAAGAAAGAATAGATGAAGAAAAAGAAGAAATGGAGGAGAGGGAGAGAGAAGTGTATTCAGCCAAGGGAGATAAGAGAGGGTAGTGATGTGTGAAAATGAAGAAGGATAGAAGGGTTTATATAGTGGAGGGAGAGGGGTTAGATTTCGGTCATTGATGCATGAAAACTTGTCTCTCAACAAATTGTCCTGCGGCAAGTATACCGAATTATCGTCAAGTAAAACTCACTATAGAGTGAGGTTGAATCCCACAAGGATTGATTGGTCAAGCAACTTTAGTTAGAAGAATATGCTAGTTGAGCTAAACATAATTTAGATTGAGATGCAGAATTTTAAATGACTAGAAAGTAAATAGCAGAAATTAAAGTGCAGAATCTTAAATGGGGAATTGGGTAATACTCATAAAAGTAAATGGCAGAAATTAAAGAGAATGGGTAAGATCAGAAATGGGGGGATCATTGGGTTTAGGAGATGTTGCAATTCTCCGGATCAAGTTCATTCTCATCTCTTCCTCAATCAATGCATTCATTGATCTCCTTGGCAATCTTAAGTGATTGAATCCCAATTCCTTGGTAATCCAATCTCTCAAATCTTGATCAATAGCCAATTCCTTGGTCAATTGCTCATGAGAAGAGATGAAGTATGGTCACTGATTATACCACATACATTTCCCAATTCAAGTATTGAGGGGATTATAGTCACATATCCATCCCAACCCAAATTGGTCCAGCATGAGAAAGCAATTCTAGCATGATCTCTTCATTCCTCTTCCAAGGTTCCGAAGAGATCCAATTATGGAGAGTTTCTTTTCCAAGATAACTAACCAATTGAATTAAGATTGAAAGCTTTCTAGTAAAATCAAGAGAAAAGATAGAAGAAGAAGAATGAAAACTAATATTGATCTATCAAATTACAGCAGAGCTCCCTAACCCAATAAAAAGGGTTTAGTTGTTCATAGCTCTAGGAATCAAAAATGGCAGAAAAGAATACTCCATGCTAGAAGTACAGAAAAGTAAATATGCAGAGAGTAGTTCTCCAAGGTGCAAAAGTCTCTCTCTAGTTCAAAACTACTCCTTTATATACTATTCTTCATGATCTTCTAGTGAGTTCTTCAAGTCTTGGATGTGGGCTTTGGACCTTGAGTTGAAGCAATCCTCATCTTTAGTGGGCCCAACTTGCAGAGAAATATGAATTAGGCTTGGGCATTTAGTGAGATTAATTGTGGAATACATTTCTGGGTGCGAGAACGTTAGTAGCATTCACCTTTTCCACTAACGTTCCACCCTTATATGCCCACGTTATTCTCAACGTTAAAAGTCTTAACGTGACTTCTAACGTTCCTTCTCAATTCTTGGCCAACGTTAATGGGACTCACTTTTCCCATTAACGTTGGCTTGTGCCCCTTTTCGCAAACGTTAATAGAAATCACTTTTCCCATTAACGTTGCTTGCCTTTTGCTTCCTACGTTAGGTCTTATGTTAGCGTAGCTAACGTAGCTCTTAACGTGACACTCACCTTTGTCACTAACGCTCTAATTGCCTTAATCCCCTACGTTAGAACCCTCGTTAACTAAGTTAACGTGGCTTTTAACGTAGTAATGAAGCCATCTTCCAACGTTAGTGACAAAAGTGAGTGTCACTAATGTTGGTTCTTTGAACCCCACTCCACGTTAACTTTCACGTTAACAATATTAACGTGAGAGTTAACGTAGGCAATGAAAATGATCCAACGTTAGTGACAAAAGTGAGTGTCACTAACGTTGGCAGTTTTGATCCTTGTCCACGTTAGAGTTCACGTTAACTTAGTTAACGTGACTCTTAACGTGGGGCATTGCCTAGTTTCCCAACATTAGTGGTGTTCACTTTTACCACTAGCGTTGAGGAGAAACGTTATTGGAGTTCACGTTTCTCATTAACGTGGAGTCCTCCTTTCCTTCTACGTTAAGTACCACGTTAACTTAGTTAACGTGGCTCTTAACGTAGGCTATGAAGTGGCTTCGCAGGCGTTATTGGTAATCACTTTTCTCATTAACGTTGCAAGCCAATTGCCATCCCACGTTAGTAGTCACGTTAACTAAGTTAACGTGAATGCTAACGTGATTCTTCCATGCTTCATTTGTCCTGAAATCAAGCAATTAAAGTGCATCAAAGCTCTAGCCAAAATCATGGATTATGCATCATTAAAATATCATGTAATTCTGGCAAAAAATCTCATGAAATCATGCAAAATTCACAATGGTTGCTTGAATGAATGTGTAAGTGTATTTTCACCCAAAACTTGCCTTGTTTACTAGGAAAATGCACGAAACTACCCTAAAACAGTAAAGAAAAGGTTAGTGAAACTGGCCTAGATGCCCTGGCATCACAACACCAAACTTAAAGCTTCCTTGTCCCTAAGCAAGAACTGAAGCATAAGCAAAATGAAATAAAAGAACAAGAAGAAAAGATGGGAATAGCATTCATGGTTCATGGAATTTCATGCATAGCAACTTAGGTTCTTTCCTTTTAGGTTTCAAGCCTTTATCAAATCCCTAGTCACTCTCTTGATTGCATCCCTCGAGGCTTCTTTCTTATTGATCCTTCTCTTTAAGCTTATTACATTTTTCTTTTGGCTAAGTGCTCTGTAAGAGGGCGACTTTTTATGATAAGCTTTCAGCCAACACTCCCAAACCAGTTGGGTTTAAGGTGCTAGGTGTTAAGACACCCCTAAGGACTTACTCCCTCAAGTCTCTTTCCCTCGTACACCATAGGCACATGGTTTGTTATTCTTTCTTTCTTGAGACCTTCGTGTCCAGCACCTCTTTGGGTTACTAAGTGCTCTGTAACAAGGGTTACTCTTGATAGTGGATTTTCAGCTGATAATCCCGGATTAGTTAATCCAAGTTACCAACTGATAAGGCACCCCTAAGAGCTTATTCATCCAAGTATATCCCTTGTACATAAACACCACAGACACATGCCTCAGCTTCACAACCCTTGGTGCCTCGCATTATTCCTTTTTGTGTTCCCTTTCTTATTTCCACTTGTATTACTCTTTTTCTTTTCTTGTTGGGATCTTATTATTTAGCTAGCCTCAAGGAATGTGTCTCAAATTTATGACTTAGGATGGATAGTTGCTTTCTTTCCTTTCTTGGTGAACCAACTTAACTTACTAACCATCCTACCACAAACACTTAGAATGCACTTCACAAAATGACTCCATTCTTGTTCTTTCCATAACATTTTATTTTTGACTAACTTAAAGAGACAAGCATACAAGTAAGCAAGATGACAGTGAGCATTCAAGACATTAGGCTCAATAACATAGACCTAAGCAATGAAACTTAAATGCATAATTCAAAATCCTAAGCTATCATGGAAGCATGTTCTATTTCATACATGATTTTCCTTATTTAAAGCTTTGAAAAGGAAGGTAAACTAAGAAGGAACTTCACCACCTTTCACTTATTGGTCTGCTCATTCTCTTCTGCTCCCTTGGGATTCTCCTTGATTACTTGAGTCTCCATTCCCCTTACGCTTCCTTTTGCTGTTTCACCTTCCCTTCTTCTTGTTCAGTTAAGTTCTTGCGAACTGCCTCATAATTTGGGATGTCCGGGTGTAGGTGATGCATATGCTCAACCACATAGTTTAGCTTTGCCTGAGTGTTGATGCTGAATTCTTCTCGGTTCAGTTGCCTTCCTTCATTTAGCATGCTGAATTCGTTGAATGCTTTCATTTGATTCATCTGGCGTTGGTTGAGTTCCTGGAGGCATTTATCTTGACTTTCTTGCCTTTCAGACACTCGATTGAAGGCTTGAGTAAGCTGGGAATAGTGCTCTTGTTGCTGCTCCATTAGCTGTTTCTGCCATTCCCTCTATTGATTCATCCAATTTGTTAGCATTTTCTCTTGCCGATCCATTCTCTGAGATTGAAGTTGCATTTGTTGTTCTTGTCCTTCCATGTATAGCCTTGACAAATCATCAATGGCTCCTCGGATGTGACCCAAATTGATGTCGGTTGGGTCATGATATCCTTCTTGATGATATTCCGTGGGTTGGGGTTCTTCTTGGAGAGGCTCTTCCTCTTGTGCCTCTTCTGATGTCCTCTTCCTTAGATGGGGTCTTTTCTGCTGTTGAGCTGGGGTCACATGAGTTATGCGTTGGAGTGTAAGTGATCTCCCAAGACCTAGCCAAGTTGGGTTGCTATCCTCAAAGACTACCTTGGCTTTCTTGCATAATCTAAGGATGGTGCTGGGGTACTAAAGTCTGGCACCTGAATCCTTTTTCTCGGCTGATTCTTGGATTCCTTCAGCTATAATTTCGTGCACGTTAATGCTTCCACCCTTTATCAAGCAATGTACCATGGTAGCTCGAGTGATATTGACCTCAGAATTATTTGCTGTGGGAAGGATAGATCGTCGCACAAGCTCAAACCAGGCTTTGGCTTCCGGGATGAGGTCTCCTCTCCTGATGAACCGGGGTCTCTTATCTGCATACCTTTCCCAGTCAGATCCCACAATGCATATATCACCCACAATCTCCTCCAATTCATCATTATCGGCACCTTTATCTATTCTTTCTTGGTAAACCAGGCCAACAAAACGTGGGGATTTCAAATGGAGAACTCTAATGATTGCATTGGGACTAAAATCCACCTCTACTCCTCTTACATAACTCTTGAAGGTGGGGGCTGTGGTCTTATCTTCTCTAACCACATTTGCATAAAATTCTCTGATGAGGTTTGTATTTGCCCTTGCTTCCGGGTTAGTGAGCTTTTCCCAACCCCTCTTTTCAATCTTCTCCTGAATTTGTGGACACTCATTTTCATCGAATTGAAAGGTTGATTCGGGCAATATCTTCTTTTCCTTTATTCGCTCAAATTCGAGCTCATGGAAGGCTATTTTGAATTTCTCGGTGTCGAAGGAGGGCTGCTCCATTGGTTCTTTTCCTCTTCGCCTCTTGACGTTTGATGCTGCCATGAATGAGAATTGAATATTAGAGGCTAAGGGGTTGAAGATGGAGTTCAGTTGGGTTGAAGTAGAAAGAGTCTCGAAGAAATGAGTTTTGAAGAGAGAAAAGAAGAGGTGAGTATATAAGGTGCACGTGAAGTGTGTATGGCCGAGAGAAGGAAGTGAAAAGAAGAGAATGGGGATACAGGGTGTGTACGGAAGGGTTGTGTGAAGGGGTTTATATATAGGGATGGCAATTGTTTAATGGTGTGGATTGATGGTGTTGTTTTGATAGTGGACGGTTGGGGTTTTGAGATTGGATTATCACATGGATCACCTCTTGTATGAGGGTCTTGGTTCGGTCTCCAAAGTCATTCATTCCCCATGTTGCATGGCAACACCTCCAAGGACATTCCCTATGGAGACAAGTGTAAAATTCCCTTGGTGTAGTGGTCGAATCTCCTTGTATTAATTGTCCTATCAATTACCATCAATGTCCTTTTTGATTCCCTATATACAAGAAGTAAATGCAATGGGTTATTTAAACTTTTTGGTGGGAAAAATGTGAACTATTAAAATGTTTCTCTTTCTTTTTCTTTTTCTTTTGTTTCTATTAACTAAATGCTTTCCATGAAGACAATTCAATTAAACATTAGACTCTCCATGCATGCATGTTGGTACACCAAACTTGTTTGTAATCACTTGGTACAACAAGTTTGGGGAATGAACTTTTCTCATAAGGTGTGTTCAGACCACACTTGGTGTGCTTTGAACACCAAACTTATCATGTACTATACGTTGCATGTGGAGGGACTTTATATTAATTGTCAAAGTTGGATTGAAACTTCATGGAAATTATCTTATTACTATTATTATTTGAAATTTAAAGAGAAAGGGTTATAGAACATGGGTTGCCTCCCATGAAGCGCTTCTTTAGCGTCACTAGCTTGACGTTTGATTCTTGTCAAGGAGGTTGATGGTACTTGAAGTCCTCCCCTCTTGCAGTGTGTTTGCCTCCAGTGAACTCGTTGAGAAGTTCATCTCCTAAGGGGAGATCTTCTGTAGGTATCTTTCTGCTTCTCTATCTCTTTGGAACTTTCCCTTGTTTCCATTGATGTTTTCTTGTTTTTTATGGATTTTTTTCCAGGGGAATCTTGTTATTGATCTTGCATGACTCTGGTGGGTCTGGTTCATCTTGGATCACCTTTGAACATGGTTCTTCCTGACTATGTGGCTTCTCAACCAATGGGGCTTCCAATTATGTTGTTTGTGCTTCCTTGTTTTGCTCTTCTATCATCTTATTGTCTTTGTGATCTGCTCCTTGTGAGAGGTTGTAAACATTGAAGGCGAGCTGCTCATCATGTATTCTCAGCACTAATTCCCCTCGTTCTACATCTATGAGTGCCCTAGCTGTGGCTAGAAAGGGTCTTCCCAGAATGATGGGGTAGATAGGATTCTCATCCATTTCCAAAACAACAAAATCTGTGGGAAGATAGTAGCTCCCAACCTTTACCAGCACATTTTCAACTATTCCTACTGCTTGTTTTTGGGTTTTGTCTGCCAATCTGATAATCACATCAGTAGGAGTTAGTTCATTGATTTGGAGATTTTTCATGAGAGAGAGAGGCATTAAGTTGATGCTTGCTCCTAAGTCACAAAGTCCTTTGTCAGTCATTGTTTCTCCTATGGCACAAGGAATGTGGAAGCTTCCTGGATCCTCCTTCTTTGTGGGTGGTCCTGGTTGAATGAGAGCACTACAATTTCTGTTCATCTTGATTGTTTGTCCACCCTTCAATGGACTTTTTCTGGCTAGTAGCTCCTTTATATACTTGATGTAGAAGGGCATCTGTTGGAGGGCTTTAATAACGGGTATATTTACATCTAAAGATGCAAACATATCAAGAAACCTTGAGTACATTCTCCCTGCTACACCACCTTTAAGCCTGTGGGGGAAAGGTGCATATGGGTTCAATGCCTCCTTTTTCTTTAGCTCTTCCTTGGATGTGAGTGGAGTTGCACAGCTTCCTTCCTCTTGACTTTCTTGTTGGTGATTTTGGAGGTGTTCTACTCCATGCATACTTCCCTCATCACTTGTGGTTATCATTTTGCATTCTTCCCATCTCACTTTCTTTGGTTCTCCTCTTGGATTCTTCTTTGTATCACTGGGGAATCCATCAGTAGGTTTGGGAATTTGTTGAGATAGATAGCCTACTTGGGACTCCAATCTCTTGATGTTTTCTCCTTGATTCTTGATGTTGGCTCGCACTTCTTCCTTAAACACCTTGTTATCTTGGACTTCTCTGCACATGTTTTCAAGTAGAGCCTCAATCTTTGAAAGCCTATCATCTGTGGATGATGGTGGGTTGAGATTAGGTGGTTGAGAAAGTTGGCTAGATGGATGTTGGTAATATCTCTGTGAGGTGTTTTGATGAGTGACATTGTTGTTGGAGTTGAAGTTGAAACGTCTCGAATCTTGTCCTTGGTCTTGTTGGTTTCTCCATCCAAAGTTGGGGTAATTTCTCCATCCAGAGTTGTATGTTTTAGAGTATGGATCATGGACTTGTCTAGGTGAATTTACCACATAGTTGGCTTGCTCCCAGTCACCTTCTTCTCCTATGTTTACTCCTTCATGAGTTGGTGATGAGGTGATGGCTGCTGCAACTTGGTTCTCTTCCACCTTCTTGGTAAGATCTGCTAGCTGCTTGGTGATCATCTTGTTTTGGGCTAACAGTGCATCCATGTGGTTTAGCTCCATTACTCCTCTAGTGTTACTTCTTTCAGAGGCATAGAAGTAGTCATTCTCAGCAACTGTTTCAATGACATCTATGGCTTCTTCAACAATTTTCTTCTTGTTTAAAGAACCTCCTGATGAATGATCTATAGCCTTCTTTGACTCATAGGAAAGACCTTCGTAGAAGATGTGAAGTTGAACCCACTCATTAAACATCTTTGATGGGCATCTCCTTGTCAAGTCTTTGAATCTCTCCCATGCTTCATAAAGTGTCTCACCATCTTGTTGCCTGAAAGTTTGTACCTCAGTTCTTAGCCTATTAATCTTTTGAGGAGGGTAAAATCTTGCTAAAAACTTGTTCACTACCTCCTCCCAATCTGTTAGGCTTTCTTTTGGGAAGGATTCAAGCCACTTTGTTGCCTTGTCCCTGAGTGAAAAGGGGAACAAGAGCAACCTATAGACATCCGGGTGGACTCCATTTGTCTTCACTGTGTCACAAATCCTCAAGAAGGTGGTCAAGTGTTGGTTAGGGTCTTCTTGAGCACCTCCTCCAAATGAGCAATTATTTTGCACCAAAGTGATAAGATGAGGTTTTAGCTCGAAATTGTTGGCATGAATGGTGGGTTTCTGAATGCTGCTTCCACAGTTTCCTGGATTAGGATTGATATAGGATCCTAAGACCCTCCTTTCATGCCCAACCCAGTTTGCATGGCCTTCTCTGGCATGATTATGAGCTTCTTCTTCATGATTGTTCTCCAAATTCTCTTCCATGTTGGGTTCAAAATACTCTTCCTCTTCCTCAGCACCAACAATTCTTTTTCCTCTTGCTTCCCTTTTTCATCTCCAAAGGGTTCTCTCAGGCTCTGAATCAAAGGATGTTGAGATTCATTCTCTTCTCCCTGTCATACAACAAACAGAATGCACAACAGGAGATATAATAAAGACAATTTTTGTTAGAATGATTGTTAGTGTGAGTGATGCAATTTATCAAACAGTTAGTGAGTTAGTGAGCTGAATTATGGTAAACTAAGAAAGGAGAACAGAAATTAGAGAGGGAATAGGGGATGAGGAAGAAATTAAAAACAAACTAAGGTAAATTACTGAATATAGAAAAGAATAACGGAAAAAAATGCTCAATCTAGTGATCTTCTAGCTTAATCATTGTTGATTCAAAAATAATCCCCGGCAACGGCACCATAAACTTGATGCATGAAAACTTGTCTCTCAACAAATTTTCCTTTGGCAAGTATACCGAATTATCATCAAGTAAAACCCACTATAGAGTGAGGTCGAATCCCACAAGGATTGATTGGTCAAGCAACTTTAGTTAGAAGAATATGCTAGTTGAGCTAAACAGAATTTAGATTGAGATGCAGAATTTTAAATGACTAGAAAGTAAATAGCAGAAATTAAAGTGCAGAATCTTAAATGGGGAATTGGGTAATACTCATAAAAGTAAATGGCAGAAATTAAAGAGAATGGGTAAGATCAGAAATGGGGGGATCATTGGGTTTAGGAGATGTTGCAATTCTTCGGATCAAGTTCATTCTCATCTCTTCCTCAATCAATGCATTCATTGATCTCCTTGGCAATCTTAAGTGATTGAATCCTAATTCCTTGGTAATCCAATATCTTAAATCTTGATTAATAGCCAATTCCTTGGTCAATTGCTCATGAGAAAAGATGAAGTATGGTCACTGATTATACCACATACATTTCCCAATTCAGGTATTGAGGGGATTATAGTCACATATCCATCCCAACCCAAATTGGTCCAGCATGAGAAAGCAATTCTAGCATGATCTCTTCATTCCTCTTCCAAGGTTCCGAAGAGATCCAATTATGGAGAGTTTCTTTTCCAAGATAACTAACCAATTGAATTAAGGTTGAAAGCTTTCTAGTAAAATCAAGAGAAAAGATAGAAGAAGAAGAATGAAAACTAATATTGATCCATCAAATTACAGCAGAGCTCCCTAACCCAATGAAAGGGGTTTAGTTGTTCATAGATCTAGGAATCAAAAATGGCAGAAAAGAATAATCCATGCTAGAAGTACAGAAAAGTAAATATGCAGAGAGTAGTTCTCCAAGGTGCAAAAGTCTCTCTCTAGTTCAAAACTACTCCTATATATACTACTCTTCATGATCTTCTAGTGAGTTCTTCAAGTCTTGGATGTGGGCTTCGGACCTTGAGTTGAAGCAATCCTCATCTTTAGTGGGCCCAGCTTGTAGAGAAATATGAATTAGGCTTGGGCATTTAGTGAGATTAATCGTGGAATACATTTCTGGGTGCGAGAACGTTAGTGGCATTCACATTTTCCACTAACGTTCCACCCTTATATGCCCACGTTATTCTCAACGTTAGAAGTCTTAACGTGACTTCTAACGTTCCTTCTTAATTCTTGGCCAACGTTAATGGGGCTCACTTTTCCCATTAACGTTGGCTTGTGCCCCTTTTCGCAAACGTTAATGGGAATCACTTTTCCCATTAACGTTGCTTGCCTTTTGCCTCTTACGTTAGGTCTTACGTTAGCTTAGCTAACGTAGCTCTTAACGTGGGCACCTATCACCTTCAAGAGCGTTAGTGACACTCACCTTTGTCACTAACGCTCTAATTGCCTTAATCCCCTACGTTAGAACCCTCGTTAACTAAGTTAACGTGGCTTTTAACGTAGTAATGAAGCCATCTTCCAACGTTAGTGACAAAAGTGAGTGTCACTAACGTTGGTTCTTTGAACCCCACTCCACGTTAACTTTCACGTTAACAATACTAACGTGAGAGTTAACGTAGGCAATGAAAATTATCCAACGTTAGTGACAAAAGTGAGTGTCACTAACATTGGCAGTGTTGATCCTTGTTCACGTTAGAGTTCACGTTAATGGGGAAGAGTGGATGTGTGATGAGCGGATATTTTATACGCTTTTTTGGGGTAATTTCATGTAGATTTTAGCATGTTTTAATTAGTTTTTAATAGAATTTTATTAGTTTTTAAGCAAAAATCATATTTCTGGACTTTACTATGAGTTTGTGTGTTTTTCTGGGATTTCAGGTATTTTCTGGCTGAAATTGAGGGAGCTGAGCAAAAATCTAATTTAGGCTGAAAAAGGACTGCTGATGCTGTTGGATTCTGACCTCCCTGAACTCGGAATGGATTTTTTGGAGCTACAGAAGTCCAATTGGCGCACTCTTAATTGGGTTGGAAAGTAGACATCCAGGGCTTTCCAGCAATATATAATAGTTCATACTTTGCGTGAAGATAGATGACGTAAACTGGCGTTCAACGCCAGTTTCATGTTGCAGTCTGGCGTCCAGCGCCAGAAACAGGTTACAAGTTGGAGTTCAACACCAAAAACACGTTACAACCTGGCGTTCAACTCTAGAAACAGCCCAAGCACGTGAGAAGCTTATGTCTCAGCCCCAGCACACACCAAGTGGGCCCCAGAAGTGGATTTCTGCACCAATTATCTTAATTTACTCATTTTTTGTAAACCTAGGTTACTAGTTTAGTATTTAAACAACTTTTAGAGACTTATTTTGATCTCATGACATTTTTAGATCTGAATTTTATACTCTTTGACGGCATGAGTCTCTAAACTCCATTGTTGGGGTGAGGAGCTCTGCAGCGTCTCGATGAATTAATGCAATTATTTCTGTTTTTCCGTTCAAACATGCGTGTTCCTATCTAAGATGTTTATTCGCGCTTAATTATGGAGAAGGTGGTGATCCGTGACACTCATCACCTTCCTTAATCCATGAATGTGTGTCTGACAACCACCTCTGTTCTACATCAGATTGAATGAGCATCTCTTAGATTCCTTAATCAGAATCTTCGTGGTATAAGCTAGAATTGATGGCGGTATTCATAAGAATCCGGAAAGTCTAAACCTTGTATCTGGTATTCCGAGTAGGATTCTGGGATTGAATGACTGTGACGAGCTTCAAACTCGCGAGTGTTGGGCGTGATGACAAACGTAAAAGAATCAAAGGATTCTATTCCGACATGATCAAGAACCAACAGTTGATTAGCCATGCTGTGACAAAGCATTTGGACCATTTTCATTGAGAGGATGGGAAGTAGCCATTGACAACGGTGACACCCTACATAGAGCTTGCCATGGAAGGAACTTTGCACTTTTGCATGAGAAGAATATTACCTTACAGGAATTCAGAAGACAAAGCATCTCCAAAACTTCAACATATTCTCCATTATTGCACAACAAGTAATTATTTCATGCTCTTCTATTTTTTAGTAATTCAAACTGATAATCATAATCGATCTCCTAACTAAGAATAATAAAATAATCATAGCTTGCTTCAAGCCAAAAATCTCCGTGGGATCGACCCTTACTCATGTAAGGTATTACTTGGACGACCCAGTGCACTTGCTGGTTAGTTGTGCGGATTGCAAAAGTGTGATTGCAATTTCGTGCACCAAGTTTTTGGCGTCGTTGCCGGGGATTGTTTGAGTTTGAACAACTAAAGGTTTATTTTGTTGCTTAGATTAGGAATAGGGTATTGATGCTATAGAGTCATTAAATTTGAGTCCTTTAATTTCTCTTTAAAAATTTTTCAAAAATATTACTTTTTCTATTAATTTCTAATTTTTATTTTCGTGAGTTAGTGTATTGTTCTAAGTTTGGTGTCAATTGCATATTTTATATTTTCCTTTTAAATTTTCGAATTTGTGTTCTTTGATCTTCAAGTTGTTCTTGTTTATTTTTCTTGTTTGATTTTTAGTTTTTCTTGTTCTGTGTCTTTTCTTGTTTTTCTTGTTCTATTCCAAAGCATTAGTCTTCCAAAAGGAATATATAAATATATACCTCTTCAAAACAAGTGTTACCTTTACTGCCCAATTGGCTAGAGCGTTGGTCTATGTTCTTGGTAATATGGTATCATCTTTTTAAAATCTTTTTCAAAAATAATTTTTCTTTGAGTGAATCTTGTGCCAAACTTTAAGTTTGGTATTTTATTGTTAATCTTTTTTATAATTTTTATAAATTTTATTGAAGTTTTCTAAAAATTTTAAGTTTGGTGTTCTTTCTTTTGTTCTTGTTGTTCTTGTGAATCTTCAAAGTGTTCTTGAGTCTTCTTTATGTTTTGATCTTAAAATTTTTAAGTTTGGTGTTCCTTAGTGTTTTCCCTCCAAAATTTTTGAAAACAAGGAGATTAGATCTAAAAATTTTAAACCTTGTGTCTTTTGTGTGTTTTTCTCTTTCATCATAAAATTCAAAATTCAAAAAAAAATATCTTTTCTAACTATTTTTAAGCTACTTTTTGAAATTTTTTTTATAAAAATTCAGATTTCAATTTCAAAATTTTTCAAATCTTATCCTCTTAAGATTTAAAAATAATAATAATAATAATATTTTATTATCTTTTTCAAAAAAAATATATCCTAACCACTTTCTCTCTCCTCAATTTTTTCGAAAATCTTCACAAAATATTTTCAAATTTTTTATATTTATTTTTATTTCATTTTTATTTTATCTTATTTTATTTTATTTTATTATTTCGAAAATAAATTTTTATATATAATAAAATAAATAATATTTACATCCATATCATCTCCCTTGCTCCATCATGGAACTAAGTGAAAATGAATAGTCTAGAAGGACTCTGGGGTCATATACTAACCCCACTACTGCTTCATATGGGAGTAGTATCTGTATACCATCCATCGGAGTCAGTAGTTTTGAGTTGAATCCTCAGCTCATCATCATGGTGCAGCAAAGTTGCCAGTATTCCGGTCTTCCACAAGAAGAACCTACAGAGTTTCTGGCACAATTTTTACAACTTTCTGACACGGTACATGATAAGAAAGTAGATCAGGATGTCTACAGATTATTATTGTTTTCATTTGCTATAAAGGACCAAGCTAAGAGGTGGTTAAATAACCAACCTAAGGACAGCATAAGGACATGGAAACAGCTGTCAGAAAAATTCCTGAATCACTATTTTCCTCTAAAACGGATGACACAGCTAAGGCTAAGCATCCAAGGCTTCAAACAAGGAGATAATGAATCCCTTTATGATGCCTGGGAGAAATATAGAGAGATGTTAAGAAAATGCCCCTCTGAAATGTTTTTAAAGTGGGTGCAGTTAGACATCTTCTACTATGGGCTTACAGAAAGAGCTCAGATTTCTCTAGACCACTCAGCTGGTGGATCTATACACATGAGAAAGACAATAGAAGAATCTCAAGAGCTCATTGATACAGTTGCCAGAAATCAGCATCTGTACCTAAGTAGTGAACCTTCCATGAAATAAGAGGCTAAAACAGTAACTGCTGAAATGAGTCCTACAGAACAAGTTACAGAATTCAATCAGGAATTGGACTTTCTAACGAAACAGTTAGCCGAATTCAAAGAGATATTACAAGAAACAAGAATGGCTAATATGAATATGGAAGTGCAATTGAAGCAAACAGAATAGCAATTATCAAAACAAATAACACAAGAGTGCCAAGCAGTTCAATTAAGAAGTGGGAAAACATTAAACACCTCACTTCAAGACAGCAGGAAGCCAAAGAATGAGCAAACTACCCAAAATCCCTCTGAGGACAGTAAGAGCCCAGAGAGGAATAATTCTGGTGCTCAAACGCCAGAGAATGGGTGGAAAGCTGGCATTGAACACCCAAACCATGCTCAGTCCTGGCATTCAACGCCAGAAACAAACAATGATTTGGCGTTGAACGCCCAAAGGGAGCACAGTTCTGGCGTTCAGACGCCAGAAACAAGTAAGGAGTTGGCGTCTAACGCCACTCCAGCTTCCACCCCTGGCATTCAAATGCCAGTGGGGGATCAGACACATACAAGTGCTGATAATAACCCATCTAAAAAGGCTTCTCAACCCACATCTGTAGGCAATAAATCTGCAGCAACTAAGGTTGAGGAATACAAAGCCAAAATGCCTTATCCTCAGAAACTCCGCCAAGCGGAACAGGATAAGCAATTTGCCCGCTTTGCAGACTATCTCAGGACTCTTAAAATAAAGATTCCGTTTGCAGAGGCACTTGAGCAAATACCCTCTTATGCTAAGTTCATGAAAGAGATCTTAAGTCATAAGAAGGATTGGAGGGAAACTGAAAAAGTTTACCTCATTGAAGAATGTAGTGCAGTCATTCTGAAAAGCTTACCTGAGAAGCTTAAAGATCCGGGAAGCTTTATGATACCATGCACATTAGAAGGTACTTGTACCAAGCAAGCTCTATGTGATATTGGGGCAAGTATTAACCTAATACCTGCAGCTACTATCAAAAAGCTTGGGTTGACTGATGAAGTTAAACCAACCCGGATATGTCTCCAACTTGCTGATGGCTCCATTAAATACCCATCAGGTGTGATTGAAGACATGATTGTTAAGGTTGGGCCATTTGCCTTTCCCACTGACTTTGTGGTGCTGGAAATGGAGGAGCATAAGAGTGCAACTCTCATTCTGGGAAGACCTTTCCTAGCAACTGGCCGAACCCTCATTGATGTTCAAAAAGGGGAAGTAACCCTGAGAGTCAATGAGGATGAGTTCAAGTTGAATGTTGTCAAAGCCATGCAGTATCCAGACACCCAAAATGACTGTATGAGCGTTGATATTATTGACTCTCTGGTAAAAGAAGTCAATATGACTGAGAGTCTCAAATCAGAGTTGGAGGATATCTTTAAAAATGTTCAGCCTGATCTAGAGAAATCAGAGAGAATAATAGAACTTCTGAAAATCCCTCAGGAAGAGGAGAAACCTCCTAAACCCGAGCTCAAACCATTACCACCATCCTTGAAATATGCATTTCTAGAAGAAGGTGATACCTTTCCTGTAATCATAAGCTCTATCTTAGAGCCACAGGAAGAGGAAGCACTAATTCAAGTGCTAAAGATACACAAGACAGCTCTTGGGTGGTCTATCAGTGATCTTAAGGGCATTAGCCCAGCCAGATGCATGCACAAGATTTTATTGGAGGGTGACGCTAAGCCAGTGGTTCAACCACAAAGGCGGCTGAATCCAGCCATGAAGGAGGTAGTGCAAAAGGAGGTCACTAAATTACTAGAGGCTGGGATTATTTATCCCATTTCTAATAGCCCCTGGGTAAGCCCTATCCAAGTCGTCCCTAAGAAAGGCGGCATGACAGTGGTCCATAATGAAAAAAATGAACTGGTTCCTACAAGAACAGTTACAGGGTGGTGTATGTGTATTGATTACAGAAGGCTCAATACAGCTACCAGAAAGGATCATTTTCCTTTACCATTCATAGACCAGATGCTAGAAAGACTAGCAGGTCATGAATACTACTGCTTCCTGGATGGATATTCAGGTTATAATCAAATTGCAGTAGATCCCCATGATCAATAGAAAACAGCATTCACATGTCCATCTAGAGTATTTGCATACAGAAGGATGCCATTTGGTCTGTGCAATGCACTTGCAACCTTTCAAATGTGCATGCTCTCAATTTTCTCTGATATGGTGGAAAATTTTCTGGAAGTCTTTGGTGGACGAAATTGTGATTCACTTGTTATTCCATTTTGCAAAATTCATTGCTTTTCATTCCCTGGTAATGGCGCCAAAAACATGATGCCAATACCATAGTTCACAACTTCGTTCAACTAACTAGCAAGTGTACTGGGTCGTCCAAGTAATAAACCTTACGCGAGTAAGGGTCGATCCCACAGAGATTGTTGGTATGAAGCAAGCTATGGTCACCTTGTAAATCTCAGTTAGGCAGATTAAATTGGTTTATGGTTTCGAAAATTAATAATAAAATAGAAAATAAAAAGGGATAGAAATACTTATGTAAATTAATAGTGAGAATTTCAGATAGGTATATCGAAATGCTGTGCTCCTCTTGAAACTCTACTTCACTACCCACTCTTCCTTCAATCCTTCTTACTCCTTTCCATGGCAAGCTGTATGTAGGGCATCACCATCAGCGGTGGCTACTTTCAATCCTCTCGGGAAAATGATCCTATGCGCTGTCACTGCACGGCTAATCGTCTGGAGGCATTACCCATGGTTGATGGCTACATCCCGTCCTCTCAGTGAAAACGTTCCTATGCTCTATCACAGCACGGCTAATCATCTGTCGGTTCTCAATCAGGTTGGAATAGAATCCATTGATTCTTTTGCGTCTGTCACTAACGCCCAGCCTTCAGGAGTTTGAAGCTCGTCACAGTCATTCAATACCGAAATCCTACTCGGAATACCACAGACAAGGTTAGACTTTCCGGATTCCCAGGATCCTACTCGGAATACCACAGACAAGGTTAGACTTTCCGGATCCTCATGAATGCCGCCATCTATCTATCTTATACCACGAAGATTCTGTTGGGGAATCTAAGAGATATGCGCCCGGCCTAAGGTAGAACGGAAGTGGTTGTCAGTCACGCACGTTCATAGGTGAGAATGATGATGAGAGTCACGGATCATCACATTCATCAAAGTTAAGTGTAGCGTATATCATGGAATAAGAATAAAAGGGAATTGAATAAAAACTAATAGTTATTATATTGAAACTTGAGGTACAGCAGAGCTCCACACCCTTAATCTATGGTGTGCAGAAACTCTACCGTTGAAAATACATAAGTAAAAGGTTCAGGCATGGCCGAATGGCCAGCCCCCCTGAATGTGATCAGTAGTCTCCTAAGATAAAGAATAATACAAAACTGAGACCAAAGATGTCTAATACAATAGTAAATTATCCTATTTATACTAGACTAGCTACTAGGGTTTACATGAGTGAGTAATTGATGCATAAATCCACTTCCGGGGCCCACTTGGTGTATGTTTGGGCTGAGCTTGATCTATCCACGAGCTGAGGCTTTTCTTGGAGTTGAACTCCGAGTTATAACGTGTTTTGGGCGTTCAACTCCGGATCATGACGTTTTTCTGGCGTTTAACTCCTGACAGCAGCATGTACTTGGCGTTCAACGCCAAGTTACGTCGTCAATTTCCGAATAAAGTATAGACTATTATATATTTCTGGAGAGCTCTGGATGTGTACTTTCCAACGCCGTTGAGAGCGCGCCATTTGGAGTTCTGTAGCTCCAGAAAATCCATTTCGAGTGCAGGGAGGTCAGATTCCAACAGCATCAGCAGTCCTTTTGTCAGCCTCTTTCAGAGTTTTGCTCAAGTCCCTCAATTTCAGCCAGAATTTACCTGAAATCACAAAAAAACACACAAACTCATAGTAAAGTCCAGAAATGTGAATTTAACATGAAAACTAATGAAAACATCCCTAAAAGTAGCTTGAACTTACTAAAAACTACCTGAAAACAATGCCAAAAAGCGTATAAATTATCCGCTCATCACAACACCAAACTTAAATTGTTGCTTGTCCCCAAGCAACTGAAAATCAAATAGGATAAAAAGAAGAGAATATACTATAGATTCTAGAATATCAATGAATATTAATTATAATTAGATGAGCGGGACTTGTAGCTTTTTGCTTATGAACAGTTTTGGCATCTCACTTTTTCCTTTGAAGTTCAGAGTGATTGGCGTCTCTGGGAACTTAGAATTTTGGATAGTGTTATTGACTTTCCTAGTTAAGCATGTTGATTCTTGAACACAGCTACTTATGAGTCTTGGCCGTGGCCCTAAGCATTTTGTTTTCCAGTATTACCACCGGATACATAAATACCACAGACACATAACTGGGTGAACCTTTTCAGATTGTGACTTAGCTTTGCTAGAGTCCCCAGTTAGTGGTGTCCAGAGCTCTTAAGCACACTCTTTTGCTTTGGATCACGACTTTAACCACTCAGTCTCAAGCTTTTCACTTGGACCTTCATGACACAAGCACATGGTTAAGGACAGCTTGATTTAGCCGCTTAGGCCTGGATTTGATTTTCTTGGGCCCTCCTATCCATTGATGCTCAAAGCCTTGGATCCTTTTTACCCTTGCCTTTTGGTTTTAAGGGCTATTGGCTTTTTCTGCTTGCTTTTTCTTTTTCTTTCTATTTTTTTCGCCATTTTTTTTTCGCACAAGCTTTTGCTTTTCACTTCTTTTTTTTTGCTTCAAGAATCAATTTCATGATTTTTTCAGATCCTCAATAACATTTCTCTTTGTTCATCATTCTTTCAAGAGCCAACAATTTTAACACTCATAAATAACAAGATCAAAAATATGCACTGTTCAAGCATTCATTCAGAAAACAAAAAGTATTGTCACCACATCAATATAATTAAATTAAATTCAAGGATGAATTCGAAATTCATGTACTTCTTGTTCTTTTGAATTAAAACATTTTTCATTTAAGAGAGGTGAATGATTAATGGATTTTATTCATAGCTTTAAGGCATGGTTACATACTAATGATCATGAAGTAGAGACACAAAACATAGATAAACACAACATTAAAAACCGAAAACAGAAAGAAATAAGAACAAGGAATGAATCCACCTGAGTGAGGGTGGCGCCTTCTTGAAGGTCCAATGGTGCTCTTTGAGCTCCTCTATGTCTCTTCCTTGCTTCTGTTGAATGATTCCTAGTAATTTTGGTGTTTCTACCCTTGGTTGCTTCCAATATTTGTGTGGAGGACAATTTATCCCCTGAGGTATCTCAGGGATCTCTTGATTTGCAGCCACATGTTCTACCACTGAGCTATGACGGCTTTATATGAGTCTTTCCATCTCCCAAGACTCAGAGGTGGAAGCTTTTGTCTTCCCTTTGAGGTTTCTCTAGCCTTAGGTGCCATTAATGGTAATGAAAAAGCAAAAAGCTATGCTTTTACCACACCAAACTTAGAAAATTGCTCGCCCTCGAGCAAGAGAAGAAAGAAGAGAGGAAGAAGAAGAAGAAGAAAATGGAGGTGAGTGAGGGGAGATGGATTCGGCTATATGGGTGGGATTGGGTGGGAAAGAGAAGTTAAATTGTAAAGGTAGGTGGGGTGTATGGGGAAGAGTGGATAGATGTAGGTGGTGAATGAAAAACAGAAGGGATGACCATGAATGGAAAGAGAGAGGGCGAGGTAGGTGAGGATCTTGTGAGGTCTACAGATCCTGAGGTGTCAAGGAATTCCATCCCTGCACCAAATAGGCATGTAAAATGCCATTGCACACCATTCTGGTGTTTAAACGCCCATTGGTGCACATTCTGGGCGTTCAACGCCCATGTAAATCATGTTTTTGGCGTTGAACGCCAGTTTCATGCTTGTTACTGGCGTTCAGCGCCAGTCCTCTCTGGGCACATTCCTGGCGTTCAGTGCCAGAATGTTGCTTGTTTCTGGCGTTCAGCGCCAGAGTGGTGCTCTGTTCTGGCGTTGAACACCGGCCAGATGCATCTTACTGGCGTTGAACGCCAGCCTGTGCGTCCTCCAGGGTGAAAAAATTTTTTTCTTCTGTTTTTGACTCTGTTTTTAATTTTTTTGATTTTTTCGTGACTCCTCATGATCATGTACCTAATAAAACACAAAATAACAATAAAATAAAAATTAGATAATTAAAATTGGGTTGCCTCCCAACAAGCGCTTCTTTAATGTCAATAGCTTGACAGTGGCTCTCATGGAGCCATAAGGTGATAAGGTCAATGTTAGTGTAGTCCCAACACCAAACTTAGAGTTTGGATATGGGGTCTTAACACCAAACTTAGAGTTTGGTCGTGGCCTCACAACACCAAACTTAGAGTTTGACTGTGTGGGCTCTTCTTGACTCTGAACTGAGAGAAGCTCTTCATGCTTACTCTCTTCTGTCACAGAGGGATTGCCATGTGCCTTAAACACAAGGTAGTCCCCATTCAATTGAAGGACTAACTCACCTCTGTTGACATCTATCACAGCTTCTGCTGTGGCTAGGAAAGGTCTTCCAAGGATGATGCAATCATCCTCTTCCTTCCTAGTGTCTAGGATTATGAAATCAGCAGGGATGTAAAGGCCTTCAACCTTTACTAACACGTCCTCTACTATTCCATAAGCTTGTCTCAATGACTTATCTGCCAATTGTAATGAGAACAAGGCAGGTTGTACCTCAATGATCCCTAGCTTCTCCATTACAGATAGTGGCATAAGATTTATCCCTGACCCCAGATTACACAGAGCTTTTTCAAAGCTCATGGTGCCTATGGTACAAGGTATTAGGAACTTGCCAGGATCTTGTTTCTTTTGAGGTAGAGTTTTCTGAATCCAAGTATCTAGTTCACTAATGAGCAAGGGAGGTTCACTTTCCCAAGTCTCATTACCAAACAACTTGGCATTCAGCTTCATGATAGCTCCTAAGTATTTAGCAATTTGCTCTCCAGTCACATCTTCATCCTCTTCAGAGGATGAATAGTCTTCAGAGCTCATGAATGGCAGAAGGAGATTTAATGGAATCTCTATGGTCTCTATATGAGCCTCAGATTCCTTTGGATACTTAATAGGAAACTCCTTCTTGCTTGAGGGACGTCCCAGGAGGTCTTCCTTACTAGGATTTTCGTCCTCCTCCTCCCTTGTGCATTCGGCCATATTGACTAAATCAATGGCCTTGCACTCTCCTTTTGGATTCTCTTCTGTATTGCTTGGGAGAATACTGGGAGGAGTTTCAATGACTTTCTTACTCAGCTGGCCCACTTGTGCCTCCAGATTTCTAATGGAGGATCTTGTTTCATTCATGAAACTGAAAGTGGCCTTTGACAGATCAGAGACTATATTGGCTAGATTAGAAGTGTTTTGTTCAGAATTCTCTGTCTGTTGCTGAGAAGATGATGGATATGGCTTGCTATTGCTTAGCCTATTGCATCCACCATTGTTAAAGCCTTGTTGAGGCTTTTGTTGATCCTTCCATGAGAAATTTGGATGATTTCTCCATGATGAGTTATAGGTGTTTCCATAAGGTTCACCCATGTAATTAACCTCTGCCATGGCAGGGTTCTCAGGATCATAAGCTTCTTCGGAAGCTACCTCTCTAGTACTGTTGGATGCATGTTGCCATCCATTCAGATTTTGAGAGATCATGTTGACCTGTTGAGTCAACACTTTGTTCTGAGCCAATATGGCATTCAGAGCATCAATTTCAAGAACTCCTTTCTTCTGAGGTATCCCATTATTCACGGAATTCCTCTCAGAGGTGTACATAAATTGGTTGTTTGCAACCATGTCAATGAGTTCTTGAGCCTCTTCAGGCGTTTTCTTCAGGTGAATAGATCCACCTGCAGAATGATCCAATGACATTTTCGAAAATTCAGAGAGACCATAATAGAATATATCTAATATGGTCCATTCTAAAAACATGTCAGATGGACATCTTTTGGTCAGCTGCTTGTATCTTTCCCAAGCTTCATAGAGGGATTCACCATCTTTTTGTTTGAAGGTTTGAACATCCACTCTTAGCTTGCTCAGCTTTTGAGGAGGAAAGAATTTATCCAAGAAGGCAGTGACCAGCTTGTCCCAGGAGTCCAGGCTATCCTTGGGTTGTGAATCCAATCATATTCTAGCTCTGTCTCTTACAGCAAAAGGGAAAAGCATGAGTCTGTAGACTTCAGGATCAACTCCATTCGTCTTTACAGTCTCACAGATCTGCAAGAACTCAGTTAAAAACTGATAAGGATCTTCAGATGGAAGTCCATAAAACTTGCAGTTTTGTTGCATTAATGCAACTAGCTGAGGTTTCAGCTCGAAGTTATTGGCTCCAATGGCAGGAATGGAGATGCTTCTTCCATCAAACTTGGACGTTGGCTTTGTGAAGTCACCAAGCATTCTCCTTGCATTATTATTATTTTCGGCTGCCATCTCCTTCTCTTGTTCGAAAATTTCTGAAAGGTTACCTTTAGAATAATTTAATTTAGCTTCTCTTAATTTCCTCTTCAGAGTCCTTTCAGGTTCTGGATCAATTTCAACAAGAGTGCCTTTTTCCATGTTCCTGCTCATATGAAAGAGAAGAAAACAAGAAAAGGAAGAGGAATCTTCTATGTCACAGTATAGAGATTCCCTTATGTTAGTAGAAGAAGAAAGGGGGGAAGAATCCAAACACAAGGGATATAAGAAGTTCGGATTCTTAGATGAAGAGAGGTGAAGAGAAGTGTTAGTAATTATTTAATTAAATAGAATAAGAGAAGAGAAGAGAAATTTCGAAAATAATTTTTGAAAAAGAGGTTAGTAATTTTCGAAATTCAAAGACAAAATATAATTAAAATTAAAATTTAAAACAAAAAGAATTTTTGAAAAAGAGATGAGATATTTTCGAAAATTAGAGAGGGAAAGGTAGTTAGGTGGTTTTGAAAAAGATAAGAAATAAACAAAAAGTTAGTTAGTTGATTGAAAAAAGATTTGAAATCAAATTTTGAAAAAGATAAGAAGATAAGAAGTTAGATAAGATATTTTGAAATCAAATTTTGAAAAAGATGAAATTTTTGAAAAAGATAAGATAAAAGATAAAAGATTAATTTTAAAATTGACTTAACTAACAAGAAACTACAAGATAAGATTCTAGAACTTAAAGATTGAACCTTTCTTAACAAGAAAGTAACAAACTTCAAATTTTTGAACCAATCACATTAATTGTTAGCTAATTTTTCGAAAATTTGATATAAAGATAAGAAAAAGATTTTTGAAAAATAATTTTTAAAATTTTCGAAAAAAATGAAAAAGATATGATTTTTGAAAAAGATTTTGAAAAGATAAGATTTTTAAAACTGAAATTTTGACTTGACTTGTAAGAAACACTAATTTTGAAAATTTTTGACCAAGTCAACCCAAAATTTCGAAAATTTGGAGGGAAATAAGGAAAAGATATTTTTTTATTTTTGAATTTTTTTAATTATGAGAGAGAAAAATTAAAAACGTCATTTTTTGTGTTTTTCTCTTTTCTTTATGGATCAAAACAAAGAATGCATGCAAGAACACTATGAATGTCAAGATGAACACCAAGAACACTTTGAAGATCATGATGAACATCAAGAACATAATTTTGAAAAATTTTTGATGCAAAGAAAACATGCAAGACACCAAACTTAGAAATCTTTAATGCATGGATACTATGAATGCAAAAATGCATATGAAAAACAACAAACAACACAAAACAAGAAAACATCAAGATCAAACAAGAAGACTTATCAAGAACAACTTGAAGATCATGAAGAACACTATGAATGCATGAAATTTTTCGAAAAATGCAAGTAAATTTTTTTTTAAAACATGCAATTGACACCAAACTTAAAAATTGACTCAAGACTCAAACAAGAAACACAAAATATTTTTTTATTTTTATGATTTTATTAATTTTTTTGGATTTTTATTATATTTTTCGAAAATATTCTTTTAGAAAAACGAAAATAAAAGAAAAATTTTGAAAACTTTTTGAAAAGAAAATAAAAAGAAAATTACCTAATCTGAGCAACAAGATGAACCGTCAGTTGTCCATACTCGAACAATCCCCGGCAACAGCGCCAAAAACCTGGTGGACGAAATTGTGATTCACTTGTTATTCCATTTTGCAAAATTCATTGCTTTTCATTCCCTGGTAATGGCGCCAAAAACATGATGCCAATACCATAGTTCACAACTTCGTTCAACTAACCAGCAAGTGTACTGGGTCGTCCAAGTAATAAACCTTACGCGAGTAAGGGTCGATCCCACAGAGATTGTTGGTATGAAGCAAGCTATGGTCACCTTGTAAATCTCAGTTAGGCAGATTAAATTGATTTATGGTTTCGAAAATTAATAATAAAATAGAAAATAAAAAGGGATAGAAATACTTATGTAAATTAATAGTGAGAATTTCAGATAGGTATATGGAGATGCTGTGCTCCTCTTGAAACTCTACTTCACTACCCACTCTTCCTTCAATCCTTCTTACTCCTTTCCATGGCAAGTTGTATGTAGGGCATCACCATCATCGGTGGCTACTTTCAATCCTCTCGGAAAAATGATCCTATCCGCTGTCACTGCACGGCTAATCGTCTGGAGGCATCACCCATGGTTGATGGCTACATCCCGTCCTCTCAGTGAAAACGTTCCTATGCTTTGTCACAGCACGGCTAATCATCTGTCGGTTCTCAATCAGGTTGGAATAGAATCCATTGATTCTTTTGCGTCTGTCACTAACGCCCAGCCTTCAGGAGTTTGAAGCTCGTCACAGTCATTCAATACTGAAATCCTACTCGGAATACCACAGACAAGGTTAGACTTTCCGGATCCTCATGAATGCCACCATCTATCTAGCTTATACCACGAAGATTCTGTTGGGGAATCTAAGAGATATGCGCCCGGCCTAAGGTAGAACGGAAGTGGTTGTCAGTCACGCTTGTTCATAGGTGAGAATGATGATGAGAGTCACGGATCATCACATTCATCAAAGTTAAGTGTAGCGTATATCATGGAATAAGAATAAAAGGGAATTGAATAAAAAGTAATAGTGATTATATTGAAACTTGAGGTACAGCAGAGCTCCACACCCTTAATCTATGGTGTGCAGAAACTCTACCGTTGAAAATACATAAGTAAAAGGTTCAGGCATGGCCGAATGGCCAGCCCCCCTAAATGTGATCAGTAGTCTCCTAAGATAAAGAATAATACAAAACTGAGACCAAAGATGTCTAATACAATAGTAAATTATCCTATTTATACTAGACTAGCTACTAGGGTTTACATGAGTGAGTAATTGATGCATAAATCCACTTCCGGGGCCCACTTGGTGTATGTTTGGGCTGAGCTTGATCTATCCACGAGCTGAGGCTTTTCTTGGAGTTGAACTCCGAGTTATAACGTGTTTTGGGCGTTCAACTCCGGATCATGACGTTTTTCTGGCGTTTAACTCCAGACAGCAGCATGTACTTGGCGTTCAACGCCAAGTTACGTCATCAATTTCCGAATAAAGTATGGACTATTATCTATTGCTGGAAAGCTCTGGATGTCTACTTTCCAACGCCGTTGAGTGCGCGCCATTTAGAGTTCTGTAGCTCCAGAAAATTCATTTCGAGTGCAGGGAGGTCAGATTCCAACAGCATCAGCAGTCCTTTTGTCAGCCTCTTTCAGAGTTTTGCTCAAGTCCCTCAATTTCAGCTAGAATTTACCTGAAATCACAGAAAAACACACAAACTCATAGTAAAGTCCAGAAATGTGAATTTAACATGAAAACTAATGAAAACATCCCTAAAAGTAGCTTGAACTTACTAAAAACTACCTGAAAACAATGCCAAAAAGCGTATAAATTATCCGCTCATCAGTCTTCATGGATGACTTCTCAGTATTTGGAGACTCATTCAGCTCCTGTCTTGACCATCTAGCACTTGTTCTAAAGAGGTGACAAGAGACTAACCTGGTTTTAAACTGGGAGAATTGTCACTTTATGGTGACTGAAGGAATTGTCCTTGGACACAAAATTTCGAACAAGGGAATAAAAGTGGATCAAGCTAAGGTAGAGGTAATTGAAAAATTACCACCACCAGCCAATGTTAAGGCAATCAGAAGCTTTCTGGGGCATGTAGGATTCTATAGGAGGTTTATAAAGGATTTTTCAAAAATCGCCAAACCTCTAAGTAATCTGCTAGCTGCTGACATGCCATTTATCTTTGATCAGGAGTGTCTACAGGCATTTGAGACTCTGAAAGCTAAGCTGGTCACATCACCAGTCATCTCTGCACTAGACTGGACATTACCATTTGAATTAATGTGTGATGCTAGTGACCATGCCATTGGTGCAGTGTTGGGACAAAGGCATGACAAGCTTCTGCACGTTATTTACTATGCTAGTCACGTTTTAAATGATGCATAGAAGAATTACACAACCACAGAATAAGAGTTGCTTGCAGTGGTTTACACCATTGACAAGTTTAGATCCTATTTAGTAGGATCAAAAGTGATTGTGTACACTGATCATGCTGCTCTTAAATATCTACTCACAAAGCAGGATTCAAAACCTTGACTCATCAGATGGGTGTTGCTTCTGCAAGAGTTTGATATAAAAATAAGAGACAAAAAAGGGACAGAAAACCAAGTAGCAGATCACCTGTCCCGAATAGAACCAGTAGAAGGGGCATCCCTCCCTCTTACTAAGATCTCTGAAACCTTTCTGGATGAGCAACTCTTTGCCATCCAAAAAGTGCCATGGTTTGCAGACATTGCAAACTACAAGGCAGTAAGGTTCATGCCCAAAGAGTACAGTAGGCAGCAATCAAAGAAATTGATCACAGATGTAAAGTACTATCTTTGGGATGAACCATATCTCTTCAAGAAATGTGCAGACAGAGTAATCCGTAAATGTGTGCCTAAAGAAGAAGCACAGAAGATCCTCTGGCACTACCATGGATCACAGTATGGAGGACATTTTGGAAGTAAGCGAACAGCCACAAGAGTCCTCCAATGTGGCTTCTACTAGCCTACTCTCTATAAAGACTCCCGAGTGTTTGTACTCAATTGTGACAGTTGCCAAAGATCTGGCAATCTGCCTCACAGTTATGCCATGCCTCAACAAGAGATCTTGGAGATCGAGTTGTTTGATGTATAGGGTATTGACTTCATGGGGCCATTCCCACCATCATACTCAAACACTTATATTCTGGTGGCAGTGGATTATGTATCCAAATGGGTAAAAGCTATAGCAACACCCACTAATGATACTAAGACAGTACTGAAATTCCTTCAGAAACACATCTTCAGCAGATTTGGTACCCCTAGAGTATTAATCAGTGATGGGGCACTCATTTCTGCAATAAACAGCTTTACTCTGCTTTGGTTCGATACGGAGTTAGCCACAGGGTGGCCACTCCATATCATCCACAGACAAAAAGGCAAGCTGAAGTCTCTAATAGAGAACTTAAAAGAATCCTGGAACGGACTGTGATTAACCGTAGAAGGGATTGGGCAAGAAGCTTGGATGATGCTCTGTGGGCATACAGAACAGCATTCAAGACCCCTATAAGGACCTCTCCATACCAGCTTGTGTATGGAAAGGCATGTCACTTGCCAGTGGAACTGGAACATAAGGCCTACTGGGCAACCAAATTCCTAAACCTTGATGCCAAGTTAGCTGGAGAAAAATGATTGCTCCAGTTAAATGAGCTAGAGGAATTTAGACTCAATGCTTTTGAGAATGCAAAAATTTACAAAGAGAAAGCAAAAAGATGGCATGATAAGAAATTGTCATCCAGAGTCTTTGAGCCAGGGCAGAAAGTTCTGCTATTTAATTCTAGGCTCAGATTATTCCCCGGAAAATTGAAATCCCGGTGGAGAGGACCATATGTGATTACAAGTGTGTCACCATATGGATACGTAGAGTTCCAGGATAATGATTCTAACAAAAAGTTCATTGTTAATGGATAGAGAGTCAAACATTATCTTGAAAGCAATTTTGAGCAAGAATGCTCAAGACTGAGACTTAACTAAAGCTCAGTAATAGTCCAGCTAAAGACAATAAAAAAGCACTTGCTGGGAGGCAACCCAGCCATTTACAAAGCTTATTTGTTAATTAATTAATTTTTACAGGTATATGTCAAGTATCTTCAAGGTAAAATAGCAACTGCTTAAGTTCACAGAGTTACAGAAGGAATCAGAGGATAAAACAGCAAAAAAGGAAGCTCACTGGTGCGAAAAAGCCAGTAAAAGCTGTTTTGGGCGTTGAACGCCCAAAAGAAGCACCTACTGGGCGTTCAACGCCAGTAAGGATAGCCATCTGGGCGTTAAACGCTAGAAAGGAGCATCTTTTAGGCGTTGAACGCCAGAAAGAAGCACCTTCTGGGCATTCAACGCCAGATTTGCAATGTCCTGGGTGTTAAGAAAAATGCCCAGTGACAAAGGAGTTCCTGGCATTCAACGCCAGAAAGAAGCAACAGCTGGGCGTTGAACACCCAGGAGAAGCTGCACATGGGCATTAAACGCCCAAACCATGCAGCGTTTGGGCGTTTAACGCCAGGATGGTGGGGAGGAGGTAAATTCGTTTTTACTTCACAAAATTTTTAATTTTCTATATTTCAATTTATGATTCCTTGCATAAACATGTTCCAAACTATCATCCTTCAATTCCAAAAAAAAATTAATCCTAATTTCTAAAAACCCTAATTTCTAAAATCTCTTTTTCAAAAATATCAAATATATCTTAATGCATAAACACAAATCTTTTTCCAATCTAATCCAACTCTTTTCAAAACACAATTATCTTTTAAAATCTTTTTCAAATATTCAGATTTATCTTTTTCAAATATCAATCACAACTTTTTAATTTTAAATTATATCTTTTTCTTATTTATCTTTTATAAATCATATCTTCTATTTTATCTTTTTAAATATTTTCGAAAACCCACCCACCCTCCCTTTAAAATCCACATTCGGCCTCCCTCCTCTCATCCACCATTCGACATTAGCTCTCCTTCTATCCCTCTCCTTTCTTTTCTTTTGCTTGAGGACAAGCAAACCTCTAAGTTTGGTGTGTTCATCCGTGATCATAAAAACATACTCACTTAGATCATGGCTCCTAAAGGAAAATAATCCACTCTAAGAGGCAAGAAAGAGAGTATTCCAAAACCACTTTGGAATCAAGGGAAGTTCTTAACCAAAGAACATTCAGACCATTACTACAGAATAATGGGTCTAAGATCAGTGATCCCGGAAGTCAAGTTTGATCTGAAAGAAGATGAATATCCGGAGATCCAAGAGCAAATTCGAAACAGGAACTGGGAAATCCTAGCTAATCTTGAAACAAAAGTAGGAAGGAATATGGTTTAGGAGTTCTATGCTAATTTGTGGCAAACAGACAGGCAGAGAATATCTGGAACTACCCTCTATGACTATCAGACCTTGGTCAGAGGAAAGATTGTTCACATTCACCCTGACAAAATCAGGGAGATCTTTAAGTTGCCTCAGCTAAAAAATGACCCAGACTCCTTTAATAGGAGAATGATGAGAACAAACAAGGGCCTGGACAAGATTCTAGAGGATATATGCATCCCTGGAGCCAGGTGGACCACCAGCACCACTGGCATCCCAATTCAACTCAAGAGAGAAGATCTCAAACCAGTCGCTAGAGGCTGATTGGACTTCATTGGACGTTCTATTTTACCCACTAGCAACCGTTTTGAAGTTACTGTTAAAAGAGCAGTGATGATTCACTGCATCATATTGGGAAGAGAAGTAGAAGTTCATCAACTAATTTTGTGTGAACTTTACAAAATAGCAAACAAGAACTCCAAAGATGCCAAATTGGCTTATCCAAGCTTAATTTCTATGCTCTGCAAAGATGCTGGAGTGAAGATGGGAATAACTGAGTATATCTCAGTTGAGCGGCCAATCACTAAAATATCAATGGAAAAACAACAGCTGCAGGATGACCCCATCAAGAGGAGAGCACAGAAATTTCTCCCAGAAATCCCTTAATTTGAATACTAGGAGCATATTGAGGCATCTGTTTCCAAGTTGCAAGAAGCTATGGACCAAATAAAGGAAGAACAGAATAATCAAAATAGCATGCTTTGCAAATTGCTTAGGGAACAAGAGGAGCAAGGGCGTGACTTGAGGGAACTGAAGCGTCAGAAATTAATTCTTGAAGGACCAAGCACCCCACAGACTAGAGGAACATCCACTTCCCAAAATACAGGTTGTTGAGTTCTAATCTTAGCTTTAACTCTGTGATAGTTGTTACTATAGGAATTTACCTTAGAAGTTATATAGGAGTAGTGGTAATTAGTATATCTATTTTGACATTATTTTCAATTAAGTTATAATTTATTTTTCTCATCATCATCAAACATGAATAAAATAGTAGATTTTTAGAATAAAGAGGTAATTTATATCTTTCGAGTTCTTAATAAGAAAAATTATATTTAATTATATGTGGTGGCAATACTTTTTGTCTTCTGAATGAATGCTTGAACAGTGCATATTTTTTATCTTGAATTTTATGAATGTTAAAATTATTGGCTCTTGAAAGAATGAGGAACACGAGAAATATTATTGATGATCTGAAAAATCATGAATTTGATTCTTGAAGCAAGAAAAAGTATTGAAAAAAAAAATTTCAAGGAATCATTGGATCAAGAAAAAGAAAAAAGCCAATAGCCCTTAAAACCAAAAGGCAAGGGTAAAAAGGATCCAAGGCTTTGAGCATCAGTGGATAGGAGGGCCCAAGGAAGTAAATCCTAGCCTAAGCGGCTAAATCAAGCTATCCAAGTGAAAAGCTTGAGACTGAGTGGTTAAAGTCGTGACCCATGGCAAAAGAGTGTGCTTAAGAACTCTGGACACCTCTAATTGGGGACTTTAGCAAAGCTAAGTTACAATCTGAAAAGGTTCACCCAATTATGTGTCTGTGGCATTTATGTATCCGGTGGTAATACTGGAAAACAAAGTGCTTAGCGCCATGGCCAAGACTCATAAAGTAGCTGTGTTCAAGAATCAACATACTAAACTAAGAGAATCAATAATACTATCTGAATTCTGAGTTCCTATGGATGCCAATCATTCTGAATTTCAAAGGATAAAGTGAGATGCCAAAATTGTTCAGAAACAAAAAGCTACTAGCCCCGCTCATCTAAATTAGAATCTGAGCTTCACTTAAAACTCTGAGATATTATTGCTTCTTAATTTTTTTTATCCTATTTTATTTATCTAGTTGCTTGGGGACAAGCAACAGTTTAAGTTTGGTGTTGTGATGAGCGGATATTTTATACGCTTTTTGGGGGTAATTTCATGTAGATTTTAGCATGTTTTAATTAGTTTTTAATAGAATTTTATTAGTTTTTAAGAAAAAATCATATTTCTGGACTTTACTATGAGTTTGTGTGTTTTTCTGTGAATTCAGGTATTTTCTGGCTGAAATTGAAAGAGCTGAGCAAAAATCTAATTTAGGCTGAAAAAGGACTGCTGATGCTGTTGGATTCTGACCTCCCTGCACTCGGAATGGATTTTTTGGAGCTACAGAAGTTCAATTGGCACGCTCTTAATTTGGTTGGAAAGTAGACATCCAGAGATTTCCAGTAATATATAATAGTTCATACTTTGCGCGAAGATAGATGATGTAAACTGGCGTTCAACGCCAGTTCCATGTTGCAGTCTGGCGTCCAGCGCCAGAAACAGGTTACAAGTTGGAGTTCAATGCCAAAAACACATTACAACCTGGCGTTCAACTCCAGAAACAGCCCAGGCACGTGAGAAGCTTAAGTCTCAGCCCCAACACACACCAAGTGGGCCCCAGAAGTGGATTTCTGTACCAATTATCTTAGTTTACTCATTTTCTGTAAACCTAGGTTACTAGTTTAGTATTTAAACAACTTTTAGAGACTTATTTTGATCTCATAACATTTTTAGATCTGAATTTTATACTCTTTGACGGCATGAGTCTCTAAACTCCATTGTTGGGGGTGAGGAGCTCTGCAGCGTCTCGATGAATTAATGCAATTATTTCTGTTTTTCCATTCAAACATGCGTGTTCCTATCTAAGATGTTCATTCGCGCTTAACTATGAAGAAGGTGGTGATCCATGCCACTCATCACCTTCCTCAATCCATGAACGTGTGTCTGACAACCACCTCCATTCTACATCAGATTGAATGAGTATCTCTTAGATTCCTTAATCAGAATCTTCGTGGTATAAGCTAGAATTGATGGCGGTATTCATAAGAATCCGGAAAGTCTAAACCTTGTCTGTGGTATTCCGAGTAGGATTCTGGGATTGAATGACTGTGACGAGCTTCAAACTCACGAGTGTTGGGCGTGATGACAAACATAAAAGAATCAAAAGATTCTATTCCGACATGATCGAGAACCAACAGCTGATTAGCCATGCTGTGACAGAGTATTTGGACCATTTTCACTGAGAGGATGGGAAGTAGCCATTGACAACGGTGACACCCTACATAGAGCTTGCCATGGAAGGAACTTTGCACTTTTTCATGAGAAGAATATTACCTTACAGGAATTCAGAAGACAAAACATCTCCAAAACTCCAACATATTCTCCATTATTGCACAACAAGTACTTATTTCACGCACTTTTATTTTTTAGTAATTCAAACTGATAATCATAATTGATCTCCTGAATAAGAATAATAAAATAATCATAGCTTGCTTCAAGCCAACAATCTCCGTGGGATCGACCCTTACTCACGTAAGGTATTACTTGGACGACCTAGTGCACTTGCTGGTTAGTTGTGCGGATTGCAAAAGTGTGATTGCAATTTTGTGCACCAATGTGAGTGGTGAAGAGGTGATGGGGAAGAGTGATTGAGGTGATTGGTGAATGATGTATGGGGAAGAGTGTTATGAAAAGGTATGAAAGAGAGAGGGAGAAGGTTGGTGGGGATCTTGTGGGGTCCACAGATCCTGAGGTGATCCTGTGGGGTTCACAGATCCTGAGGTATCAAGGATGAATCATCCCTGCACCAATTAGGTGTGTAAAATGCCCTCTGCCTGCAATCCTGGCATTTAACGCCAGACTAAAGCTTGTTTCTGGCGTTAAACACCCAAATGTAGCATGTTTCTGGTGTTTAACACCAGCCTGATACTTGTTGTTGGCGTTAAATGCCAGCTTTCCTCAGGGTGCAATCCTGGCGTTTAAACGCCAGACTGCTGCTTGTTTTTGGCATTCAACGCCAGATTCATGCTCTGTTCTGGCGTTGAACGCTAGCCAGATGCTCCTTACTGGCGTTTAAATGCCAATAAGCTCTTCCTCTAGGATGTGCTGTTTCTTCTGCTGTTTTTGATTCTGTTTTTAATTTTAGGAATTGTTTTGTGACTCCACATGATCATAAACCTAATAAAACATAAAAGAACAATAGAAATATAGATAAATAAATATTGGGTTGCCTCCCAATAAGCACTTCTTTAATGTCAATAGCTTGACAGTGAGCTCTCATGGAGCTCACAGATCATCAGAGCATTGTTGGGACCTCCCAACACCAAACTTAGAGTTTGAATGTGGGGGTTCAACACCAAACTTAGAGTTTGGTTGTGGCCACCCAACACCAAACTTAGAGTTTGATTGTGGGGCCTTTGTTTGACTTTGTATTGAGAGAAGCTTTTCATGCCTCCTCTCTATGGTTGCAGAGGAAAATCCTTGAGCTTTAAACACAAGGTAGTCCCCATTCAATTGAAGGACTAATTCTCATCTGTCAACATCAATCACAGCTTCTGCTGTGGCTAAGAAGGATCTTCCAAGAATAATGGATTCATTCTCATCCTTCCCAGTGTCTAAGATTATGAAATCAGTAGGGATGTAAAGGCCTTTAACCTTCACTAACACGTCCTCTACCAATCCATAAGCTTGTCTTATTGACTTGTCTGCCATCTCTAATGAGAATGTGGTGGCCTGTACCTCAAAGATTCCCAGCTTCTCTATTACAGAGAGTGGCATAAGATTTATACCTGACCCTAGGTCACATAGAGCCTTCTCAAAGGTCATGGTGCCTATGGTACAGGATATTAAGAATTTAGCAGGATCTTGTTTCTTTTGAGGTAGAGTTTGCTGAACCCATGTATCTAGTTCACTAATGAGCAAGGGAGGTTCACCTTTCCAAGTCTTATTACCAAACAACTTGGCATTTGATGCATGAAAACTTGTCTCTCAACAAATTTCCCTTCGGCAAGTATACCGAATTGTCGTCAAGTAAAATTCACAATAGAGTGAGGTCGAATCACACAAGGATTGATTGGTCAAGCAACTTTAGTTGGAAAAATATGCTAGTTGAGCTAAACAGAATTTAGATTGAGAACTTGCAGAAATTTAAATGACTGGAAAGTAACTAACAGAAATTAAAGTGCAGAATCTTAAATGGGGATTTGGGGTAATGAGCATGAAAATAAATGGCAGAACGTAAAGAGAATGGGTAAGATCAGAGATGGGGTAATCATTGGGTTCAGGAGATGTTGCATTCTCCAGATCAAGTTCATTCTCATATCTTCCTCAATCAATGCATTCATTGATCTCCTTGGCAATCTTAAGTGATTGGATCCTAATTCCTTGGCAATTCAATCTCTCTAAACTTGAACAATTGCCCAATTCCTTGATTTAATTGCTCATGGGAAGAGATGAAGTGTGGTCACTGATTATACCACATGTATTTCCAAATCAAAGTGTTGGGAGGATTACATGTCACTATATCCGCCCAGACCCCAATTTGGTCCAACATGAGAAAGCATTTCTAGCATGATCTCCTCATCACTTTTCCAAGTCTCAAAGGAGATCCAATTATGGAGAGTTTCTTTTCCAAGACAACTAACCAATTGATTTAAGATCGAAAGCTTTCTAGTAAGATCAAGAGAAAAGAAAGAAGAAGAATGAAAACTATAATTGATTCATCAAATTACAATAGAGCTCCCTAACCCAATGAAAGGGGTTTAGTTGTTCATAGCTCTAGAAATGAAAAATAGCAGAAAAGAAGAATCCATGCTAAAAGTGCAGAAAAGTAAATCTATAGAGAGTAGTTCCCGAAAGTGCCAAGCTTCTCTATAGTTCAAAACTACCCCTATATATACTACTCCTCTTGATCTTCTAGTGAGTTCTTCAAGTCTTGGATGTGGGCTCTAGATCTTGAGTTAAAGCAGTTCTCATCTTTAGTGGGCCTAGCTTGCAGAGAAATATGAATTAGGCTTGGGTATTTAGTGAGATTAACGTTGGGTGCCATTGTGGGTTCGAGAACATTAGTGGCATTCACTTTTTCCACTAACGTTCCACCCTTATGTACCCACGTTAACTCCAACGTTAGTGGTCTTAACGTGACCACTAACGTTGCCTTTTCAATTTTTGGCCAACGTTATTGGGACTCACTTTTCCCAATAACGTTGGCTTGTACCCCTTCGTGAACGTTAGTGGGAATCACTTTTCCCATTAATGTTGCTTGATGCCCTTTGTTCCTACGTTAGAGTTCACGTTAGTGTAGCTAACGTGACTCTTAACGTAGGTGTGTTTCACCTTTGAGAGCGTTAGTGACACTCACCTTTGTCACTAACGCTCCAAATGCCCAAATTTTCTACGTTGGAACTCACGTTAACTAAGTTAATGTGGCTCTTAATGTAGTAGTGATGCCATCTTCCAACGTTAGTGACAAAAGTGAGTGTCACTAACGTTGGCTCTTTGATCTCAACTCCACGTTAACTTTCACGTTAATGGTCTTAACGTGAAAGTAAACGTAGGCAATGCTAGTTGGTCCAACGTTAGTGACAAAAGTGAGTGTCACTAACGTTGGCTTTTGTTTTCCTCTTCCACGTTAGAGTTCACATTAACTAAGTTAACGTGACTCTTAAGGTGGATCATTGCCAAGTTCTCCAACGTTAGTGGTGTTCACTTTTACCACTAACGTTGGAGGAAAATGTTATTGGTGTTCACGTTTTCTCTTAACATTGGAGTTCCCTTTTTCTTCTACGTTAACTACCACGTTAACTTAGTTAACGTGGCAAGTAACGTGAGCTATGGATGGCTTCGCAGGCGTTATTGGTGATCACTTTTCTCATTAACGTTGCAAGCTTTTTACCATTCCACGTTAGTGTTCACGTTAACTAGGTTAACGTGAATACTAACGTGGTTCTTCCTTGCTTCCTTTGCCCTGAAATCAAGCAATTAAAGTGTATCAAAGCTCTAGCCAAAGTCATGAGATTATGCATCATCAATTTATCATGCAATTCTAGCAAAATTCTCATGAAATCATGCAAAGTTTATAATAGTTGCTTGAATCAAGGTGTAATTGCAATTTCATCCAAAACTTGCCTTATTCACTAAGAAAATGCATGAAACTACCCTAAAACAATAAAGAAAAGGTCAGTGAAACTGGCCTAAATGCCCTGGCATCACAACACCAAACTTAAAGCTTGCTTGTCCCTAGCAAGTACTGAAGCATAAGAAGAATGAAATGGAAGAACAAGAAGATAAAATAGAAGTAGACTTCCTGGTTTCTGGGGTTTCATGCATAGCAACTTAGGTTCCTCCCCTTTAGGTTTCAAGCCTTTATCAACTCCTTGGTCACTTTTTTGATTGCATCCTTTGAGACTTCTTTCTTATTGATCCTTCCTTCTTTTTTCAAAGTTTATTTTTCTTTCTGCTAAGTGCTTTGTAAGAGGGCGACTCTTTATGATAAGCTTTCGGCCAACACTCCCAAACCAGTTGCTTTAAGGTGCTAGGTGTTAAGACACCCCTAAGGACTTACTTCCTCAAGTCTCTTTCTCTCATACATACACACCACAGGCACATGGTTTGTTGTTTTCCTTTCTTGAGACCTTGGTGTCCAGCACCTCTTTGGGTTACTAAGTGTTCTGTAGCAAAGGTTACTCTTAATAGTGGACTTTCAGCTGATAATCCTGGATTAGTTAATCCAAGTTACCAAGTGATAAGGCATCCCTAAGAGCTTATTCATCCAAGTATATCCCTTGTACATAAACACCACAGACATATGCCTCAATTTTGAAACCCTTGGTGCCTAGCATTGTTTCTTATTGTGTTTCTTTCTTTTTCACTTTTATTGCTCTTCTCTTTTCTTATTGGGATCTTATTGTTTAGTTAATCTCAAAGGGTGTGTCTCAAACATAGGACTCAGGATAGATAGTTGCTTTCTTTCCTTATCTGGTGAACCAACTTAGCTTACTAATCATCCTACCACAAACATTCAGAATGAACTTCATAAAATAACTCCACTCTTGTTCTTTTCATAACATTTTCTTTTTGATTAACTTAAAGAGACAAGCATACAAGTAAGAAAGATGAAAGTGAACACTCAAGACATTAAGCTAGCACATTTAACCTAAGCAACGAAATTTAAATGCAAAATTAAAAGTCCTAAACTACTCATGGAAGCATGTTCTATTTCATACATGATTTTCCTTATTTAAAGCTTTGAAAAAGGTAAACTAAGAAGGAACTTCACCACCTTTCACTTGTTGGCATGCTCATGTTCTTCTGCTTCCTTGCCCTCTTTAAGTTTACTTTGTCCACTTGGGCTTCCTCTCATCAAATTCATTCTGGCTACCTTCTAGTCCTCCAGTGCCTTCCTTACTGATTCATGACTTTGTTCTACCCTTTCGCGCTCCACTCGTGCTAACTCATCCTTTACATCTTCATATTTTCTTATCCCAGGATGCAAAGCAGGTAGTTGTCCGACTAAGTACCCAAGCCTGGCTTGGGTATTCACATGATACCCAGTCTCACTCATGTAGACACCTTCCAAAAATGCTCTGTATTCATCGAAAAGATCTGCTTGTTCTCTCTGTTTCCGATGCATCTCATGGATGTGTGCACCTTGATGTGCTTGGATATTGGTTAGCCTTTGGATGGCTTCTTGTTGTTGATCTTGCTTCTGATTCAGGTTATGGAAGGATTCACTCCATTATCTCCCTTGTTCTATTTGCTGATTGATGAGCGGATAATTTGTACGCTTTTTGGCATTGTTTTTAGTATGTTTTTAGTATGATCTAGTTAGTTTTTAGTATATTTTTATTAGTTTTTAGTTAAAATTCACTTTTCTGGACTTTACTATGAGTTTGTGTGTTTTTCTGTGATTTCAGGTACTTTCTGGCTAAAATTGAGGGACCTGAGCAAAAATCTGATTCAGAGACTAAAAAAGAACTGCAGATGCTATTGGATTCTGACCTCTCTACACTCGAAGTGGATTTTCTGGAGCTACAGAAGCCCAATTGGCGAGCTCTCAACGGCGTTGGAAAGTAGACATCCTGGGCTTTCCAGAAATATATAATAGTCCATACTTTGCCCAAGATTTGATGGCCCAAACCGGCGTTCAAAGTCAGCATCAGAATTCCCAGCGTTAAACACCGGAACTGGCACAAGGATGAGAGTTAAACGCCCAAACTGGCATAAAAGCTGGCGTTTAACTCCAAGAGAAGTCTCTACACGAAAATGCTTCAATGCTCAGCCCAAGCACACACCAAGTGGGCCCGGAAGTGGATTTTTATGTCATTTACTCATCTCTGTAAACCCTAGGCTACTAGTTCTCTATATATAGGACCTTTCACTATTGTATTTTCATCTTTGGATTATTTTAGATCCTTTGATCATCTTTGGACATCTAGTTCTTAGATCATTGGGAGGCTGGCCTCACGGCCATGCCTAGACCTTGTTCTTATGTATTTTCAACGATGGAGTTTCTACACACCATAGATTAAGGTGTGGAACTCTGCTGTACCTCGAGTATTAATGCAATTATTATTGTTCTTCTATTCAATTCCACTTGTTCTTGTTCTAAGATATCACTTGTTCTTCAACTTGATGAATGTGATGATCCGTGACACTCATCATCATTCTCACCTATGAACGCGTGCCTGACAACCACCTCCGTCCTACCTTAGATTAGGTGGATATCTCTTGGATTCTTTAACCGGAATCTTCGTGATATAAGCTAGAATTGATGGCGGCATTCAAGAGAATCCGGAAGGTCTAAACCTTGTCTGTGGTATTCTGAGTAGGAATCAATGATTGAATGGCTATGACGAGCTTCAAACTCCTGAAGGCTGGGCGTTAGTGACAAACGCAAAATAATCACTGGATTCTATTCCAACCTGATTGAGAACTGACAGATGAATAGCCGTGCCGTGACAGGGTGCGTTGAACATTTTCACTGAGAGGATGGGAGGTAGCCACTGACAACGGTGAAACCCTTGCATACAGCTTGCCATAGAAGGGAGTAAGAAGGATTGGATGAAGACAGTAGGAAAGCAGAGAGACGGAAGGGACCAAGCATCTTCATACGCTTATCTGAAATTCCTACCAATGAATTACATAAGTATCTCTATCTTTATCTTTATGTTTTATTCATCATTCATAACCATTTGAGTTTGCCTGACTAAGATGTACAAGGTGACCATAGCTTGCTTCATACCAACAATCTCTGTGGGATCGACTCTTACTCGCGTAAGGTTTATTACTTGGACGACCCAGTACACTTGCTGGTTAGTTGTGCGAAGTTGTGTTTATGCCATGGTATTGAACACCAATTTTTTGGATTCATCACCGGGGATTATTTGAGTTGTGTAAAGTATTGATCACAATTTCGTGCACCAAGTTTTTGGCGCTGTTGCCGGGGATTGTTGAGTTTGGACAACTCACGGTTCATCTTGTTGCTTAGATTAGGTATTTTTTCTTCAGAATTCTTAAGAATGAATTTTAGAGTTTCATGATGATCTGTTGAAGTCTGGCTGGCTGTGAAGCCATGTCTAATTTTATTGGACCGAGGTTTCAACTTATCATCACAAGAGCTTGTTGATTTCTATCAATCTTGTTGTTGGAGCAGTGATCTGCTAAGGCTTGGCTGGCCATTGGCCATGTCTAGTGTTTTGGACCGGAGCTTTCTTTGAAAGCTTGGCTGGCTATGAAGCCATGTCTAATTCCTGGACCGGAGTCTTAGACTAACATTGCATGATTCCTGGAATTCTCATTAAGAATTTTGATATCTTTATTTTCTTCTCTACTTAATTTTTGAAAAAAAAAATTTACAAAATCATAAAAAACCAAAAATATTTCTTGTTGAGTCTAGAGTCTCATGTTAAGTTTAGTGTCAATTGCATGTTTTTGTTCTTCTTGCATTCATTCATGTGTCTTAAGTGATCTTCAAGATGTTCTTGATGATTTCATTGCTCTGATCTTTGAATTCTCTTGACTTGAGTGTTTTGTTGTTTCTCATGTGCATTCTCATTCTGTTAGTGTCAGTAGTATACAAACTGCTAAGTTTGGTGTCTTGCATGTATTGTTATTTGATTTTAATTGCATTTTGATTATTCCTCATTATTAAAAATCCAAAAATATTTTTAATTTGTGTCTTTTCAAGTCAATAATACAGAGAATTGAAGATTCAGAACATACAGCAGAGGAATTACACAGAAAAAGCTGGGCATTCAAAACGCCTAGTAAGGAAGGCAAACTGGCATTTAAACGCCAGCCAGGGTGCCTGGCTGGGCGTTTAACGCCCAAAAGGGTAGTGTTTTGGGCGTTAAACGCCAGAATGTGCACCATTCTGGGCGTTTAACGCCAGGATGGCACAAGAGGGAAGATTTTGTTTTTAATGCAGATTTTTTTTAAGTTTTCAAATTTTTTTCAAAATTAAATCTTTTTCAAATCATATCTTTTCAATCAAATCTTTTTCAAAATCAATTTCTTTCTACTTTCAAAGATACTTGCTATCAATTAATGATTTGATTCAACATTTCAAGTATGTGCCTTTTCTGTTGAGAAAGGTTTAATGTTTGAATCATATCTTTTCTTGATAGCCAAGTCATTAATTTTCAAAATCAAATCTTTTTAAAATGTTTTTCAAATCATATCTTCTCAATCACATCTTTTTAAAACCAATCATATCTTCTTAACCACATCTTTTTCAAAATAGTTTTCAATCAAATCTTTTTAATTTCTAATTTCAAAATCTTTTTCAAAAATCACTTTACTTCTTTCTCAATCATGGTTTTCGAAAATCAACTAAAGTTTTTCAAAATGTTTTCAAAATCTTTTACTTTAATTTTCGAAAATTTCTTCCCCTCTTCTCACATCCTTCTATTTATGGACTAACACTATTCCTTAATGCACAATTCGAACTCCATCTTTCTTGATAAGTTCGAATTCTCTACCTCTTCCTTCCATTTTTCTTTTCCTCTAACAGCTCAAGGAATCTCTATACCGTGACATAGAGGATTCCATATTTTCTTGTTCTCTTCTCTTTCATATGAGCAGGAGCAAAGACAAAAGCATTCTTGTTGAGGCTGATCCTGAACCTGAAAGGACCTTGAAGCGAAAGCTAAGAGAAGCTAAGGCACAACTCTCTGTAGAGGACCTAACAAAAATCTTCAAAGAAGAAGAACACATGGCAGCCGAAAACAACAACAATGCCAACAATGCAAGGAAGGTGCTGGGTGACTTTACTGCACCTACTCCCGACTTCTATGGGAGAAGCATCTCTATCCCTGCCATTGGAGCAAACAACTTTGAGCTTAAGCCTCAATTAGTTTCTCTAATGCAACAGAATTGCAAGTTCCACGGACTTCCATTAGAAGATCCTCATCAGTTTTTAGCTGAATTCTTGCAAATCTGTGACACTGTCAAGACTAATGGGGTTGACCCTGAGGTCTACAGACTTATGCTATTCCCTTTTGCTGTAAGAGACAGAGCTAGGATATGGTTGGACTCACAACCTAAAGAAAGCCTGAACTCTTGGGAAAAGCTAGTCAATACCTTCTTGGCAAAGTTCTTTCCACCTCAAAAATTGAGTAAGCTTAGAGTGGAAGTCCAAACCTTCAGACAGAAGGAAGGAGAATCCCTCTATGAAGCTTGGGAAAGATACAAACAATTAATCAGAAAGTGCCCCTCTGATATGCTTTCTGAATGGAGCATCATAGGTATTTTCTATGATGGTCTCTCTGAACTATCCAAGATGTCTTTGGATAGCTCTGCTGGAGGATCTCTTCATCTGAAGAAGACGCCTACAGAAGCTCAAGAGCTGACTGAAATGGTTGCAAATAACCAATTCATGTACACTTCTGAAAGGAATCCTGTGAACAATGGGACAAATCAGAAGAAAGGAGTTCTTGAGATTGACACTCTGAATGCCATATTGGCTCAGAACAAGATATTGACTCAGCAAGTCAATTTGATTTCTCAAAGTCTGTCTGGAATGCAAAATGCACCAGGCAGTACTAAGGAGGCTTCATCTGAAGAAGGAGCTTATGATCCTGAGAACCCTTCAATGGAAGAGGTGAATTACATGGGAGAACCCTATGGAAACACCTATAATCCTTCATGGAGAAATCATCCAAATCTCTCATGGAAGGATCAACAGAGACCTCAACAAGGTTTCAACAACAATAATGGTGGAAGAAACAGGTTTAGCAATGGCAAGCCTTTTCCATGATCTTCTCAGCAACAGACAGAGAGTTCTAAGCAGAACACCTCTGACTTAGCAACCATGGTCTCTGATCTAATCAAAACCACTCAAAGTTTCATGACTGAAACAAGGTCCTCCATTAGAAACTTGGAGGCACAAGTGGGTCAGCTGAGCAAGAAAATTACTGAACTCCCTCCTAGTACTCTTCCAAGCAATACAGAAGAAAATCCAAAAGGAGAGTGCAAAGCCATCAACATGGCCGAATTAGGAGAGGAGGAAGAGGCAGTGAACGCCACTGAGGAAGACCTCAACGGACGTCCACTGGCCTCCAATGAGTTCCCCAATGAGGAACTTTGGGAATATGAGGCTCAAAATGAGACCATGGAGATTCCATTGGACTTACTTCTGCCATTCATGAGCTCTGATGAGTATTCTTCCTCTGAAGAGGATGAGTATGTCACTGAAGAGCAAGTTGCTAAATACCTTGGAGCAATCATGAAGTTAAATGAAAAGTTATTTGGAAATGAGACTTGGGAGGATGAACCCCCTTTGCTCACCAAAGAACTGGATGACTTGTCTAGGCAGAAATTACCTCAAAAGAGACAGGATCCTGGGAAGTTTTCAATACCTTGTACCATAGGCACCATGACCTTTAAGAAGGCCTTGTGTGACCTAGGGTCAAGTGTAAACCTCATGCCTCTCTCTGTAATGAAGACGCTAGGGATCTTTGAGGTGCAAGCTGCAAAAATCTCACTAGAGATGGCAGACAATTCAAGAAAACAAGCTTATGGACTTGTAGAGGATATTCTGGTAAAAGTTGAAGACCATTACATCCCTGCTGATTTCATAGTCCTAGAGACTGGGAAGTGCATGGATGAATCCATCATCCTTGGCAGACCCTTCCTAGCCACAGCAAAGGCTGTGATTGATGTGGACAGAGGAGAATTGATCATTTAAGTGAATGAAGAATCCTTTGTGTTTAAGGCTCAAGGATATCCCTCTGTCACCATAGAGAGGAAGCATGAAGAGCTTCTCTCAAAACAGAGTCAAACAGAGCCCCCACAGTCAAGCTCTAAGTTTGGTGTTGGGAGGCCACAACTAAATTCTAAGTTTGGTGTTGAACCCCCACATTCGAACTCTAAGTTTGGTGTTGGGAGGTTCCAACATGGCTCTGAGCATCTGTGAGGCTCCATGAGAGCCCTCTGTCAAGCTACTGACATTAAAGAAGCGCTTGTTAGGAGGCAACCCAATGTTATATTTATCTATCCTCTTTTGTTATTTTATGTTTTCTGTAGGTTGATGATCATGAGAAGTCACAAAATCAATTGAAAAAGTAAAAACAGAATGAAAAACAGAAGGAAAAACAGCACACCCTGGAGGAAGATCTTGCTGGCATTTAAACGCCAGTAAGTGTAGCAGATGGGCGTTTAACGCCCAGTCTGACACCATTCTGGGCGTTTAACGCCAGAAAGGGGCACCAGACTGGCGTTAAACGCCAGAAAAGGGCAAGAACTTGGTGTTAAACGCCCGAAATGGGCACCAGCCCGGCATTTAACGCCAGAATTGGCACAAAGAGTAATTTTTCTCGCCACTTGGTGCAGGGATGACTTTTCCTTGACACCTCAGGATCTGTGGACCCCACAGGATCCCCACCTACCCCACCACTCTCTCTCTTCTTCACCCATTCACCAATCACCTCAACACCTCTTCCCCAAAAACCCTTCACCTATCAAATCCCATCTTTCTCTTCACCACTCACATCCATCCTTCATAAAACCCCACCTACCCCACCATTCAAATTCAAACCACTTCCCCACCCAAACCCACCAATACATGACCAAACCCTACCCCTCTCTCCACTCCTATATAAACCCATCTTCACTCCTTCATTTTCACACAACCTAAACACTACTTCTCCCCCTTTGGCCGAACTACAACGCCATCTCCATCTCCTTCATTTCTTCTTCTTCTACCCTCTTCTTTCTTCTTTTGCTCGAGGACGAGCAAACCTTTTAAGTTTGGTGTGGTAAAAGCATTGCTTTTTGTTTTTCTATAACCATTTATGGCATCCAAGGCCGGAGAAACCTCTAGAAAGAGGAAAGGGAAGGCAAAAGCTTCCACCTCCGAGTCATGGGAGATGGAGAGATTCATCTCAAGGGTGCATCAAGACCACTTCTATGAAGTTGTGGCCTTGAAGAAAGTGATCCCCGAGGTCCCTTTCAAACTCAAAAAGAGTGAATATCCGGAGATCCGACATGAGATCCGAAGAAGAGGTTGGGAAGTTCTTACCAACCCCATTCAACAAGTCAGAATCTTAATGGTTCAAGAGTTCTATGCCAATGCATGGATCACCAAGAACCATGATCAAAGTGTGAACCCGGACCCAAAGAATTGGCTTACTATGGTTCGGGGGAAATACTTGGATTTTAGTCCGGAAAATGTAAGGTTGGCATTCAACTTGCCCATGATGCAAGGAGATGAACACCCTTACACTAGAAGGGTCAACTTTGATCAAAGGTTGGACCAAGTCCTCATAGACATCTGCGAAAAGGGCGCCCAATGGAAGAGAGATTCAAGAGGAAAGCCGGTTCAATTGAGAAGGCATGACCTCAAGCCCGTGGCTAGAGGATGGTTGGAGTTTATCCAACGCTCAATCATCCCCACTAGCAACCGGTCCGAAGTTACTATAGACCGGGCTATCATGATTCATAGCATCATGATTGGAGAAGAAATAGAAGTTCATGAGGTTATATCCCAAGAACTTTATAAGGTGGCGGACAAGTCCTCTACCTTGGCAAGGTTAGCCTTTCCTCATCTCATTTGTCACCTCTGTTATTCAGTTGGAGTTGACATAGAGGGAGACATCCCAATTGATGAGGACAAGCCCATCACTAAGAAAAGGATGGAGCAAACAAGAGACCCCTCTCATCATCAAATCCCTGAGATGCCTCAAGGGATGCACTTTCCTCCACAAAACTATTGGGAGCAACTGAACACCTCCCTAGGAGAATTGAGTTCCAATATGGGACAACTAAGGGTGGAGCACCAAGAACATTCCATCCTCCTCCATGAAATTAGAGAAGATCAAAGAATCATGAGAGAGGAGCAACAAAGACAAGGAAGAGACATTGAGGAGCTCAAGCACTCCATAGGATCTTCAAGAGGAAGAACAAGCCGCCATCACTAAGGTGGACCCGTTCTTTAATTTCCTTGTCCTTTATTTTCCTGTTTTTCGAATTTTATGCTTATGTTTATCTATGTTTGTGTCTTGTGATCATTAGTGTCTTAGTGTCTATGCCTTAAAGTTATGAATGTCCTATGAATCCATCACCTTTCTTGAATGAAAAATGTTCTTAATTGAAAAAGAGAAGAATTGCATGAATTCTGAATTTTATAACAGTTTAATTATTTTGATGTGGTGGCCATACTTTTGTTTTCTGAATATATGCTTAAACAGTGCATATGTCTTTTGAATTTGTGGTTCATGAATGTTGGCTCTTGAAAGAATGATGAAAAAGGAGACATGTTACTGAGGATCTGAAAAATCATAAAAATGATTCTTGAAGCAAGAAAAAGCAGTGAATATTCAAAAAAAAAATTCGAAAAAAAAGAAAGAAAAAAGAGAAAAAGAAAGAAAAAGAAAGAAAAAGAAAGAAATAAAGTTGTGATCCAAGGCAAAAAGAGTGTGCTTAAGAACCCTAGACACCTCTAATTGGAAACTCTAGCAAAGCTGAGTCACAATCTGAAAAGGTTCACCCAATTATGTGTCTGTGGCATGTATGTATCCGGTGGTAATACTGGAAGACAGAGTGCTTTGGGCCACGGCCAAGACTCAATAAGTAGCTGTGTTCAAGAATCATCATACTTAACTAGGAGAATCAATGACACTATCTGGATTCTGAGTTCCTAAAGATAGAGTGAGATGCCAAAACTATTCAGAGGCAAAAAGCTAAAAGCCCCGCTCATCTAATTAATACTGATCTTCATAGATGTTTTTGGAATTCATTGCATATTCTCTTCTTTTTATCTTATTTGATTTTCGATTGCTTGAGGACAAGCAACAATTTAAGTTTGGTGTTGTGATGAGCGGATAATTTGTACGCTTTTTGGCATTGTTTTTAGTATGTTTTTAGTATGATCTAGTTAGTTTTTAGTATATTTTTATTAGTTTTTAGTTAAAATTCACTTTTCTGGACTTTACTATGAGTTTGTGTATTTTTCTGTGATTTCAGGTATTTTCTGGCTAAAATTGAGGGACCTGAGCAAAAATCTGATTCAGAGACTAAAAAAGGACTGCAGATGCTGTTGGATTCTGACCTCCCTGCACTCGAAGTGGATTTTCTGGAGCTGCAGAAGCCCAATTGGCGCGCTCTCAACGGCGTTGGAAAGTAGACATCCTGGGCTTTCCAGCAATATATGGTAGTCCATACTTTAACCAAGATTTGATGGCCCAAACCGGCGTTCAAAGTCACCATCAGAATTCCCAGCGTTAAACGCCGGAACTGGCACAAGGATGGGAGTTAAACGCCCAAACTGGCATAAAAGCTGGCGTTTAACTCCAAGAGAAGTCTCTACACGAAAATGCTTCAATGCTCAGCCCAAGCACACACCAAGTGGGCCCGGAAGTGAATTTTTATGTCATTTACTCATCTCTGTAAACCCTAGGCTACTAGTTCTCTATATATAGGACCTTTCATTATTGTATTTTCATCTTTGGATTATTTTAGATCCTTTGATCATCTTTGGAAATCTAGTTCTTAGATCATTGGGAGGCTGGCCTCACGGCCATGCCTAGACCTTGTTCTTATGTATTTTCAACGGTGGAGTTTCTACACACCATAGATTAAGGTGTGGAGCTCTGCTGTACCTCGAGTATTAATGCAATTATTATTGTTCTTCTATTCAATTCTGCTTGTTCTTGTTCTAAGATATCACTTGTTCTTCAACTTGATGATTGTGATGATCCGTGACACTCATCATCATTCTCACCTATGAACGCGTGCCTGACAACCACCTTCGTCCTACCTTAGATTGGGTGGATATCTCTTGGATTCTTTAACCGGAATCTTCGTGGTATAAGCTAGAATTGATGGCGACATTCAAGAGAATCCGGAAGGTCTAAACCTTGTCTGTGGTATTCTGAGTAGGATTCAATGATTGAATGGCTGTGACGAGCTTCAAACTCCTGAAGGCTGGGCGTTAGTGACAAACGCAAAAGAATCACTGGATTCTATTCCAACCTGATTGAGAACCGACAGATGAATAGCCGTGCCGTGACAGGGTGCATTGAACATTTTCACTGAGAGGATGGGAGGTAGCCACTTACAACGGTGAAACCCTTGCATACAGCTTGCATGGAAGGGAGTAAGAAGGATTGGATGAAGACAGTAGGAAAGCAGAGAGACGGAAGGGACCAAGCATCTTCATACGCTTATCTAAAATTCCTACCAATGAATTACATAAGTATCTCTATCTTTATCTTTATGTTTTATTCATCATTCATAACCATTTGAGTTTGCCTGACTAAGATGTACAAGGTGACCATAGCTTGCTTCATACCAACAATCTCTGTGGGATCGACCCTTACTCGCGTAAGGTTTATTACTTGGACGACCCAGTACACTTGCTGGTTAGTTGTGCGAGGTTGTGTTTATGCCATGGTATTGAACACCAAGTTTTTGGATTCATCACCGGGGATTATTTGAGTTGTGTAAAGTATTGATCACAATTTCGTGCACCACTGATCCATCAATTGTTTTTGCCATTCCTCTTGCTGATTTATCCATCTAAAGAGTGATCCTTCTTGGCGGTCTATTAATTGTATTTGAAACTCCCTTTGTGCCCCTTGATTTTCCATGCATTGCCTAGATAAGGTATCAATAGCCTCTTGCAATTGGTGCACGCTTAAGGTGGCAGGGGTATGCTCCTGTGGATGTTGTTCTTCTTCAGCTTGATGGGCTGGCCTCTTTCGTACCCTTCGTGGAGGTAGTGGAGCTGCAGCAGCATGCATCCGACGATAAGTGATTGGAAGACCAACCTTTATCCACTCGGGGTTTTCATCCTCAAATATCACCCTGGCCAGTTTGCAAAGGCGAAAGATAGTGCTGGGATAACCCAACTTTCCTCTAGAATCACTCTTCTCAGTATGCTTCTGAATGCCTTGGGCTATGAGTTCATGAGCCTTGATCTCTCCTCCCTTCATTAGACATTGCACCATCATTGCTCTCTTGAGGTTTAACTCTGAGTTGTTTCTAGCTGGGAGGATGGATCTCCTTACAATTTCGAACCAACCTTTAGCCTCAGGGAGGAGATCTCCTCTTTTTATAAATTTGGGCTTCCTCTTGGGGCCTCTTTCCCAATCTGCTCCTTGCACACAGATATCATGTATAATCTGGTCATAATTGGGATTTTTGTCCATTCTCGAGTGATAGCTCTCCTCTTCAAAGGGTATGCGTCTCAATTTCAACACTCTCATGATAGTCATGGGACTAAAATCCACCATGACCCCTCTCACAAAACTTGTGTATGAGTCATCCGCCTTGTCTTGCCTAACTGCATTTGCATAGAACTCTCTTACTAGAGTTGCATTCACCCTTGTGATTGGATCGGTGAGGAGCTCACATCGGCGTTGTTCCACCTTCTTTGTGATTTCTGGACACTCGGCTTTTGTGACTTGAAAGCCTAGTTCATAAATGATTTCTTTTTCAGTCATCCACCCATACTGGAGTGCATGATGAAAGGTTCTAAATCGCCCTTCATCAAAAGGAAGATGCTTTATGGGTTCATTCCCCTTTTGTCTCTTGGAGCTTGATGATGCCATGCAAGATTATTGATGTGTTGGCTATTCTCAAGATGGCTAGGAGGGTGTATGTGAAGCCTTTGGTGGAAGATGATGTGTGTATGCCCGAAAGAAGGGAGTGGAAAGGGTGAGAATTTGAAGAGTGTACGGAGAGGTTGTGTGAAGGGGTTTATATAGAAAGATGGCAATTGATTGAAAGGTGTAGATTGATAGTGTTGTTTGATAGTGGACGGTTGGAGTTTTGGGATTGAATGAGCACAAGGATCACCTCCTTTATGGGGGTCTTGGTTCGGTCTTCAAGATTGTCCACTCCCAATGTTGCATGGCAACACTTCCGAGGACATTCCCCATGAAGACAAGTGTGAAATTCTCTTAGTGTAGTGGCCGAATCTCCCTTCCTCAATTGTCCTATCAAGTACCATCAATGTCCTTTTTTATTCCCTATATACGAAGAAAACGTGTAATCGATTATTTAAAATTTTTGGTGGGAAACCTTAAAGTGTGAACTAGTAAAAAAATTCTTTTTCTTTTATTTTTACATGACTAAATGCTTTCCATGAATGCAAATCAATCAACTATTAAGCTTCCCATGCAGCACGTTGGTACACCAAACTTGTTTGTGATCACATGGTGCAACAAGTTTGGGGAATAAATCTTCCTCATAAGGTGTGTTCAAACCTCACTTAGTGTGCTTTGAACACCAAACTTATCATGTACTATACGTTGCATGTAGAGGAGCTTTATATTAGTTGTTAAAATTGATTTGAAATTCCATGGAATTTGCCTTATTACTACTATTAGAGATTTAAGAGAGGAGGTATAGAACATGGGTTGCCTCCCATGAAGCGCTTCTTTAGCATCATTAGCTTGACGTTTGGTCCTTGTCAAGATGGCTGATAGTGCTTAAAGTCTTCTCCTCTTGCAGTGAACCTATGTCCATTGGCTTTGTTGATAAGCTCTATATGCTCTAAGGACAAGATTTTGTTGATAGTGTACACATGAGGCAGCTGAGATGGAATAGTGGGGAGGTGAGGTGGTATAGATGGAAAGTATGTAGAGATCACTTCATCACCTGGCGAGAAATTTTCTATAGGAATTTTCTTATTTCTCCATCCCCTTGGAACTTTCTTCTTTGTACCTCTTGATACTCTCTTGCTTTCTACAGATTCTTTCTCTAAGGACTCTTTGTTACTAGCTTTGCATGACTCTGGTTTGCTCAGCTTCCTTTGAGTTACCTTTGAATGAGGTTCTTCTTGAATACATGGCTTGCCAACCAGTCGGATATCTAGTTGTGTTGTTTGTGCTTCACTGCTTGTTTCTTGCATCAGTGCTTCATTCTGCTCTTCTCTTGATTCTTTGTTCTCTTGACTTGATTCTTGTGAGAGGTTGAAAACATTGAAAGTGAGCTGCTCATCATGTATTCTCAGCACTAGCTCTCCTCGCTCTACATCTATGAGTGCTCTGGCTGTGGCTAGGAATGGTCTTCCTAGAATGATGGGGTAAATAGGATTTTCATCCATTTCCAGAACAACAAAATCTGTGGGAAAATAGTAGCTCCCAACCTTCACAAGCACATTTTCAATCACTCCTATTGCTTGTTTTTGAGTTTTGTCAGCCAATCTGATAATTACATCAGTAGGAGTTAGTTCAGTGATTTGGAGCTTCTTCATGAGGGAGAGAGGCATTAAGTTGATGCTTGCTCCCAAGTCTCAAAGCCCTCTGTCAATCATTGTTTCTCCTATGGCACAAGGAATGTGGAAACTCCCTGGATCCTCCTTCTTTGTGGGTGGCCCTGGTTGAATGAGAGCACTGCAATCCTTGTTCATCTTTATTGTTTGTCCACCCTTCAATGGACTTTTTCTGGCTAGTAACTCCTTTATATATTTGATGTAGAAAGGCATTTGCTGGAGGGCTTTAATGAATGGTATATTTACACCAAGAGATGCAAATATATCAAGGAACCTTGAATACATTCTTCCTGCTACACCACCTTTAAGCCTATGGGGAAAAGGTGAATATGGGTTCAATACCTCCTTCTTTTTTAGCTCTTCCTTGGATGTAGATTGGGGTGTATAACTTCCTTCTTCCTGGCTTTTCTTTTGATTGTTTTGGAGGTGTTCTACTCCATTTATATTCCCCTCATCACTTGTGGTTATCATTTTGCATTCTTCCCATCTCACTTTCTTTGTTTCTCCTCTTGGATTCTTCTCTGTATCACTGGGAAATCCATCAGTGGGTTTGGGAATTTGTTGAGATAGATACCCTACTTGGGACTCCAATCTCTTGATGTTTTCTCCTTAGTTCTTGATATTGGCTCACACTTCTTCCTTAAACACTTTGTTGTCTTGGACTTCTCTGCATAAGTTTTCAAGTATAGCCTCAATCTTTGAGAGCCTATCATCTGTTAATGATGGTGGGTTGAGATTAGGTGGTTGAGAAGGTTGATATTGGCTCCCATTTGATGCATGAAAACTTGTCTCTCAACAAATTTCCCTTCGGCAAGTATACCGAATTGTCATCAAGTAAAACTCACAATAGAGTGAGGTCGGATCACACAAGGATTGATTGGTCAAGCAACTTTAGTTGGAAGAATATGCTAGTTGAGTGATGAGCAGATAATTTGTACGCTTTTTGGCATTGTTTTTAGTATGTTTTTAGTATGATCTAGTTAGTTTCTAGTATATTTTTATTAGTTTTTAGTTAAAATTCACTTTTCTAGACTTTACTATGAGTTTGTGTGTTTTTCTGTGATTTCAGGTATTTTCTGGCTGAAATTGAGGGACCTGAGCAAAAATCTGATTCAGAGACTGAAAAGGACTGCAGATGCTGTTGGATTCTGACCTCCCTGCACTCGAAGTGGATTTTCTGAAGCTACAGAAGCCCAATTGGCGCGCTCTCAACGGCGTTGGAAAGTAGACATCCTGGGCTTTCCAGCAATATATGATAGTCCATACTTTGCCCAAGATTTGATGGCCCAAACCGGCGTTCAAAGTCACCCTCAGAAATCCCAGCGTTAAACGCCGGAACTGGCACCAAAATGGGAGTTAAACGCCCAAACTGGCACTAAAGCTGGCGTTTAACTCCAAGAGGAGTCTCTACACGAAAATGCTTCATTGCTCAGCCCAAGCACACACCAAGTGGGCCCGGAAGTGGATTTTTATGTCATTTACTCATCTCTGTACACCCTAGGCTACTAGTTCTCTATAAGTAGGACATTATACTATAGTATTGAAAAATCTTGGTTCTTCTGGTTCCCTCTCTGGGACCGAAGCCAATGATCACTCTTGTTCTTATGTATTTTCAACGGTGGAGTTTCTACACACCATAGATTAAGGTGTGGAGCTCTGCTGTACCTCAAGTATTAATGCAATTACTATTGTTCTTCTATTCAATTCCGCTTGTTCTTGTTCTAAGATATCACTTGTTCTTCAACTTGATGAATGTGATGATCCGTGACACTCATCATCATTCTCACCTATGAACGTGTGACTGACCACCACCTCCGTTCTACCTTCGATTGGGTGAATATCTCTTGGATTCCTGATACACGATGCATGGTTGATCGCCTGACAACCGAGTGCTCGTCTGACAACCGAGCCAGCCATTCCGTGAGATCAGAGTCTTCGTGGTATAGGCTAGAACTGATGGCGGCATTCAAGAGAATCCGGAAGGTCTAACCTTGTCTGTGGTATTCTGAGTAGGATTCAATAATTGAATGACTGTGACGTGCTTCAAACTCCTGAGGGCGGGGCGTTAGTGACAGACGCAAAAGAATCACTGGATTCTATTCCGGCCTGATCGAGAACTAACAGATGGATAGCCGTGCCGTGACAGGGTGCGTTGAACATTTCCACTGAGAGGATGGGAGGTAGCCACTGACAACGGTGAAACCCTTGCTTGAGCTTGCCATGGAAAGGAGTAAGAAGAATTGGATGAAGACAGTAGGAAAGCAGAGAGACGGAAGGGAAGGCATCTTCATACGCTTATCTGAAATTCCTACCAATGAATTACATAAGTATCTCTATCTTTATCTTTATGTTTTATTCGCATATCACCATACCCATTTGAGTTTGCCTGACTAAGATTTACAAGGTGACCATAGCTTGCTTCATACCAACAATCTCTGTGGGATCGACCCTTACTCGCGTAAGGTTTATTACTTGGACGACCCAGTACACTTGCTGGTTAGTTGTGCGAAGTTGTGTTTATGCCATGGTATCGAGCACCAAGTTTTTGGGGCCATTACTAGGGATTATTTGAGTTTTGAAAAGTTTTGATCACAATTTCGCATACCAAGTTTTTTGCGCCGTTGCCGGGGATTGTTGAGTTTGGACAACTGACGGTTCATCTTGTTGCTTAGATTAGGTATTTTTTTTCGAAATTCTTGAAGATGAATTCTAGAGTTTCATGATGATTTGTTGAAATCTGGCTGGCTGTGAAGCCATGTCTAATTCCATTGGACCGAGGTTTCAACTTATCATCACAAGAGCTTGATGATTTCTATCAATCTTGCTTTTGGAGCAGTGATCTGCTAAGGCTTGGCTGGCCATTGGCCATGTCTAGTGTTTTGGACCGAAGCTTTCTTTGAAAGCTTGGCTGGCTGTGAAGCCATGTCTAATTCCTGGACTGGAGTCTTAGACTAACCATTGCATGATTCCTGGAATTCTCATTAAGAATTTTGATACCTTTTTCCACTTAATTTTCGAAAAAGCACAAAAAAATTTACAAAATCATAAAAACAAAAAAAAATATTCTATGTTTCTTGTTGAGACACTAGTCTCATGTCAAGTTTGGTGTCAATTGCATGCATTCATTCATGTGTCTTAAGGATCTTCAAGTAATTCTTGATGATTTCTTACTTTGATCTTTGAATTCTCTTGACTTGAGTGTTTATGTGTCTCATATGCATTCTCATTAGTGTCAGTAGTATACAAACTGCTAAGTTTGGTGTCTTGCATGCATTGTTATTTGATTTTTGTTGCATTTTGATTTTTCCTTATTATTAAAAATCCAAAAATATTTTTAATTTGTGTCTTCTCAAGTCAATAATACAGAGAATTGAAGATTCAGAACATACAGCAGAGGAATTGCACAGAAAAAGCTGGGCGTTCAAAAACGCCCAGTGAAGAAGGACAGACTGGCGTTTAAACGCCAGCCAGGGTACCTGGTTGGCGTTTAACGCCCAAAAGGGTATAGTTTTGGGCGTTAAACGCCAGAATGTGCACCATTCTGGGCGTTTAACGCCAGGATGGCACAAGGGGGAAGATTCTGTTTTTCAATGCAATTTTTTTTCAGTTTTCAAACTTTTTCAAAATCAAATCTTTTTCAAATCATATATTTTCAATCAAATCTTTTTCAAAATCAATTTCTTTCTATTTTTAAAAATACTTGCTATCAATTAATGATTTGATTCAACATTTCAAGTATGTTGCCTTTTCTGTTGAGAAAGGTTTAATGTTTGAATCATATCTTTTCTTGTTAGCCAAGTCATTAATTTTCAAAATCAAATCTTTTTAAAATGTTTTTCAAATCATATCTTCTCAATCACACCTTTTTAAAACTAATCATATCTTCTTAACCACATCTTTTTCAAAATAGTTTTCAATCAAATCTTTTTGATTTCTAATTTCAAAATCTTTTTCAAAAATCACTTGATTTCTTTTCCACTTTCATTTTCGAAAATCAATTAGTGTTTTTCAAAAATATTTTCAAACTCTTTTACTTAATTTTCGAAAATTACTTCCCTTCCTCTCACATCCTTCTATTTATGGACTAACACTATTCTTTAATGCAAAATTCGAACTCCATCTCCTTTGATAAGTTCGAATTTTCTACTTCTGTCTTCTACTTTTCTTTTCCTCTAACACCTAAAGGAATCTCTATACTGTGACATAGAGGATTCCACATTTTCTTGTTCCCTTCTCTTTCTTATGAGCAGGAGCAAGGACAAAAGCATTCTTGTTGAGGCTGATCCTGAACCCGAAAGGACCTTGAAGCGAAAGCTAAGAGAAGCCAAGGCACAACTCTCTGTAGAGGACCTAACCGAATTCTTCAAAGAAGAAGAACACATGGCAGCCGAAAACAACAACAATGCCAACAATGCAAGGAAGGTGCTGGGTGACTTTACTGCACCGACTCCCGACTTCTATGGGAGAAGCATCTCTATCCCTGCCATTGGAGCAAACAACTTTGAGCTTAAGCCTCAATTAGTTTCTCAAATGCAACAGAATTGCAAGTTCCATGGACTTCCATTGGAAGATCCTCATCAGTTTTTAGCTGAATTCTTGCAAATCTGTGACACTGTCAAGACTAATGGGGTTGACCCTGAGGTCTACAGACTTATGCTATTCCCTTTTGCTGTAAGAGACAGAGCTAGGACATGGTTGGACTCACAACCTAAAGAAAGCCTAGACTCTTGGGAAAAGCTAGTCAATGCCTTCTTGGCAAAGTTCTTTCCACCTCAAAAATTGAGTAAGCTTAGAGTGGAAGTCCAAACCTTCAGACAGAAGGAAGGAGAATCCCTCTATGAAGCTTGGGAAAGATACAAACAATTAATCAGAAAGTGTCCTTCTGATATGCTTTCTGAATGGAGCATCATAGGTATTTTCTATGATGGTCTCTCTGAACTGTCCAAGATGTCTTTGGATAGCTCTGCTGGAGGATCTCTTCATCTGAAGAAGACGCCCACAGAAGCTCAAGAGCTGATTGAAATGGTTGCAAATAACCAATTCATGTACACTTCTGAAAGGAATCCTGTGAACAATGGGACTAGTCAGAAGAAAGGAGTTCTTGAGATTGACACTCTGAATGCCATATTGGCTCAGAACAAAATATTGACCCAACAAGTCAATATGATTTCTCAAAGTCTGTCTGGAATGCAAAATGCACCAAGCAGTACTAAGGAAGCTTCATCTGAGGAAGAAGCTTATGATCCTAAGAACCCTTCAATGGAAGAGGTGAATTACATGGGAGAATCCTATGGAAACACCTATAATCCTTCATGGAGAAATCACCCAAATTTCTCATGGAAGGATCAACAGAGACCTCAACAAGGTTTCAACAATAATAATGGTGGAAGAAACAGGTTTAGCAATAGCAAGCCTTTTCCATCATCTTCTCAGCAACAGATAGAGAGTTCTAAGCAGAATAACTTTAACTTAGCAACCATGGTCTCTGATCTAATCAAAACCACTCAAAATTTCATGACTGAAACAAGGTCCTCCATTAGAAATTTGGAGGGACAAGTGGGTCAGCTGAGCAAGAAAATTACTGAACTCCCTCCTAGTATTCTTCCAAGCAACACAGAAGAAAATCCAAAAGGAGAGTGCAAGGCCATCAACATGGCCGAATTTTGGGAGGAAGGAGAGGCAGTGAACGCCACTGAGGAAGACCTCAATGGACGTCTACTGGCCTCCAATGAGTTCCCCAATGAGGAACCATGGGAATCTGAGGCTCAAAATGAGACCATAGAGATTCCATTGGACTTACTTCTGCCATTCATGAGCTCTGATGAGTATTCTTCCTCTGAAGAGGATGAGTATGTCACTGAAGAGCAAGTTGCTAAATACCTTGGAGCTATCATGAAGCTAAATGACAAGTTATTTGGAAATGAGACTTGGGAGGATGAACCTCCTTTGCTCACCAAAGAACTGGATGACTTGTCTAGGCAGAAACTGCCTCAAAAGAGACAGGATCTTGGGAAGTTTTCAATACCTTGTACCATAGGCACCATGACCTTCAAGAAGGCCTTGTGTGACTTAGGGTCAAGTGTAAACCTCATGCCTTTCTCTGTAATGGAGAAGTTGGGGATCTCTGAGGTGCAAGCTGCAAAAATCTCACTAGAGATGGCAGACAATTCAAGAAAACAAGCCCATGGACTTGTAGAGGATGTTCTGGTTAAAGTTGAAGATCATCACATCCCTACTGATTTCATAGTCCTAGAGACTGGGAAGTGCATGGATGAATCCATCATCCTTGGCAGACCCTTCCTAGCCACAGCAAGGGCTGTGTTTGATGTTGATAGAGGAGAGTTGATCATTCAAGTGAATGAAGAATCCTTGGTGTTTAAGGCTCAAGGATATCCCTCTATCATCATGGAGAGGAAGCATGAAGAGCTTCTCTCAAAACAGAGCCAAACAGAGCCCCCACAGTCAAACTCTAAGTTTGGTGTTGGGAGGCCACAACCAAACTCTAAGTTTGGTGTTGAACCCCCACATTCAAACTCTAAGTTTGGTGTTGGGAGGTTCCAACATAGCTCTGAGCATTTCTGAGGCTCCATGAGAGTCCTCTGTCAAGCTACTGACATTAAAGAAGCGCTTGTTGGGAGGCAACCCAATGTTATATTTTAATCTATTTTCTTTTGTTATTTTATATTTTTGTAGGTTGATGATCATAAGAAGTCACAAAATCAATGAAAAAAAAAAGCAAAAACAGAATGAAAAACAGAAGAAAAATAGCACACCCTGGAGGAAGAACCCACTGGCGTTTAAACGCCAGTGAGGCTAGCTGTTGGGCATTTAACGCCCAGTCTGGCACCATTCTGGGCGTTTAACGCCAGAAAGGGACACCAGACTGGCGTTAAACGCCAGAAAAGGGCAAGAAGCTGGCGTTAAACGCCAGAAATGGGCACCAGCCCGGCGTTTAATGCCAGAATTGGCACAAAACGAGATTTTGCTTGCCATTTGGTGCAGGGATGACTTTTCCTTGACACCTCAGGATCTGTGGACCCCACAGGATCCCCACCTGCCCCACCACTCTCTCTCTCTCTTCTTCACCCATTCACCAATCACCTCAACACCTCTTCCCCAAAAACCCTTCACCTATCAAATCCCTTCTTTCTCTTCACCACTCACATCCATCCTTCATAAAACCCCACCTATCTCACCATTCAAATTCAAACCCCTTTCCCACCCAAACCCACCATCACTTGACCGAACCATAACCCTCCCCCCACCCCTATATAAACCCATCTTCACTCCTTCATTTTCACACAACCTAAACACCACTTCTTCCCCTTCTTGGCCGAAAACAAAAGCCATTCCCATCTCCTTCATTTCTTCTACTCTCCTCTTTCTTAATTTGCTTGAGGACGAGCAAACCTTTTAAGTTTGGTGTGGTAAAAGCATTGCTTTTTGTTTTTCCATAACCATTTATGGCATCCAAGGCCGGAGAAACCTCTAGAAAGAGGAAAGGGAAGGCAAAAGCTTCCACCTCCGAGTCATGGGAGATGGAGAGATTCATCTCAAGGGTGCATCAAGACCACTTCTATGAAGTTGTGGCCTTGAAGAAGGTGATCCCCGAGGTCCCTTTTTCACTCAAAAAGAGTGAATATCCGGAGATCCGACATGAGATCCAAAGAAGAGGTTGGGAAGTCCTTACCAACCCCATTCAACAAGTCAGAATCTTGATGGTTCAAGAGTTCTATGCCAATGCATGGATCACCAAGAACCATGATCAAAGTGTGAACCCGGATCCAAAGAATTATCTTACTATGGTTCGGGGGAAATACTTGGATTTTAGTCCGGAAAGTGTAAGGTTGGCATTCAATTTGCCCATGATGCAAGGAGATGAGCATCCTTACACTAGAAGGGTCAACTTTGATCAAAGGTTGGACCAAGTCCTCACAGTTATTTGTGAAGAGGGCGCCCAATGGAAGAGAGATTCAAGAGGGAAGCCGGTTCAATTGAGAAGGCATGACCTCAAACCTGTGGCTAGAGGATGGTTGGAGTTTATCCAACGCTCAATCATTCCCATTAGCAACCGGTCCGAAGTTACTATAGACCGGGCTATCATGATTCATAGCATCATGATTGGAGAAGAAATAGAAGTTCATGAGGTTATAGCTCAAGAGCTTTATAAGGTGGCGGACAAGTCCTCTACCTTGGCAAGGTTAGCCTTCCCTCATCTCATTTGTCACCTCTGTTATTCAGTTGGAGTTGACATAGAGGGAGACACCCCTATTGATGAGGACAAGCCCATCACTAAGAAGAGGATGGAGCACACAAGAGACCCCACTCATCATGAGATCCCTGAGATGCCTCAAGGGATGCACTTTCCTTCACAAAACTATTGGGAGCAACTAAACACCTCCCTAGGAGAATTGAGTTCCAACATGGGACAACTAAGGGTGGAGCATCAAGAACACTCCATCATCCTCCATGAAATTAGAGAAGATCAAAGAATCATGAGAGAGGAGCAACAAAGATAAGGAAAAGACATTGAGGAGCTCAAGCACTCCATAGGACCTTCAAGAGGAAGAAAGAGCCGCCATCACTAAGGTGGACCCATTCCTTAATTTCCTTGTTCTTTATTTTCCTGTTTTTCGAATTTTAGTGCTTATGTTTGTCTATGTTTGTGTCTTGTGATCATTAGTGTCTTAGTGTCTATGCCTTAAAGTTATGAATATCCTATGAATCCATCACCTTTCTTAAATGAAAAATGTTCTTAATTGAAAAAGAAAAGAATTGCATGAATTTTGAATTTTATAATAGTTTGATTATTTTGATGTGGTGGCAATACTTTTATTTTCTGAATGTATGCTTAAACAGTGCATATGTCTTTTGAATTTGTGGTTCATGAATGATTGGCTCTTGAAAGAATGATGAAAAAGGAGACATGTTACTGAGGATCTGAAAAATCATAAAAATGATTCTTGAAGCAAGAAAAAGCAATGAAAAAAAAATTTCGAAAAAAAAAGAGAGAAAGAAAAAGAAAGAGAAAAAGAAAGAAAAAGAAAAGAATAGAGTTGTGATCCAAGGCAAAAAGAGTGTGCTTAAGAACCCTGGACACCTCTAGTTGGGGACTCTAGCAAAGCTGAGACACAATCTGAAAAGGTTCACCCAATTATGTGTCTGTGGCATGTATGTATCCGGTGGTAATACTGGAAGACAGAGTGCTTTGGGCCACGGCCAAGACTCAATAAGTAGCTTTGTTCAAGAATCATCATACTTAACTAGGAGAATCAATAACACTATCTGGATTCTGAGTTCCTAAAGAAGCCAACCATTCTGAATTTCAAAGGATAGAGTGAGATGCCAAAACTGTTCAGAGGCAAAAAGCTAAAAGCCCCGCTCATCTAATTAATACTGATCTTCATAGATGTTTTTGGAATTCATTGCATATTCTCTTCTTTTTATCTTATTTGATTTTCAGTTGCTTGAGGACAAGCAACAATTTAAGTTTGGTGTTGTGATGAGCGGATAATTTGTACGCTTTTTGGCATTGTTTTTAGTATGTTTTTAGTATGATCTAGTTAGTTTCTAGTATATTTTTATTAGTTTTTAGTTAAAATTCACTTTTCTGGACTTTACTATGAGTTTGTGTGTTTTTCTGTGATTTCAGGTATTTTCTGGCTGAAATTGAGGGACCTGAGCAAAAATCTGATTCAGAGACTGAAAAGGACTGCAGATGCTGTTGGATTCTGACCTCCCTGCACTCGAAGTAGCTTTTCTGGAGCTACAGAAGCCCAATTGGCGCGCTCTCAACGGCGTTGGAAAGTAGACATCCTGGGCTTTCCAGCAATATATGATAGTCCATACTTTGCCCAAGATTTGATGGCCCAAACTGGCGTTCAAAGTCACCCTCAGAAATCCCAGCGTTAAAGGCCGGAACTGGCACCAAAATGGGAGTTAAACGCCCAAACTGGCACTAAAGCTGGCGTTTAACTCCAAGAGGAGTCTCTACACGAAAATGCTTCATTGCTCAGCCCAAGCACACACCAAGTGGGCCCGGAAGTGGATTTTTATGTCATTTACTCATCTCTGTACACCCTAGGCTACTAGTTCTCTATAAGTAGGACATTATACTATAGTATTGAAAAATCTTGGTTCTTCTGGTTCCCTCTCTGGGACCGAAGCCAATGATCACTCTTGTTCTTATATATTTTCAATGGTGGAGTTTCTACACACCATAGATTAAGGTGTGGAGCTCTGCTGTACCTCGAGTATTAATGCAATTACTATTGTTCTTCTATTCAATTCCGCTTGTTCTTGTTCTAAGATATCACTTGTTCTTCAACTTGATGAATGTGATGATCCGTGACACTCATCATCATTCTCACCTATGAATGTGTGACTGACAACCACCTCCGTTCTACCTTCGATTGGGTGAATATCTCTTGGATTCCTGATACACGATGCATGGTTGATCGCCTGACAACCGAGTGCTCGTCTGACAACCGAGCCAGCCATTTCGTGAGATCAGAGTCTTTGTGGTATAGGCTAGAACTGATGGCGGCATTTAAGAGAATTCGGAAGGTCTAACCTTGTCTGTGGTATTCTGAGTAGGATTCAATGATTGAATGACTGTGACGTGCTTCAAACTCCTGAGGGCGGGGCGTTAGTGACAGACGCAAAAGAATCACTGGATTCTATTCCGGCCTGATCGAGAACCGATAGATGGATAGCCGTGCCGTGACAGGGTGCGTTGAACATTTCCACTGAGAGGATGGGAGGTAGCCACTGACAACGGTGAAACCCTTGCTTGAGCTTGCCATGGAAAGGAGTAAGAAGAATTGGATGAAGACAGTAGGAAAGCAGAGAGACGGAAGGGAAGGCATCTTCATACGCTTATCTGAAATTCCTACCAATGAATTACATAAGTATCTCTATCTTTATCTTTATGTTTTATTTGCATATCACCATACCCATTTGAGTTTGCCTGACTAAGATTTACAAGGTGACCATAGCTTGCTTCATACCAACAATCTCTGTGGGATCGACCCTTACTCGCGTAAGGTTTATTACTTGGACGACCTAGTACACTTGCTGGTTAGTTGTGCGAAGTTGTGTTTATGCCATGGTATTGAGCACCAAGTTTTTGGGGCCATTACTAGGGATTATTTGAGTTTTGAAAAGTATTGATCACAATTTCGCATACCATTGAGCTAAACAGAATTTAGATTGAGAACTTGCAGAAATTTAAATGACTGGAAAGTAACTAATAGAAATTAAAGTGCAGAATCTTAAATGGGGATTTGGGGTAATGAGCATGAAAATAAATGGCAGAAAGTAAAGAGAATGGGTAAGATCAGAGATGGGGTAATCATTGGGTTCAGGAGATGTTGCATTCTCCAGATCAAGTTCATTCTCATCTCTTTCTCAATCAATGCATTCATTGATCTCCTTGGCAATCTTAAGTGATTGGATCCCAATTCCTTGGCAATCCAATCTCTCTAAACTTGAACAATTTCCCAATTCCTTGATTTAATTGCTCATGGGAAGAGATGAAGTGTGGTCACTGATTATACCACATGTATTTCCAAATCAAAGTGTTGGGAGGATTACATGTCACTATATTCGCCCAGACCCCAATTTGGTCCAACATGAGAAAGCATTTCTAGCATGATCTCCTCATCCCTTTTCCAAGGCTCAAAGGAGATCCAATTATGGAGAGTTTCTTTTCCAAGACAACTAACCAATTGATTAAAGATCGAAATCTTTCTAGTAAGATCAAGAGAAAACTATAATTGATCCATCAAATTACAATAGAGCTCCCTAACCCAATGAAAGGGGTTTAGTTGTTCATAGCTCTAGAAATGAAAAATAGCAGAAAAGAAGAATCCATGCTAAAAGTGCAGAAAAGTAAATCTATAGAGAGTAGTTCCTGAAAGTGCCAAGCTTCTCTATAGTTCAAAACTACCCCTATATATACTACTCCTCTTGATCTTCTAGTGAGTTTTTCAAGTCTTGGATGTGGCCTCTGGATCTTGAGTTGAAGCAGTTCTCATCTTTAGTGGGCCCATCTTGCAGAGAAATATGAATTAGGCTTGGGTATTTAGTGAGATTAATGTTGGGTGCCATTGTGGGTTCGAGAACGTTAGTGGCATTCACTTTTTCCACTAACGTTCCACCCTTATGTACCCACGTTAACTCCAACGTTAGTGGTCTTAACGTGACCACTAACGTTGCCTTTTCAATTTTTGGGAACGTTAGTGGGAATCACTTTTCCCATTAACATTGCTTGATGCCCTTTGTTCCTACGTTAGAGTTCACGTTAGTGTAGCTAACGTGACTCTTAACGTAGGTGTGTTTCACCTTCGAGAGCGTTAGTGACACTCACCTTTGTCACTAACGCTCCAAATGCCCAAATTTTCTACGTTGGAGCTCATGTTAACTAAGTTAACGTGGCTCATAACGTAGTAGTGATGCCATCTTCCAACGTTAGTGACAAAAGTAAGTGTCACTAACTTGGCTCTTTGATCTCAACTCCACGTTAACTTTCATGTTAATGGTCTTAACGTGAAAGTTAACGTAGGCAATGCTAGTTGATCCAACGTTAGTGATAAAAGTGAGTGTCACTAACGTTGGCTTTTGTTTTCCTCTTCCGCGTTAGAGTTCACATTAACTAAGTTAACGTGACTCTTAACGTGGATCATTGCCAAGTTCTCCAACGTTAGTGGTGTTCACTTTTACCACTAACGTTCGAGGAAAACGTTATTGGTGTTCACGTTTTCTCTTAACGTTGGAGTTCCCTTTTTCTTCTACGTTAACTACCACGTTAACTTAGTTAACGTGGCAAGTAACGTGAGCTATGGATAGCTTCCCAGGCGTTATTGGTGATCACTTTTCTTATTAACGTTGCAAGCTTTTTACTATTCCACGTTAGTGTTAACGTTAACCTAGTTAACGTGAATACTAACGTGGTTCTTCCATGCTTCCTTTGCCCTAAAATCAAGCAATTAAAGTGCATCAAAGCTCTAGCCAAAGTCATGAGATTATGCATCATCAATTTATCATGCACTTCTAGCAAAATTCTCATGAAATCATGCAAAGTTTACAATAGTTGCTTGAATCAAGGTGTAAGTGCAATTTCATCCAAAACTTGCCTTATTCACTAAGAAAATGCATGAAACTACCCTAAAACAGTAAAGAAAAGGTCAGTGAAACTGGCCTAAATGCCCTGGCATCAGCATTCAGCTTTATGATGGCTCCTAGATATTGAGTAACTTGCTCTCCAGTTACATCTTCATCCTCTTCAGAGGAAGAATAGTTCTCAGAGCTCGTGAATGGTAGAAGGAGGTTTAATGGAATCTCTACGTTCTCTAGATGATCCTCAGATTCCTTAGGTTCCTCAGTTTGGAACTCCTTTTTGTTCAGAGGACGTCCCAAGAGGTCTTCCTCACTGGGATTCACGTCCTTCTCCTCCTTTATGCATTCGGCCATATTGATTATATCTATGGCCTTGCACTCTCCTTTTGGATTTTGTTCTGTATTGCTTGGAAGAGTACTAGGAGGAGTTTCAGTGATTTTCTTACTCAGCTGACCCACTTGTGCCTCCAAATTTCTAATGGAGGATTTTGTTTCACTCATGAAACTTAAAGTGGCCTTAGATAGATCAGAGACTATGTTTGCTAAGCTAGAGGGGCTCTGCTCAAAATTCTCTATTTGTTGCTGAGAAGATGATGGAAAAGGCTTGCTATTGCTAAACCTGTTTCTTCCACCATTATTAAAGCCTTGTTGAGGCTTTTGTTGATCCTTCCATGAGAAATTTGGATGATTTCTCTATGAGAAATTATAGGTGTTTCCATAGGGTTCACCCATGTAATTCACCTCTGCCATTGCAGGGTTCTCAGGGTCATAAGCTTCTTCTTTAGAAGATGCCTCTTTAGTACTGTTGGATGCATTTTGCCATCCATTCAGACTCTAAAAAATCATGTTGACTTGCTGAGTCAACATTTTGTTCTGTGCCAATATGGCATTCAGAGCATCAATTTCAAGAACTCCCCTCTTCTGAGGCGTCCCATTACTCACAGGATTCCTCTAAGAGGAGTACATGAATTGGTTATTTGCAACCATGTCAATGAGTTTCTGAGCTTCTGCAGGCATATTCTTTAGGTGAATGGATCCACCTGCAGAGTGGTCCAATGACATCTTAGACAATTCAGGCAGACCATCATAGAATATATCCAGGATGGTCCATTCTGAAAGCATGTCAAAAGGACACTTTTTGGTCAGTTGCTTGTATCTCTCCCAAGCTTCATAGAGGGATTCACCTTCTTTCTGTCTGAAGGTTTGAACATCCACTCTAATCTTACTCAGCTTTTGAGGAGGAAAGAACTTGGCGAAGAAGGCTGTGACCAGCTTATCCCAAGAATTCAGGCTATCTTTAGGTTGAGAGTCCAACCATACTCTAGCTCTGTCTCTTACAGCAAAAGGGAAAAGCATAAGCCTGTAGACCTCGAGATCAACCCCATTGGTCTTAACGGTATCATAGATCTGCAAGAATTCAGTTAAGAACTGAAAAGGATCTTCTGATGGAAGTCCATGAAACTTGCAATTCTGTTGCATCAGAGAAACTAATTGAGGCTTTAGCTCAAAGTTGTTTGCTCCAATGGCAGGGATTGAGATGCTTCTTCCATGTAAGTTGGAATTTGGTGCAGTAAAGTCACCAAGCATCTTCTTTGCACTGTTGTTGTTATTATTTTCGGCTGCCATCTCCTTTTCCTGTTTGAAAGTTTCAGTTGGGTCCTCTTCATAGTACTGTGCTTTAGCTGCTCTTAGCTTCCTCTTCAAGGTCCTTTCAGGTTCAAGATCAGCTTCAACAAGAATGCCTTTTTCCTTGTTCCTGCTCATATGAAAGAGAAGAAAACAAAGAGAGAAGAGGAATCCTCTATGTCATAGTATAGAGATTCCTTTATGTGAGTAGAAAAAGAGGAGAATAGAGGAAAGAGAAGAAAAATTCGAACACAGAAGAGAGGAGAGGGTTCGAATTTTTGAGATGAAGAGAAGTGTTAGTAAATGAATAAATAAATAGAAAGAGATGAGAGAGAGAGAATTCGAATATTATTTTTTGAAAAAAAGGTTAGTGATTTTCGAAAATTAAAAGAAGAAATAAAATTCAAATTCAAATTTAAAACAATTAGTTAATTAAAAGAATTTTGAAAAAGAGTAAGGTGATTTTCGAAAATCAGAGAGAGGAAAGTAGTTAGGTGGTTTTGAAAAAGATAAGAAACAAACAAAAAGTCAATTAGTTAATTGAAAAAAAGATTTGAAAATCAATTTTGAAAAGATAAGAAGTTAGAAAAGATTTTGAAATCAATTTTGAAAAAGATATGATTGAAAAAGATATTTTGAAAAGATATTATTTTTTTAAAATTAAAATTAATTACTTGACTAACAAGAAACTAAAAGATATGATTCTAGAATTTAAAGATTGAACTTTTCTTAACAAGAAAGTAACAAACTTCAAATTTTTGAATCAATCACATTAATTGTTAGTAAAGTTTTTGAAAATTATGAAATAAAGATAAGAAAAAGATTTTGAAAATCAATTCTAAAATTTTCGAAAACAATGAAAAAATGAAAAAGATTTGATTTTTTGAAAAAGATTTTGAAAAGATAGGATTTTTAAAATTGAAATCTTGACTTGACTAATAAGAAAAAACTTATTTTAAAAATTTTTGACTAAGTCAACCCAAAGATTTCGAAAATTATGAGTAAAACAACGAAAGATTTTTTTATTTTTGAATTTTTTATGAGGAGAGAGAAAAACACAAATATGACCCAAAACATAAAAATTATGGATCAAAACCAATGATGCATGCAAGAACACTATGAATGTCAAGGTGAACATCAAGAACACTTTGAAGATCAAGATGAACATCAAGACTTATTTTTGAAAATTTTCAAGAAAAGAAAAACATGCAAGACACAAAACTTAGAAATTTTTAATGCTTAGACACTATGAATGCAAAAATGCATATGAAAACAACAAAAAACACAAAACAAGAAAATTTAAAGATCAAGCAAGAAGACTTGTCAAGAACAACTTGAAGATCATGAAGAACACATACATGAATTTTCGAAAAATGCAAAAGTTTTTAAAACATGCAATTGATACCAAACTTAAAAATTGACTCAAGACTCAAACAAGAAACACAAAAATTTTTGGTTTTTATGATTTTATAAAATTTTTTTTTTGAAAATTACTTTTTGGAAAAACGAAAACAAAGAAAAAATTTTCTGAATGATTTTTGAAAACTTTTTGAAAAGAAAATTACCTAATCTGAGCAACAGGATGAACCGTCAGTTGTCCAAACTTGAACAATCTCCGGCAACGGTGCCAAAAACTTGATAGGAAAAATTGTGATTTACTCTTTTCATAACTTGAACAATTCTTAGCAATGGCTCCAAAAACTTGGTGCACACTGCTGTGGTTCACTCACATTCTTCACAACTTCGTACAACTAACCAGCAAGTGCACTGGGTCGTCCAAGTAATAAACCTTACGTGAGTAAGGGTCGATCCCACAGAGATTGTTGGTATGAAGCAAGCTATGGTCATCTTGTAAATCTCAGTTAGGCAGATTCAAATGGTTATAATGGTTTTCATAATTAAAAGATAAATAAAGCATAAAATAGAGATAGAGATACTTATGTAAATCATTGGTGGGAATTTCATATAAGTGTATAGAGATGCTTTGTTCCTGTTGAATCTCTGCTTTCCTACTGCCTTCCTTCAATCCTTCTTACTCCTTTCCATGGCAAGCTGTATGTAGGGCATCACCGTTGTCAATGGCTACTTCCCATCCTCTCAGCGAAAATGGTTCAAATGCTCTGTCACAGCACGGCTAATCATCTGTCGGTTCTCGATCATGTCGGAATAGAATCTATTGATTCTTTTGCATCTGTTACTACGCCCAACAATCGCGAGTTTGAAGCTCGTCACAGTCATTCAATCCCTGAATCCTACTCAGAATACCACAAACAAGGTTTAGACTTTCTGGATTATCAAGAATGGCCGCCAATAATTCTAGCTTATACCACGAAGACTCTGATTAAGGAATCCAAGAGATACTCGCTCGTTCTAAGGTAGAACGGAAGTGGTTGTCAGTCACGCGTTCATAGGTGAGAATGATGATGAGTCTCACGGATCATCACATTCATCATATTGAAGTGCAACGAATATCTTAGAACAAGAATAAACTGAATTGAATAGAAAATAGTAGTAATTGCATTAAAACTTGAGGTACAGCAAAGCCGCACACCCTTAATCTATGGTGTGTAGAAACTCCACCGTTGAAAATACATAAGTGATGGTCCAGTCATGGCCGAATGGCCAGCCCTCATGAAGGTCTAAAATCGCATACACTGATTAAAGATCAATCAAAAGACGTCTAATACAATAGTAAAAATGTCCTATTTATACTAGACTAGTTACTAGGGTTTACTGAAATAAGTCTAAATGCAGAAATCCACTTCCGGGGCCCATTTTGGTGTGTGCTTGGGCTGAGCTTGAGCTTTACACGTGTAGAAGCTTCTCTTGGAGTTAAACGCCAAGTTGTAACGTGTTTTTGGCGTTTAACTCTGGTTTGTGACGTGTTTCTGACGTTTTACTCCAGAATGCATTATGAAACTGGCGTTGAACGCCAGTTTGTGTCATCTAAACTCGAACAAAGTATGAACTATTATATATTGCTGGAAAGCTCTTGATGTCTACTTTCCAACGCCGTTGAGAGCGGACCATTTAGAGTTCTGTAGCTTCATAAAATCCATTTCGAGTGTAGGGAGGTCAGAATCCAACAGTATTAGCAGTCCTTTGTCAACCTCCTATCAGATTTTTGCTCAGGTCCCTCAATTTCAGCCAGAAAATACCTGAAATCACAGAAAAATACAAAAACTCATAGTAAAGTCCAGAAATGTGAATTTTGCATAAAAACTAATGAAAACATCCCTAAAATTAGCTAGATCCTACTAAAAACTACCTAAAAACAATGCAAAAAAACGTATAAATTATCCGCTCATCACGCCGCATATCTTATCCAGATTAGCGCCAAAAATCTTATCTTTTCTTTCCCATTCCTAATTTTTCCTTCCTCCCTTCTTACTTACTTATTCTTCCTCTCTTTAACTTCTCATCCTTCTTCACTTCCATTCTATTTTACTTAATTTATTTGCATACTTTTATTCGTTGCATTTTAATTTTGTGCATATTTTTATTTTCTTTTCTAAATTTATTATTTTTCCATCGGTGTTAAAATTTTCTTATTCAACTATTGCATCTTTTCTTGAATTATTCTGGTGCTCCATGACTTGTTTTATTCTGATTGGGTATTATTATTCATAAGTCGATGCTAATTTTTATAATACTGGTATTCCTTTTGCATTAATATGCACTTATACTATCTTGCATTACCCACACTCTCTTTTCCATTGTTGCAATTCTTGCACTATTGATATGCCATGTGCTTATCGTGTTACCTCACTTGCATGTTGTAGCTACCATGTAATTGAGACCCTTATTATTTGGCATTACCCACTTATATTTTATTTGTTTTCTATCATTGTTTTTGGGTTCCTGTTCTTCTTTTTTCTCTTCTTTCAGGCTGGCCACCGACGAAGGAAAAAGAAAGAAACTTCTATATGGGGCAACAAGCAAGTCCATCTGCACAACCTTTGGATGAAAGCATTAGTTGGAGTAACCCATCCACTTGCACATCTTAGCATGCACTAAGGACGGTGCAATCTTTAAGTGTGGGGAGGTCGATACCGACTTCCATGGGTTAGTTACTTCATATTTTAACACCAATGTTTAAATTTTCTTTGTTAAATTAGTTGTTGCATTTGCATGTTTGTTTGATTTTGTGCATATTTTACTACTTGGTTGAAGTAATATTTTCTTTTTCAAGAAAACTTTTTATAGCATTTCACTAATTTGAATTAAACTTTTTGAAAAACTTGTTTGAAGAAATTTTATTCTGGAATATGGTTTAGAGCTCAAACACACAAAACCCAAGAGATTTTGAGCCTAATTGATTGGTTGCATCTTATTGGTGCACAAAATTGTGATCATCAATGGCGCCATCAACATGGTACGCTCAATTCCAATCTCAACTTTTTATCACAACTTCGCACAACTAACCAGCAAGTGTACTGGGTCGTCCAAGTAATAAACCTTACGCGAGTAAGGGTCGATCCCACAGAGATTGTTGGTATGAAGCAAGCTATGGTCACCTTGTAAATCTTAGTCAGGCAAACTCAAATGGATATGGGTGATATACGAATAAAACATAAAGATAAAGATAGAGGTACTTATGTAATTCATTGGTGGGAATTTCAGATAAGCGTATGGAAATGCTTGGTCCCTTCCGTCTCTCTGCTTTCCTACTGTCTTCATCCAATCCTTCTTACTCCTTTCCATGGCAAGCTTATGCAAGGGTTTCACCGTTGTCAGTGGCTACCTCCCATCCTCTCAGTGGAAATGTTCAACGCACCCTGTCACGGCACGGCTTTCCATCTGTCGGTTCTCAATCAGGCCGGAATAGAATCTAGTGATTCTTTTGCGTCTGTCACTAACGCCCCGCCCTCAGGAGTTTGAAGCTCGTCACAGTCATTCAATCATTGAATCCTACTCAGAATACCACAGACAAGGTTTAGACCTTCCGGATTCTCTTGAATGCCGCCATCAGTTCTAGCCTATACCACGAAGACTCTGATCTCACGGAATGGCTGGCTCGGTTGTCAGGCGAGCGCTCAGTTGTCAGGCGATCAACCATGCATCGTGTATCAGGAATCCAAGAGATATCCACCAAATCTAAGGTAGAACGGAGGTGGTTGTCAGGCACACGTTCATAGGTGAGAATGATGATGAGTGTCACGGATCATCACATTCATCAAGTTGAAGAACAAGTGATATCTTGGAACAAGAACAAGCGGAATTGAATAGAAGAACAATAGTAATTGCATTAATACTCGAGGTACAGCAGAGCTCCACACCTTAATCTATGGCGTGTAGAAACTCCACCGTTGAAAATACATAAGAACAAGGTCTAGGCATGGCCGAATGGCCAGCCTCCCAATGATCAAAAGATCTAAAGATCAAAAGATTCCAAAGATCAAAAGATGATAATACAATAGTAAAAGGTCCTATATATAGAGAACTAGTAGCCTAGGGTGTACAGAGATGAGTAAATGACATAAAAATCCTCTTCTGGGCCCACTTGGTGTGTGCTTGGGCTGAGCATTGAAGCATTTTCGTGTAGAGACTCTTCTTGGAGTTAAACGCCAGCTTTGGTGCCAGTTTGGGTGACTTTGAACGCCGGTTTGGGCCATCAAATCTTGGGCAAAGTATAGACTATTATATATTGCTGGAAAGCCCAGTATGTCTACTTTCCAAAACCGTTGAGATCGTGCTAATTGGGCTTTTGTAGCTCCAGAAAATCCACTTCGAGTGCAGGGAGGTCAGAATCCAACAGCATCTGCAGTCCTTTTTAGTCTCTGAATCAGAATTTTGCTCAGGTCCCTCAATTTCTGCCAGAAAATACCTGAAATCACAGAAAAACACACAAACTCATAGTAAAGCCCATAAAAGTGAATTTTAACTAAAAACTAATAAAAATATACTAAAAACTAACTAGATCATACTAAAAACATACTAAAAACAATGCCAAAAAGCGTACAAATTATCCGCTCATCACAACACCAAACTTAAATTGTTGCTTGTCCTCAAGCAACTGAAAATCAAATAAGATAAAAAGAAGAGAATATGCAATGAATTCCAAAAACATCTATGAAGATCAGTATTAATTAGATGAGCAGGGCTTTTAGCCTTTTGCCTCTGAATAGTTTTGGCATCTCACTCTATCCTTTGAAATTCAGAATGATTGGCTTCTTTAGGAACTCAGAATCCAGATAGTGTCATTGATTCTCCTAGTTAAGTATGATGATTCTTGAACACAGCTACTTTATGAGTCTTGGCCGTGGCCCAAAGCACTCTGTCTTCCAGTATTACCACCAGATACATACATGCCACAGACACATAATTGGGTGAACCTTTTCAGATTGTGACTCAGCTTTGCTAGACTCCCCAATTAGAGGTGTCCAGGGTTCTTAAGCACACTCTTTTTGCCTTGGATCACAACTTTATTTCTTTCTTTTTCTTTCTTTTTCTCTTTCTTTTTCTTTTTCTTTCTCTTCTCTTTTTTTTTGTATTCACTGCTTTTTCTTGCTTCAAGAATCATTTTTATGATTTTTCAGATCCTCAGTAACATGTCTCCTTTTTCATCATTCTTTCAAGAGCCAACATTCATGAACCACAAATTCAAAAGACATATGCACTGTTTAAGCATACATTCAGAAAACAAAAGCATTGCCACCACATCAAAATAATTAAACTGTTATAAAATTCAAAATTCATGCAATTCTTCTCTTTTTCAATTAAGAACATTTTTCATTCAAGAAAGGTGATGGATTCATAGGACATTCATAACTTTAAGGCATAGACACTAAGATACTAATGATCACAAGATACAAACATAGATAAACATAAGCACTAAAATTCGAAAAACAGAAAAATAAAGAACAAGGAAATTAAAGAATGGGTCCACCTTAGTGATGGCGGCTTGTTCTTCCTCTTGAAGATCCTATGTAGTGCTTGAGCTCCTCAATGTCTCTTCCTTGTCTTTGTTGCTCCTCTCTCATGATTCTTTGATCTTCTCTAATTTCATGGAGGAGAATGGAATGTTCTTGGTGCTCCACCCTTAGTTGTCCCATGTTGGAACTCAATTCTCCTAGGGAGGTGTTTAGTTGCTCCCAATAGTTTTGTGGAGGGAAGTGCATCCCTTGAGACATCTCAGGGACTTGATGATGAGAGGGGTCTCTTGTTTGCTCCATCCTCTTTTTGGTGATGGGCTTGTCTTCATCAATGGGGATGTCTCCCTCTATGTCAACTCCAACTGAATAACAGAGGTGACAAATGAGATGAGGAAAGGCCAACCTTGCCAAGGTAGAGGACTTGTCCGCCACCTTATAAAGTTCTTAGGATATAACCTCATGAACTTCTATTTCTTCTCCAATCATGATGCTATGAATCATGATAGCCCGGTCTATAGTAACTTCGGACCGGTTGCTAGTGGGAATGATTGAGCGTTGGATAAACTCCAACCATCCCCTAGCCACGGGCTTGAGATCGTGCCTTCTCAATTGAACCGGCTTCCCTCTTGAATCTCTCTTCCATTGGGCACCCTCTTCACAAATGACTGTGAGGACTTGGTCCAACCTTTGATCAAAGTTGACTCTTCTAGTGTAAGGATGTTCATCTCCTTGCATCATGGGCAAGTTGAACGCTAATCTTACATTTTCCGGACTAAAATCTAAGTATTTCCCCCGAACCATAGTAAGCCAATTCTTTGGATCCGGGTTCACACTTTGATCATGGTTCTTGGTGATCCATGCATTGGCATAGAACTCTTGAACCATTAAGATTCCGACTTGTTGAATGGGGTTGGTAAGAACTTCCCAACCTCTTCTTCGGATCTCATGTCGGATCTCCGGATATTCACTCTTTTTGAGTTTGAAAGGGACCTCGGGGATCACCTTCTTCAAGGCCACAACTTCATAGAAGTGGTCTTGATGCACCCTTGAGATGAATTTTTCCATCTCCCATGACTCGGAGGTGAAAGCTTTTGCCTTCCCTTTCCTCTTTCTAGAGGTTTCTCTGGCCTTGGATGCCATAAATGGTTATGGAAAAATAAACGCAATGCTTTTACCACACCAAACTTAAAAGGTTTGCTCTCCTCGAGCAAAAGAAGAAAGAAGAGAGTAGAAGAAGAAGAAATGAAGGAGAAGGAGATGGCTTTGTGGTTCGGCCAAAAGGGGGGAAGAAGTAGTGTTTAGGTTGTGTGAAAATGAAGGAGTGAAGATGGGTTTATATAGGAGTGGGGGGAGGGTTATGTTCGGCTATGGGAGGGTGGGTATGGGTGGGAAAGTGGTTTGAATTTGAATGGTGGGGTGGGTGGGGTTTTATGAAGGATGGATGTGAGTGGTGAAGAGAAAGATGGGATTTGATAGGTGAAGGGTTTTTGGGGAAGAGGTGTTGAGGTGATTGGAGAATGGGTGAAGAAGAGAGAGGGTGGTGGGGTAGGTGGGGATCCTGTGGGGTCCACAGATCCTAAGGTGTCAAGGAAAAGTTATCCCTGCACCAAGTGGCGAGCAAAAATGCCCTTTGTGCCATTTCTGGCGTTAAACGCCGGGCTGGTGCCCCTTTCTGGCGTTTAACGCCAACTTCTTGCCCTTTACTGGCGTTTAACGCCAGTCTGGTGCCCCTTTCTGGCGTTAAACGCCCAGAATGGTGCCAGACTGGGCGTTAAACGCCCATCTGCTAGCCTTACTGGCGTTTAAACGCCAGCAAGATCTTCCTCCAGGGTGTGCTATTTTTCTTTCTGTTTTTCATTTTGTTTTTGCTTTTTCAATTGATTTTGTGACTTCTCATGATCATCAACCTACAGAAAACATAAAATAACAAAAGAAAATAGATAAAATATAACATTGGGTTGCCTCCCAACAAGCGCTTCTTTAATGTCAGTAGCTTGACAGAGGGCTCTCATGGAGCCTCAGAGATGCTCATAGCAATGTTGGAACCTCCCAACACCAAACTTAGAGTTTGAATGTGGGGGTTCAACACCAAACTTAGAAGTTGGTTGAGGCCTCCCAACACCAAACTTAGAGTTTGACTGTGGGGGCTCTGTTTGGCTCTGTTTTGAGAGAAGCTCTTCATGCTTCCTCTCCATGATGACAGAGGGATATCCTTGAGCCTCAAACACAAGGGATTCTTCATTCACTTGAATGATCAATTCTCCTCTGTCAACATCAATCACAGCCTTTGCTGTGGCTAGGAAGGGTCTGCCAAGGATGATGGATTCATCCATGCACTTCCCAGTCTCTAGGACTATGAAATCAGCAGGGATGTAATGGTCTTCAACTTTTACCAGAACATCCTCTACAAGTCCATAAGCTTGTTTTCTTGAGTTATCTGCCATCTCTAGTGAGATTTTTGCAGCTTGCACCTCAAAGATCCCTAGCTTCTCCGTTACAGAGAGAGGCATGAGGTTTACACTTGACCCTAGGTCACACAAGGTCTTCTTGAAGGTCATGGTGCCTATGGTACAAGGTATTGAAAACTTCCCAGGATCCTGTCTCTTTTGAGGTAATTTCTGCCTAGACAAGTCATCCAGTTCTTTGGTGAGCAAAGGGGGTTCATCCTCCCAAGTCTCATTTCCAAATAACTTGTCATTTAGTTTCATGATTGCTCCAACGTATTTAGTAACTGGCTCTTCAGTGACATACTCATCCTCTTCAGAGGAAGAATACTCATCAGAGCTCATGAATGGCAGAAGTAAGTCCAATGGAATCTCTATGGTCTCATTTTGAGCCTCAGATTCCCATGGTTCCTCATTGGGGAACTCATTGGAGGCCAGTGGACGTCCATTGAGGTCTTCCTCAGTGGCGTTCACTGCCTCTCCTTCCTCTCCAAATTCGGCCATGTTGATGGCCTTGCACTCTCCTTTTGGATTTTCTTCTGTATTGCTTGGAAAAGTACTAGGAGGGAGTTCAGTAATTTTCTTGCTCAGCTGACCCACTTGTGCCTCCAAGTTTCTAATGGAGGACCTTGTTTCAGTCATGAAACTTTGAGTGGTTTTGATTAGATCAGAGACCATGGTTGCTAAGTCAGAGGTGTTCTGCTTAGAACTCTCTGTCTGTTGCTGAGAAGATGATGGAAAAGGCTTGCTATTGCTAAACCTGTTTCTTCCACCATTACTATTGTTGAAACCTTGTTGAGGTCTCTGTTGATCCTTCCATGAGAGGTTTGGATGAGTTCTCCATGAAGGATTGTAGGTGTTTCCATAGGGTTCTCCCATGTAATTCACCTCTTCCATTGAAGGGTTCTCAGGATCATAAGCTTCTTCCTTAGATGAAGCTTCCTTAGTACTGCTTGGTGCATTTTGCATTCCAGACAGACTTTGAGAAATCATATTGACTTGTTGAGTCAATATTTTGTTCTGAGCCAATATGGCATTCAGAGTGTCAATCTCAAGAACTCCTTTCTTCTGATTAGTCCCATTGTTCACAGGATTCCTTTCAGAAGTGTACATGAATTGGTTATTTGCAACCATTTCAATTAGTTCTTGAGCTTCTGTAGTCATCTTCTTCAGATGAAGAGATCCTCCAGCAGAGCTATCCAAAGACATCTTGGACAGTTCAGACAGACCATCATAGAAAATACCTATGGTGCTCCATTCAGAAAGCATATCAGAGGGACACTTTCTGATCAATTGTTTGTATCTTTCCCAAGCTTCATAGAGGGATTCTCCTTCCTTCTGTCTGAAGGTTTGGACTTCCACTCTAAGCTTACTCAATTTTTGAGGTGGAAAGAACTTTGCCAAGAAGGCATTGACTAGCTTTTCCCAAGAGTTCAGGCTTTCTTTAGGTTGTGAGTCCAACCATGTCCTAGCTCTGTCTCTTACAGCAAAAGGGAATAGCATAAGTCTGTAGACCTCAGGGTCAACCCCATTAGTCTTGACAGTGTCACAGATTTGCAAGAATTTAGCTAAAAACTAATGAGGATCTTCCAATGGAAGTCCATGGAACTTGTAATTCTGTTGCATTAGAGAAACTAATTGAGGCTTAAGCTCAAAGTTGTTTGCTCTAATGGCAGGGATAGAGATGCTTCTCCCATAGAAGTCGAGAGTAGGTACAGTAAAGTCACCCAGCACCTTCCTTGCATTGTTGGCATTGTTGTTGTTTTCGGCTGCCATGTGTTCTTCTTCTTTGAAGATTTCTGTTAGGTCCTCTACAGAGAATTGTGCCTTAGCTTCTCTTAGTTTTCGCTTCAAGGTCCTTTCAGGTTCAGGGTCAGCCTCAACAAGAATGCTTTTGTCTTTGCTCCTGCTCATAAGAAAGAGAAGAGAACAAGAAAATGTGGAACCTCTATGTCACAGTATAGAGATTCCTTGAGGTGTCAGAGGAAAAGAAAAATGGAAGGCAGAGGTAGAGAATTCGAACTTATCAAGAAAGATGGAGTTCGAATTTGTGCATTAAGGAATAGTGTTAGTCCATAAATAGAAGGATGTGAGAAGAGGGGAAGTAATTTTCGAAAATTAAGTAAAAGATTTTGAAAACAATTTGAAAAACACTAATTGATTTTCGAAAATAAAAGTGGGAAAGAAATAAAGTGATTTTTGAAAAAGATTTTGAAATTAGAAATTAAAAAGATATGATTGAAAACTATTTTGAAAAAGATGTGGTTAAGAAGATATGATTGGTTTTAAAAAAAATGTGATTGAGAAGATATGATTTGAAAAACATTTTAAAAAGATTTGATTTTGAAAATTAATGACTTGGCTATCAAGAAAAGATATGATTCAAACATTAAACCTTTCTCAACAGAAAAGGCAACATACTTGAATTGTTGAATCAAATCATTAATTGATGGCAAGTATTTTTTTTTTAAAATGGAAAGAAATTGATTTTTGAAAAAGATTTGATTGAAAAGATTTGATTTGAAAAAGATTTGGTTTTGAAAAGGTTTTTGAAAACTTAAAAAAAAATTTGATTTGAAAACAAAATCTTCCCTCTTGTGCCATCCTGGCGTTAAACGCCCAGAATGGTGCACATTCTGGCGTTTAACGCCCAAAACTCTACCCTTTTGGGCGTTAAACGCCCAGCCAGGTACCCTGGCTGGCGTTTAAACGCCAGTCTGTCTTCTTTACTGGGCATTTTGAACGCCCAGCTTTTTCTGTGTAATTCCTCTGCAGTATGTTCTGAATCTTCAATTCTCTGTATTATTGACTTGAAAAGACACAAATTAAAAATATTTTTGGATTTTTAATAGTGAAGAATAATCAAAATGTAACTAAAATCAAATAACAATGCATGCAAGACACCAAACTTAGCAGTTTGTATACTACTGACGCTAACAAAATGAGAATGCATATGAGACACATAATCACTCAAGTCAAGAGAATTTAAAAATCAGAGCAATGAAATCATCAAGAACAACTTGAAGATTAATGAAGACACATGCATGAATGCAAGAAGAACAGAAACATACAATTGACACCAAACTTAACATGAAACACTAGACTCAAACAAGAAATTTTTGGATTTTATGATTTTGTAAATTTTTTGTGCTTTTTCGAAAATTAAGTGGAAAAGAAAATAAAGGTATCAAAATTCTTAATGAGAATTCCAGGAATCATTGCAATGCTAGTCTAAGACTCCGGTCCAGGAATTAGACATGGCTTCATAGCCAGCCAAGCTTTCAAAGAAAGCTCCGGTCCAAAACACTAGACATGGCCAATGGCCAGCCAAGCCTTAGCAGATCACTGCTCCAACAGCAAGATTGATAGAAATCAGCAAGCTCTTGTGATGATAAGTTGAAACCTCGGTCCAATAAAATTAGACATGGCTTCACAGCCAGCCAGACTTCAACAGATCATCATGAAACTCTAGAATTCATTCTTAAGAATTTTGAAGAAAAAATACCTAATCTAAGCAACAAGATGAACCGTCAGTTGTCCATACTCGAACAATCCCCGGCAACGGCGCCAAAAACTTGGTGCACGAAATTGTGATCATCAATGGCGCCATCAACATGGTACGCTCAATTCCAATCTCAACTTTTTATCACAACTTCGCACAACTAACCAGCAAGTGTACTGGGTCGTCCAAGTAATAAACCTTACGCGAGTAAGGGTCGATCCCACAGAGATTGTTGGTATGAAGCAAGCTATGGTCACCTTGTAAATCTTAGTCAGGCAAACTCAAATGGATATGGGTGATATACGAATAAAACATAAAGATAAAGATAGAGGTACTTATGTAATTCATTGGTAGGAATTTCAGATAAGCGTATGGAGATGCTTGGTCCCTTCCGTCTCTCTGCTTTCCTACTGTCTTCATCCAATCCTTCTTACTCCTTTCCATGGCAAGCTTATGCAAGGGTTTCACCGTTGTCAGTGGCTACCTCCCATCCTCTCAGTGGAAATGTTCAACGCACCCTCTCACGGCACGGCTATCCATCTGTCGGTTCTCAATCAGGCCGGAATAGAATCCAGTGATTCTTTTGCGTCTGTCACTAACGCTCCGCCCTCAGGAGTTTGAAGCTCGTCACAGTCATTCAATCATTGAATCCTACTCAGAATACCACAGACAAGGTTTAGACCTTCGGATTCTCTTGAATGCCGCCATCAGTTCTAGCCTATACCACGAAGACTCTGATCTCACGGAATGGCTGGCTCGGTTGTCAGGCGAGCGCTCGGTTGTCAGGCGATCAACCATGCATCGTGTATCAGGAATCCAAGAGATATCCACCCAATCTAAGGTAGAACGGAGGTGGTTGTCAGGCACACGTTCATAGGTGAGAATGATGATGAGTGTCACGGATCATCACATTCATCAAGTTGAAGAACAAGTGATATCTTGGAACAAGAACAAGCGGAATTGAATAGAAGAACAATAGTAATTGCATTAATACTCGAGGTACAGCAGAGCTCCACACCTTAATCTATGGTGTGTAGAAACTCCACCGTTGAAAATACATAAGAACAAGGTCTAGGCATGGCCGAATGGCCAGCCTCCCAATGATCAAAAGATCTAAAGATCAAAAGATTTCCAAAGATCAGAAGATGATAATACAATAGTAAAAGGTCCTATATATAGAGAACTAGTAGCCTAGGATGTACAGAGATGAGTAAATGACATAAAAATCCTCTTCCGGGCCCACTTGGTGTGTGCTTGAGCTGAACATTGAAGCATTTTCGTGTAGAGACTCTTCTTGGAGTTAAACGCCAGCTTTGGTGCCAGTTTGGGCGTTTAACTCCCACTTTGGTCCCAGTTCCGGCGTTTAACGCTGGAAATTCTATGGGTGACTTTGAACGCCGGTTTGGGCCATCAAATCTTGGGCAAAGTATGGACTATCATATATTGCAGGAAAGCCCAGGATGTCTACTTTCCAACGCCGTTGAGAGCGTGCCAATTGGGCTTCTGTAGCTCCAGAAAATCCACTTCGAGTGCAGGGAGGTCAGAATCCAATAGCATCTGCAGTCCTTTTTAGTCTCTGAATCAGAATTTTGCTCAGGTCCCTCAATTTCAGCCAGAAAATACCTGAAATCACAGAAAAACACACAAACTCATATTAAAGCCCATAAAAGTGAATTTTAACTAAAAACTAATAAAAATATACTAAAAACTAACTAGATCATACTAAAAACATACTAAAAACAATGCCAAAAAGCGTACAAATTATCCGCTCATCACTTATCAACTAATATTTTATTTTGGGTGTGTGTTGTTTTCTCTAAAATTGTGATTTTTATCTTCCTTAATTCTATATTTCCATTATTTGATGTATGCATGCACTTATGTGATTGAGGCCTTGTTTCACTCAACTTACATACCCATATGGCCTTACCCTTTCATTATCCTTTGCAAACCAATTTGAGCCTATTTTACCCCATTTGTTCTTTACTTTAGCTCATCACTAACTCTAAGTAGAAAAAAATAATGTCCTTAATTTGAATCCTTGGTTAGGTTAGACTAGTGAGAGTGCTCAAGAATTAAGTGTGGGAAAAAGTGGGTTTGGAAACGTTTGGTTTACTAATTAGGTGTTGTATATCTTTATGAAAATTTGAAAAAAAATTTTAGGACATGTTCATGTATTCAATAATTTAATCATATGCATTGAGAAAATTAGAAAAAAAATAAAATAAAAAAAGAAGAAAAAGAGAAAAAGAAGAGAAAAAAGGGCAAATAATAAAAAGGGGACAAAATGCCCCAAAGTAAATGGTGATAGCAATGCATATGTACTGTACTTAAATTTGGGATGCATGAATGTGTGGTAAACATCGTTAATGGGAAGTTAAATTTTGTATTGTAATTACATGGATTGTCCTAAGTTAGGTGGGAAGTTTAGGTTAATTAAGGATTCAGATTTTAGTCCACTTGACCAAATACAATCCTACCTTGACCTTGACCCCATTACAACCCTTAAAAGACCTCTTGATTTGTGTATTTGTGCATTAAACTTTTGTTGATTGGTAGAAGAAGAGCAAGCCTTAGAAAGCAAGGTTAGTAGAGAATTGAGAGAATCGAACCTTAAACACATGAGTGATTAAAGTGTATGCACTTCCGGTGAGGGTTCGATGCTTGATTCCTTGTTCCTGGCTTTCATGAGCTATTTTCTTCTTACAAGTCTATTTGTACTTCATTTTTATTATTTGAATTAGTGAAATCCAGTTCATATTTATTCTTGAAAGATTTATTTACTTCTTCACCAAGTAGGTAGAATCATTTTTGCATGTAGTTTCATTCATATAGATAGGTTGCATTTCATAGATTCTACCATTCTCCTTCACTCTTTTAGTTCTCTTGAGCTTAGCATGAGGACATGCTAATATTTAAGTGTGGGGAGGTTGATAAACCACTATTTTATGGTTTATCTTGTGCTCAATTCAGTGGTTTTTATCAACTCTTTACCCACTTATTCATACTAAATGCATGGCTTTACATTTTCCTTCCTGATTTTGTGCTATGATTGAAAACATGCTTCTTTGGCCTTATATTTGCTAATATTAATCCCCTCTTATTACCATTCGATACTGTGATATGTGTGTTAAGTGATTTTAGAGATTACAGGGCAGGAATGGCTTAGAGGATGGAAAGCAAGCATGCAAAAGTGGAAGGAATACAAGAAACTGAAGAAACTGCTAAAGCTGTCCAGTCTGACCTCCTGTTACTAAATTGACCATAACTTGAGCTACAAGAAGTCCAAATGACGCGGTTTTAGTTGCGTTGGAAAGCTAGCGTTCAGTTCTTCATAACGATATATAATTTGCCATAGCTGCTCTGAAGCCAGGCGACGCGCACGCGTGGATCACGCAGACGCATGCTGGATATATCAGAAAATGCTGGGGGCGATTTCTGGGCTGTTTTTGACCCAGTTTTTGGCCATGAAAACACAGATTTGAGGTTATAAAGTGGGAGAATGCATCCATTCAACAAAATTCACACAACATTCATAATTCATAATTTGAGGTTTTAGATGTAGTTTTTAGGGAGAGAGGTTCTCTCCTCTCTCTTAGGTTTTAGGATTTAGGATTTCTTTTAGGATTAGGATTTCTACTTCTTAATTTCCAGGTTCAATATTCCTTTTATTTATTTTCCTAATTTAATTTATGAACTTTTTCATGTTTGATTTGATTTCTTTTATTAATGCAATTTGAGGTATTTCAGATATATGATTTTTATTTAGCTTTCTTAATTCTTGGCTATGGTTGAGTAATTAGAGACTCTTGAGTTATCAAACTCTTTTGTTGATTGATAATTGGAAGTTGCTAATTGGCTTGAATTCCACTAACTCCAGTCTTTCTTTGGGAATTGACTAGGACTTGAGGATTCATATTGATTTATCCACTTGACTTACCTTCATAGTTAGAGGTTGACTAAGTGGGAGCAACGAGCAATTCTTATCACAATTGATAAGGATAACTAGGATAGGACTTCTAATTTTCATACCTTGCCAAGAGTTTTTTTAGCTATTGATTTATTAATTCCTGCAATTTATTTCTCCTGTTCAAACCTTTCAAAAATCCAAAAATACTATTTTTCATAACCAATAATAAAACACACCTCCCTGCAATTCCTTGAGAAGACGACCCGAGGTTTGAATACTTCAGTTTATAAATTTTACTGGGTTTGTTACTTGTGACAACCAAAACTTTTGCACGAAAGGATTTTCTGTTGGTTTAGAAACTATACTTACAACACGATTATATTTTTGTGAATTTCTTTACCGATAGAAATCCGTTCGTCATTGGTGTATGAATGATTATATATGAATTGATGCTAATTGTTGGTTGTATTGGATTAGAGTGGTTGATGATGATTATTGGGAATTGTTGGTGTTAATGAGTATTGATGATTGGTGTTGTGGATGAGGGTTGTTGATATGGTTGTTAAGTTGTTAAATGTTGAGGTATGATGATTTTTGATAAATTATGATGGGTTGATAATTTTTGAGTATATTGATGAATTATGATGTTATAATGATAATATCATATGAAATATTTAGATTGAGGTGAAATGAGGTTATTTGATGACTATTGTTGAAGGATGTGAGTTTTATGAGCGTTTGTAGTGATTGTTGGTATGTAAATGGTGGATGATGCTTATGAGTGTTTGTGGTGGTTTTGGATGTTGATGATGATTTTGATTATTGGTTATTATGGTCCATGTTGAAAGTAAATGAGTGAAGTGGTTTGATGAATTGAATGGTTGAAGTAGTGTTGGGTAATGAATTTTGGGTTGTTTTAGTATGGTTGAAATGTGATTGAATTGGTATTGGATTCAGGTTTGGTTAAGAATTGAGGATTGGAGGTTTTGGGTATAAATGGATTTTTGATGAACTTTGTCTGATCATTACTTTTTCCTCGGTTTTCAAAATTTGTTGAATTTAGATTAGAATCAAAGATTATTGAAAACCCTTCGATTTGATATAAAGTTTGCAAAATTTGAAATTTTGTATTGGAAGTTATGATCATTCAAAGTTGGTCATGAAAATCTGAAATTCTACAAAGTTACAGAATTTCAAGATTTCTGGTATGTGTGCACGCACAGCCTTGTGCGCACGTACAACCCTGCGAAAATATTATTCTGTGCAGATGCATAGACCTGTGTGCACACACAGGCAGGGGAAGGGGCTCTGGTGGCAGTGCTAGCATAGTTTGTGCACGCACACATCAATGAAGAATTACAACCTGTGCGGACACACAGCCCTGTGCGCACGCATAAGTCGGGAAGGGACGTCTATTAAGGGCGCTCACACAGCTTGTGCGAGTGAACAAACTTTATAAATTTTAGTACCTGTGCGTACGCACCCCCTGTGTGTATGCACGCTTTCAAAATCTTCCTGGGCGTGTGCACGCACACTCCTGTGCGGACGCACACGCCCTGTTTCATAAATTTAAACTTTGTTTTCAACTATTTCACCTTCCCAACAAGGTTGTAAGCTTCTATAACACAATTTTAAGGCTTTTGGGCTTAGATTTGAGTATGAGAATAAGGGAAATAGGCTAAGGGTTTTAGTTGATAGTTATATTGGAAAGTTAGAGAACGGAGGTTTAGGTTTCTGATGTATTGATGTTGAGTTTGCTTGAGAGAGAAGGAAGAGTAGTGAACTTGGTGATTACTGATGATGGATTGAGAAACCATGGAACTAAGGAGTTTGGAATAGAAATGGTAAATGGCTAAGGTTGATGGAATGAATATGAGTGGAAGTGTGTTATGAGGAGTGGCCTCTGAGATTGAATATGTAATTATACTATGCATTGTTCTCCGTCGTAGGGGCGGTGGCAGAATCCCGCCTACGTTCGGATGTGAGAGTTGAAGTTGGACTTCTCACTCATACTTTTTGCAACTAGAGGAAGGTGGTAGGGCACATCCCCTCGGAATATTTCCCTCTAAAAGGAGAAAGTGGTACGGCACTTATTCCTGGAATTATTCCTCCTGAAAATGCGACTTCTCTCTTATTGCAAGGTGGTAGGGCACTAACCCACGGAATCATGTGACAACTAGAGGAAGGTGGTGGGGCACGCTCCCTCAGAATATTTCCCTCTAAAAAGAGAAGGTGGTAGGGCACTCTCCCTCGGAATTTTCCTCCTTATGCACAATAGAGAGACTGGTTCGGGAGTTGTCGATCAGCTTTGCCGTCGGGTTTGGCACAATAACCGACATGTGATATCACAGCCAATAGGACAGACATTCATCATGTGCATCTTCTATCTACTTGCTTGCTTTGTTTACTTGAGTTTGCCTAATTGTATAAAATGCTTACTTGCTTCTTGAATTACTTGTCGTATATGAATATTATCTGTGTTTTACTTGCTTGCACTAATTGTGATTGTCTGGTGCTGAGGAGGTTAGGTAGGCAGTGGCGATGGGATCGCACGGAGGGTAGGTTGGCAAGGGCTGTGGGATACAGCGGTGTGACTAGTTTAGTTAGAATTCCCCTAAGTTTAGATAACCCGGTTTATGGTTTAAGTTCTTTATTTATTTATTTTTGTTCTAAGCTTGAATATCAGTATGTGATGTGAAGTTCTAGGATTGCCTTCGACGTCCTGGGGCCTTACATCTTACATCATTGGGCACTGTTACCAGACTGAGAACCTCCAGTTCTCATTCCATACTTTGTTATTATTTTTCAGATGCAGGTCGTAATCTACTTCGGTGAGATTGCGGATATGGTGACAGAGTGGAGTATGGCTCCTCCTTGGTTTAATTTATATTGCTTTGTTATAGTTACTCTCACATCTTTTTGTGTTTTAACTTTATGGCCTTAGAGACTTACTTGAGAGATAGGTTGTATAAGCTGTTTTAATTCTAAAACTCTGTATATCTCTATTTGTAACTAGTCGATTTAAACTCCGCAAGCTGTGGCTAGTTCTCTATGATTATTATATTCTTACATTTATATATGTTTCATTCTCTTATACCTATACCTTGTATCTTATGCGTTAGCTTCATGTGAACGTTTTCGCGCTTTCTAAATTCTGTTCTTGAGTTCAATCCTTCATCAGGCTTCTAGAATATATTACTTCCTTCTATATATATATATATATATATATATATATATATATATATATATATATATATATATATATATATATATATATATATATATATATATATAAGCCTTAGAACTGTCGTAACCTCTGATTAACCTTTGCTTTACGGCTAAAGGTAAAGCTTAGGGTAATTTGGGTGTTACAGTGTTGTTACCTTATTATACAAGTAACGCGTCTTATTTTATGGCATCTTGTAGCTTGGAAAAGGTGTTGCCGAGGCACTGTCGACGATGATTCGCGAAGCTTTTGTGCAAGGGATAACAGCAGTCCTCCCAGAGATTGTGAAAACAGTTGGTTCCTCACCAAAAAGTGGGAGTGATGGTGTAAAGCTTTTGAATACTGCTCCAGATGTTACACCGCCATCGGACACTTTGAAATTCATAAAGCTTTCGAATATCACTCCAGTTGTTACTCCACTGTTGGACCCTTTGAAAGAAATACTTGATACCAATCCCTCAATATGTTTGGGTAATGAACCACTCACGAAGAAGAGTACTTGGAGGTACAAGAGAAAAAAGCGTGGATTACCGGTCTCTGTAGTTAAGGTTTTATGTTTTTATTTTTAAATAACAACTATTAAATACCACTTAGATATCATTTGATCAAAATAGTACACAATAGATGATGTTATAGTTCCCAAAGTACAAAATCATTCAACCATTGGATTTGCCACTATTCCATTTAGGGGTGAAGAACTTTTTAATATTCTCACATATTATAATATTAATGTTAAGTCATAAAATACAATCTCTTCCTCAACTTCTCCCCTCTTTTTCACTAGATATGAGGTCTGAGCTTCACTGTTGACGGCTTTAGGCTCGTGAGTACTAGTTTCTTTTTTGGTCATCATATTGTGCGTGTTAGTGACATTAGAAGGTTGATTAGAATCCTGATTAATACTAGGGAGCTAAATTTCAATTAGTGATATGAGAATTTGATTTGTTGATGTCGTGGAAAGCTGATCAATTGAGAGGACATTATTGACAAATAAGTAACTGTGCCTAAAATAATTTTCATATTTTTTGGAGTTACAGAAAGAATTGCAATTTGCGGAGAAACTTCCTCCAGGGCGTCCATAACTTTACTACAACAACTACAATCCAAATATAGACGGAGATGACATGCCACGTGTGAGTACTTAACTTTTCGGATAACGTTAGTAAATGAAAAATTTTTATTTTTAATATGAAAAAGGAAATATCTGGCTGATTTTGTGTGTATACTTTGAGTAAATAATTAACGTTATAACATTGTGCTTTTCCATCCTCGGTAATTAAGTTGGGAAAAAAATTATATTTTATGCAAATGCAACTTTAGTATTTATATTATCGATATAAGTGTGGCTTTAGTTAGTAACTTATAAATATTTTTACTGCGGCTTAAAACACTTTCCATGTTTTCGTTAGATCTGAAAACGCTAAAATCCAACTTATAAATATTTATATTATTTTTATAATTGCATTTTTTCCTACTTTGTGTTGATCAAAATGAATGAGCATTGAGCTTTTTTTTGTTCCAATCTATTTTTATAGTGTTTGGACCTTTTATTTCGGCCAACTAAAGAGATAAAATTTTATGATAAAGAATTGGTCATTACTTCTTACATCTTTGGAAACAATTTGGATCCAGAGTAAGTAAAATTAATTTTATGATAAAGAATTGGCCGTTACTATTTTACTCATCTTGTAGATTTTCCACATTTCGAAATCGAAAAACTAGGTTTTACTGTTCTTCTACGTTTTTCTAGGTTTTACTGTTCTTCTTGTTCTAGCTCTCATTTTACTGTTTTTAATGTTCTTCTTTTTCTAGGTTTTACTGTTCTTCTTGGTTCTAGGTTTTATTGTTCTTCTTAGTTGTTCTAGGTTTTACTGTTCTTTTTGTTCTAGTTTTTCTCGTAACTGATTTTTGGGAGTATATTGTGTAATTTGGTGGGTGTATATGGAGTAATTTGTTGGGTGTATATGGCATAATTTGTTGGGTGTATATTTTTGAACTGATATAGTGTAATATAATCAACTGTTGCAACTGTTCTAATATTGCTTGTCCTTGGGTGTATATTGGTTGACCTTGTAATGTTGCTTGATCTTGTATATTTATGAATGTTTGAGTGAATTGAACATCATTTTAAACTGATCTAATTAAATACTTATGAGAATCCGTATAGGTGTATGTGGCTGATCTATGGGTGTATGTGACTGATATCTATGGGTGTATTTTTCATTTCAGAAAAAATGGCAAGCAAAAATCAAGCTGGAAAAAATATAAGAACAAATATATGTCTTAGATCAAATTAGTTTTTCATAATAGAAATATATCTGACTCTAATTTTGCTTTGTTTGCAGCAAACCAAAGACCTTAAGTGTGCAACCCATTTGTTAAGTGAGAAATTCAGAAATATGAGTGAGGAGAAGAAAGCAATTGTTAGGGATTTGGGATTAGGTGGCCTGATGCACATCCCGCCGTTAAGGGTGCATCACCAAATCTTAAAGGAGTTGGCTAACTCCTTTAAATTAGGGGAAAACAGACTCGAAACCGGCTACGGTTCGTTTAAAGTAAGACCAAGAACAATAGGGGCTGCACTTGGCATCAACGCGTCAGGTAACTTGTTACAAACATAGGTCTATATGAGCCATATTGTGGTGTATTTTAAGTGATGCTTGGTTGTATTTCAAGTGATTTTCATACAATGTTGTTTTCCTTTTTGTAGGAGATCTACTGCCTCAGAAAGTCAATTATAAGGATCTTTCATAAGTTCGACCTATACCTACTTACCTACTATTGGATTTGAACCAATGACTACCACCGTATGAAAGCAATACTCTAACCACTGAGTTAAGTATGTCATTTTTTAGAAAAAAATGGAAAGAAAAGGGAAGTGGGGACCCGTCTATCAGATCAATGGATTATAAAAGGAATATTAAATATACGCAATACCAAGGCAATATCAATAAAAAAGAATTTGATCACGGAATATTCATCTTGACAAGAATTTTTGGATATAACAAACAAATTTTTAGAAGATTCTAGGGGAAGACCCTCAAAAATCTGACAGATGATATATGGCTATTGGTGTTGATAATGAACAGGATCGCCTCATGTTCAAGAGAATTTTCATCCTCTATATACAGATAGCGTTCCTGTTACCAACCACAATAAACAAAATCTCCCATGTGCACCTGGCACCAATTTTCAAGATGGACACAATAACAGAGAGGAACTGGGGAGCACATGTTCTGAATTTTATCATCATGGGAATAACAGATTACAATCTCAAAAAGAAAAAGGCAATTGATGGCTGCCTATTTGCCCTGATGATAGTTTACTTCCATCTATCAAAAAATAAAGACAAGAAGGGGGGAGAAAGACCTCCAGAACCCTGGATTGCCAACTGGACTAGAGAGCGGTTGGTTGAAAGAATGAGGGCAGAAATGGAGGAACATATGGTAAGTGAACAAAATATCTTGGGTGTATTTTATTTACTTGAATGATGTTAACTAACATTTCTAATGTTTCAGGGAATTGTAAAGATGGCCGAAACAAAGGAGAAAATGAAAGAAATAAAGGAAAAAGAAAAAACCAAAAAAACCAAAAAAATAAAAAAAGGAAGGCAAGTTCATCATCATCATTTGAGAGTGAAACAACTAAAAGTGAAGACCATTCTACCTTTGAGTCTGAGACTGAAGAAGACTCAGAGGATCCAACAAGGAAACAATCCACCCAAAAAGCCAAAAAGTAAGTAACATACTTGGGTGTATTTTGTTTATTCAGTTGGGTGTGTTTTGTGCATTCATTTGGGTGTATTTTGTTGCACAGGGGTATGTCTTATTGGGGTGTATATTTCCGATTTTAAGGTGTTTTCTTTGCTCATAATTGTTTCTGGTTTGCCAGGGAGAAAGAAGTTGACCTGCGATCGACAGAAAGTCACTATGTCTCATCTAAAACGTACGAACCTTTATTTGATAAAATCTTGTTATCCTGCTTTAACAGTATGGTCTTTTTACTGAATAATATCTACTCTATGTTTAGAATACCGGATGTAAACTTAGGAAGTGATGATCCTTTGTCTCAAGGACACACAGATCAAAGTAGCGTAAACAAATCGGCGGAGAGCATGTAATATCTCTTTCTAATACCGGTTGCTTTTATCTTTTATTAACTTCTGCTTCTACTTATGTATATATATTTTTTAGAAAAAAAAGCCCTTTAATGTTTTATTCGAGAAAAAAAAGACAGAAAAAAAAGCCAAAACTGGAACAATGTAAGTTCTCAAAAAAACAAAGCATGTCTTTCTTTTGAATGCTTCGGGTGTATTTTTGACCTTCTTAGGGTGTATTTCAGGATGAGTCTAGCTGAAGAGTCAGCCAACGAACCAGCTGAAGAGAACATGATGGTTGTGCGAGTGGAGACACAGTCACAAACCGAAGCGCTTTCAATGTGAGTTTCCCAAGAAAATTTCAACCTTATAAGCATTTTACTTTCGCGGGCTTTGTTAACCTTTTATTTTTCTTCTTGTTTAGAGTTCTGATTGAAATTTGTCTACCACTGTCCCAAACAACCACTGTGCCAGAAATTGAGCCAACCCCTGTGCCAGAAATTAATGAAGAAACTACAAAAAGGTAAGGAATATTCTTGGGGTGTATTTATTTTTTGTTTGGGTGTATTTTCTGTTTTTATTTGGGTGTATTTTCTGTTTTCATTTGGGTGTATTTTCTGTATTTGTTTGGGTGTATTTTTTGTATTTTCTGTAATCTTTGGTTGTATTTGTTCTGTAACACTGCAGCACTCCAGAACCACCACCAACAACTAAAGAAAGCACACCCCCGCTTCCACCAGCTCCATCTAAAGTGTAAGTTCAGTAGATTAAAATTTTATTTTCAATATCATTCATCTATTCTTACTCTTATAGTATGTTTGATCTCATCACATAGTAATCCAGCACCAGAAGATGATGTTGTTGCACATATGATGATGGCACGGACAGCATCGTACATTCCTGAAGAAGGTCTGATGCCATCATTCAGCCTTTGCTTGACTGATTCAAGCCAAGAAGAGGCGGCAACGCAAGAGGGAGCAGCAATGCAAGAGGGGGAGAGGGCGAAAACTCCTGAAACGCCAAAACTAATAGAACAGTTAGGGGAGCTGATGGAAAAAATTGTAGGCAGCGGGGTTAAAACAGAAGGTAAAACTCCACCTATTCATAAGCAAAGTGGTGAACAAAGTTTTGAAAATTTTGAAACTTCTGCGAGGACAAATGAAATGACTGCTGAAATGAAAGAAAAATGCTACATCTAGGCCACACGTGTCAAAACATATGCAGATGGAAGTACTAATGAGTTTGACAACGTATGCACACTCAATGCCCAAAATAAATACATTTTGTCAAAACTCCACTTCGCATCTTGGTGGATGAAATTGTGATCATCAACAATGGCTCCAAAGACTTGGTGCTCTCAAACATAAATCACACTTTGTCACAACTCTGCATAACTAACCAGCAAGTGTACTGGGTCGTCCAAGTAATACCTTACGTGAGTAAGGGTCGATCCCACAGAGATTGTTGGTATGAAGCAAGCTATGGTCATCTTGTAAATCCCAGTCAGGCGGATTCAACTATATTAAGAGATTATTAGATTTTCGAATAATAATAATAAAATCAAACAGAAAATAAAGATAGAGTTACTCATGTAATTCAATAATGGAAATTTCAGATAAGTGTATAGAGGTGCTGTGTTCCTTCCGAATCTCTGCTTTCCTACTGCTTTTATCCAATCTTTGTCACTCCTTTCTATGGCAATCTGTATGTAGGGCATCACCGTTGTCAATGGCTACATCCCATCCTCTCAGTGAATGCTTACTCTCCCTTGTTACAGAAGGATAGCCGTGTGCCTTAAACACAAGGTAGTCCCCATTCAATTGAAGGACTAATTCCCCTCTGTTAACATCTATCACAGCTTCTGCTGTGGCTAGGAAAGGTCTTCCAAGGATGATGCATTCATCATCCTCCTTCCTAGTGTTTAAGATTATGAAATCAGCAGGAATGTAAAGGCCTTTAACCTTTACCAACACGTCCTCTACTAATCCATAAGCTTGTCTTACTAACTTGTCTGCCAATTGTAATGAGAATAAGGCAAGCTGTACCTCAATGATCCCCAGCTTCTCCATTACAGAGAGTGGCATAAGATTTATGCCTAACCCTAGGTCACACAGAGCTTTTTCAAAGGTCATGGTGCCTATGGTACAGGGTATTAAGAATTTCCCAGGATCTTGTTTCTTTTGAGGTAAAGTTTGCTGAACCCATGTATCAAGTTCACTAATGAGCAAGGGAGGTTCACCTTCCCAAGCCTCATTACCAAATAACTTGGCATTCAGCTTCATGATGGCTCTTAGATATTGAACAACTTGCTCTCCAGTTACATCTTCATCCTCTTCAGAGGAAGAATAATCTTCAGAGCTCATGAATGGCAGAAGGAGATTTAATGGAATCTCTATGGTCTCTATATGAGCCTCAGATTCCTTTGGATCCTCAATAGGGAACTCCTTCCTGCTTGAGAGACGTCCCATGAGATCTTCCTCAACGGGATTCGCGTCCTCTCCCTCCTCCTTGCATTCGGCCATATGGATTATATCAATGGCCTTGCACTCTCTTTTTGGATTTTCTTCAGTATTGCTTTGGAGAGTACTAGGAGGGGTTTCAGTGATTTTCTTACTCAACTGGCCCACTTATGCCCCCAGATTTCTGTTGGAGGACCTTGTTTCATTCATGAAACTTAAATTAGCCTTAGACAGATCAGAGACTAAGTTTGCTAAGTTAGAGGTATTCTGTTTATAATTCTCTGTCTGTTGCTGAGAAGATGATAGATAAGGCTTGATATTGCTGAGCCTATTTCTTCCACCATTATTAAAGCCTTGTTGAGGCTTTTGTTGATCCTTCCATGAGAAATTCGTATGATTTCTCCATGATGAATTATAGGTGTTTCCATAAGTTTCACCCATGTAATTTACCTCTGCCATTGCAGGGTTTTCAGGATCAAAAGCTTCTTCTTCAGAAGATGCCTTTTTAGTACTGTTGGATGCATGTTACCATCCATTCAGACTTTGAGAAATCATATTGACTTGCTGAGTCAACATTTTGTTCTAAGCCAATATGGCATTCAGAGCATCAATGTCAAGAACTCCCTTCCTTTGAGGCGTCCCATTATTCACGGAATTCCTCTCAGAAGTATACATGAATTGGTTATTTGCAACCATGTCAATAAGTTCCTGAGCTTCTGCAAGCATTTTCTTTAGGTGAATGGATCCACCTGCAGAATGGTCCAATGACATCATAGAGAACTCAGATAGACCATAATAGAATATATCTATCATGGTCCATTCTGAAAACATGTCATAAGGACATCTTTTGGTCATCTGCTTGTATCTTTCCCAAGCTTCATAGAGGGATTCACCATCTTTTTGCTTGAAGGTCTAAACATCCACTCTAAGCTTGCTCAGCTTTTAAGGAGGAAAGAATTTATCCAGGAAGGCCATGACCAGCTTATCCCAGGAGTCCAGGCTATCTTTAGGTTGTAAGTCCAACCATATTCTAGCTCTGTCTCTTACAGCAAAAGGGAAAAGAATGAGCCTGTAGACTTCAGGATCTACTCCATTCGTCTTAACAGTCTCATAAATCTGCAAGAACTCATTTAAAAACAGGTAAGGATCTTCAGATGGAAGTCCATGAAACTTGCAGTTCTGTTGCATTAGAGCAACTAATTGAGGTTTCAGCTCAAAATTGTTTGCTCCAATGGCAGGAATTGAGATGCTTCTTCCATCAAACTTGGACGTGGGTTTAGTAAAATCACCAAGCATCCTCTTTGCATTATTGTTGTTGGGTTCGGCTGCCATCTCCTTCTCTTGTTCGAAAATTTCAAAAGGTTGCCTCTGGATTGTTGTAATTTAGCTTCTCTTAATTTCCTCTTCAGAGTCCTTTTAGGTTCAGGATTAGCTTAAACAAGAGTGTTTTTTTCCTTGTTCCTGCTCATATGAAAGAGAAGAGAACAAGAAAAGAAGAGAAATACTCTATGTCACAGTAAAGAGGATCCTTATTATTAGTAGAAGAAGAAAAGAATAAAGAAAGGAGAATTCAAACACAAGGGTAAGGATAGAGGCAGTGATTGGAGATGAAGAGAGGTGAAGAGAAGTGTTAGTAAATGAATAAATAAATTGAAGAAGATGAGAGAGAGAATTCGAAAATTAATTTTGAAAAGGAGTTAATGATTTTCGAAAATTAAAGATGAGATAGAATTAAAATTAAAATTTAAAACAATTAGTTAATTAAAAAGAATTTTTGAAAAAGAGGGAGGTATTTTTGAAAATTAGAGAGAGAAAAGTTGTTAGGTGGTTTTGAAAAAGATAAGAAACAAACAAAAAATTAAATAGTTAGTTGAAAAAGATTTGAAAATCAAATTTGAAAAGATAAGAAGATAAGAAGATATTTTAAAATCAAATTTTTGAAAAAGATAAAATTTGAAAAAGATATGATAAAAAGATATGATAAAAAAGATATGGTTGGAAAATATTTCATTTTTTAAAATTAAAATTAATTACTAAACTAACAAGAAACTAAAAGATAATATTCTAGAATTTAAAGATTGAACCTTTCTTAACAAGAAAGTAGCAAACTTCAAATTTTTTTAATCAATCATATTAATTGTTAGCATAATTTTTGAAAATAAAGATAAAACTAAGAAAAAATTTTTTGAAAAATATTTTAAAGAATTTTCAAAAATTAAAAAGAAAAATGAAAAAGATTTAATTTTTGAAAATGTTTTAAAAAGATAAGATTTTTAAAATTTGAAAATTTGACTTGACTTACAAGAAACAACTAATTTTAAAAATTTTTGACTAAGTCAACCCAAGTTTTCGAAATATTGAGAGAAAAAAAAGGAAAAGATATTTTTTTGATTTTTGAATTTTTTAATTATGAGAGAGAAAAACATAAAAAATGACTCACAACATGAAAATTATGAATCAAAACACATGATGCATGCAAGAACACTATGAATGTCAAGATGAACACCAAGAACACTTTGAAGATCATGATGAACATCAAGAACATATTTTTGAAATTTTTTTTATGTAAAAAAAATATGCAACACACTAAACTTAGAAATCTTTAATGCTTAGACAATATGAATGCAAAAATGCACATGAAAAACAATAAAAGACACACAACAAGAAAACATCAAGATCAAACAAGAAGACTTACCAAGAACAACTTGAAGATCATGAAGAACACCATGAATGCATGAATTTTTGAAAAATGCAAGAGATTTTTAAAGCATGCAATTGACACCAAACTTAAAAATTGACTCAAAACTCAAACAAGAAACACAAAATATTTTTTATTCTTATGATTTTATGATTTTTTTTGTGTATTTTATTTTATCATTTTTTTTCGAAAATATTCTTTCAGAAAAATGAAAATAAAGACAAATTTTTGAAAGATTTTTGAAAACTTTTTTGAAAAGAAAATAAAAAGAAAATTACCTAATCTGAGCAACAAGATGAACCGTCAGTTGTCCATACTAGAACAATCCCCGGCAACGGCGCCAAAAACTTCGTGGACGAAATTGTGATCATCAACAATGGCTCCAAAGACTTGGTGCTCTCAAACATAAATCACATTTTGTCACAACTCTGCACAACTAACTAGCAAGTGTACTGGGTCGTCCAAGTAATACCTTACGTGAGTAAGGGTCGATCCCACAGAGATTGTTGGTATGAAGCAAGCTATGGTCATCTTGTAAATCCCAATCAGACGGATTCAACTATATTAAGAGATTATTGGATTTTCGAATAATAATAATAAAATCAAACAGAAAATAAAGATAGAGTTACTCATGTAATTCAATGATGGAAATTTCAGATAAGTGTATGGAGGTGTTGTGTTCCTTCCGAATCTCTGCTTTCCTACTGCTTTTATCCAATCTTTGTCACTCCTTTCTATGGCAAGCTGTATGTAGGGCATCACCGTTGTCAATGGGTACATCCCATCCTCTCAGTGAAAATTGTCCAAATGCTCTGTTACAGCACGGCTAATCATCTGTCGGTTCTCGATCATGTTGGAATAGAATCCCTTGATTCTTTTGCGTTTGTCATCACGCCCAGCAATCGCAAGTTTGAAGCTCGTCACAGTCATTCAATCCCGGAATCCTACTCGGAATACCACAGATAAGGTTAGACTTTCCGGATTCCCATGAATGCCGCCATCAATTCTAGCTTATACCATGAAGATTCTGATTAAGGAATCCAAGAGATATGCACCCGGTCTAAGGTAGAACGGAAGTGGTTGTCAGTCATGCGTTCATAGGTGAGAATGATGATGAGTGTCACGGATCATCACATTCATCTTGTTGAAGTGCAACGAATATCTTAGAATAAGAATAAGTCGAATTGAATAGAAAATAGTAGTACTTGCATTGAAACTTGAGGTACAGCAGAGCTCCACACCCTTAATCTATGGTGTATAGAAACTCCACCGTTGAAGATACATAAGTGATAGAGGTCCAGGCATGGCTGAATGGCCAGCCCCCATGAAAGACCGAATGGTCAAAAGAACTAGATAGTCCAAGACATCTAATAAACTAAACTAGCTACTAGGGTTTACAGAAGTAAGTAATTGATGCATAAATTCACTTTCGGGGCCCACTTGGTGTGTGCTTAGGCTGAGCTTGATCTATCCACGAGCTGAGGCTTCTCTTGGAGTTGAACGCCAAGTTGTAACATGTTTTGGGCGTTCAACTCTGGTTCATGACGTGTTTCTGGCATTTGACTCTAGAATGCAGCATGGAACTGGCGTTGAGCGCCAGTTTACGTCGTCTAATTACGAATAAAGTATGGACTATTATATATTGCTGGAAAGCTCTGGATGTCTACTTTCCAACACCATTGAGAGCGTGCCATTGGAGTTCTGTAGCTCTAGAAAATCCATTTTGAGTGTAGGGAGGTCAGATTCCAACAGCAACAGCAGTCCTTTGTCAGCCTCCAATCAGAGTTTTGCTCAAGTCCCTCAATTTCATCCATAAAATACCTGTAATCACAGAAAAACACACAAACTTATAGTAAAGTCTAAAAATGTGAATTTAGCCTAAAAACTAATGAAAACATCCCTAAAAGTAACTAGATCATACTAAAAACTACCTAAAAACAATGCCAAAAAGCGTATAAATTATCCGCTCATCACATCTCGCCAAGCTGATACACATATAGAAGCTGAGGTAATATTAGAATAACATTAATGATTTTATCATGAAATGTAACTGAAATATCGATTTATGTAAAATTGATTTGGGCTTTCATTTGAAGATTGTGTCTGCCATGTGCCTCATCCTTAACTAGCAAAAGATTAAAAGGTTTCAAGAAGAAGTGTACTGTCTCCCCCCTGATATTGTGGTAAGTTGTACTGCAACAAATCTTGGGTGTATTTTGTTTATTCGTTTGGGTGTATTTTCTGTAATCGTTTGGGTGTATCTTTTGCACTCATTTGGGTGTATTTTCTGCATTTCTTTGGGTGTATTTTCTGCATTCAATTGGGTGTATTTTCAGTATTTGTTTAGGTGTATTTTCTGCATTCGATTGGGTGTATTTTCTGTATTCATTTGGTGTTTCACAATTATTGCAGAACATGGCCATTGGAAATCATCCAGAAAGGGTATTCATAAATCCTAAAACCAATAGGCCATTTAGGGTGGAGGACTACCCAATGTTTATACCCTTCTTGGACCTTAAAAAATTAGTATCACATAATTATGTAAGTTTTCATTTCTAAAACTTCTTATTACCATTCTTTACTTATGTGCCAAATAATTTAAACACTGTTCAATCTGGACATACTTCAGACTTTTGTGCCTATTTGCCATTCACAACATTGGTGGTTATGGGTGGCTGATACAAGAAAAAAAATCTTTTGAATTGGACCCATTACACAAAACTTGTCCATTCGATGAAAGAAAGAACATAAATTTATTCACTGTAAGTTGATTCTGTGTTATGTATTTTAATATTTGGGTGTTTTTCTATTCAATATAAGGTGTAGGTTTGTGTTCATTTGTTTATATTCCTTTATTAAATTTATTCATATATTACTAATTTGTTTTGCGTTTTAAGGGACATGTAATTTCAAGAATGAGAGTATATGCTGGGGGGCACCTTTGAAGAAAGACGATAAAACAATTCGTACACCCGACATTAACATCTCAGGCCAAAAGACAAATGTATAAATCTTTTAATCTGGAAATTAAAATTTCCTAGATGTAATTTGCTAATTTATTTCTTGTTTTTCAGCTATGACTGTGCTATATATGTAATAAAGTGGCTTGAGATAATTCAGCCCGAAAACATTAAAAGGGGGAAGTATGAGTGGGACAACTGGACCCAGGTAATTGTGTTTAAAAACTAAATAACTCTATATTACCTTACTAAGTTAACATAGTTGATTAAAACGAAAATTCTTTTAAACTTCAGGACAAGGTAGACCACTATAGAGTAGAATATGCTTCCTGGATTTTATTTCATGAAATGAATCAAGACAAAGCTGAAGCCATTAGCGAAAGTGATGCAATAAGATTGTCCAGGCCATCCTCATTGTTATTGAGTCCATATTGTCAGATAGATTCTAATGATATTAACACTGATTAATGTAACTATTATATAGTCTTGTAAGAAATTGAACACATGCTGTAAATATATTTGATCCAATTATAAGTAGAATTTTTTTCCATAATTAAACTCTCTCTGCTGTATTCAAAATGTCTGAATTACAGGTACTATAACATGAAGGAAAATATCAAACCAAATATACACCCATAACCTGACATGTTACACCCAAAAAAAGTTGATTATACACCCAAATATCTATCCCCCTGATGATTTATCCCTAAAAACCTAAACTCTAAACCCTTAATCCTAAACCTCAACCCTAAACACTAAACCTTAAAAACCTAAAACCTAAACCCTAAACCCTAAACCTTAAACCTAAAAACATAAACCCTAAAAACCTAAACCCTAAACCATAAACCCTAAACCCTAAATCCTAAACTCTAAACCCTAAACCCTAAAAACCTAAACCCTGAAACCTAAAACCTAAAGCCTAAAACCTAAACCCCTAAACCCTAAACCATAATAAAAAAATAATAATTTATAACATAAATAGCAGATTATGAAAATATATGTATATATATGTAAAATGTCAAGCACAAAAAAATTCAGAAATACACCCAAGAAAAACTATGGTTTACACCCATATTCTGTAACTATATACCCAAAAAACTATCCACTACTGTTGGTTTCCTGAACTGATAATTCATAACACGTCCTTGATATTGGCTGAAATTTGGATGCACCACTGATGCAGCATCAAAGAGGTTTAACTGAATATAATAAACTTATATATTAGCAAAAATATTAAGAACAAAATTAAAATCAATCACCACAAGTTTAAAGAACATCACTTTTACCACGTTTAGATCTTTTGTTTTCTTCTTCTTTGAGGCATTTGCAATCTGTTTGTCACACTTTGAACCTAGCCTATTTTTTGGACTTCCTCTTGTTCGAATCCTTAGAGGGCTTTGAAGCTCGTTAACGAATTTCAAGTTGGCATTTTCATGAGATAACGAACATGTCCCCTTCTTTTTGGCTTCCAATTTTTCCATCTCAACCATGACCTTATTGTATGCACGGTGCAGAATGGCAGTCAACTCCTTCGATTCTGATGCAAATTCACAAATATTTTGCGAACGAAAAACCAATTTGTCAAACCTCTTGCTTCTTGACTCCAACAATGGCTCGTTGTGCCTGCTCTTGATGTGTGTGTGTCGCCTCTTTAGCTTCTTACTCCATCATTCCAATATATATATCGGTGACACTTGGATTACTCATTCAAAGCTTAACAGGCTAAGTGCGTAAAGGCACAATATCTCTCTTGACTCGAATAATAAGCATTGACATTTTACCTCTACTGCTACTGAGTCATAAGTAACCACAAACTTATTTAATATTGAGCTGGAAACTTATTCTCCAACTTCGTATACTGAATAGCCTAGAGTGGAATTCGTTAATCTAGTGATGCAATTCGCCTTTTCTCTAAATTGTGCTTGGACTTCCCTAAACTTTTGTTGAGTGTACACATCTTGAAACTGAGCTTCAATGGAGGATTTGGTTGCACACAGTATGACCGTATGAAAATCTGCAGCATCTGATTCTCTCTCTGCTTGCTCCCTGCTTCCAAGGCAATTATCGTATTGTTTGACAAATTGAATAAGCGAGCTATTCCGGGTAATAAACTTGTTAAAAAATGAATGCATGCTCTCGCTCCTTTGTGTGCTTTTCATCCCTGCCCAAAAGTGGTGATCCAGATAGATTGGAACCCATATATGACGGTCTTCATAAAGATCTGCATAATACACCCAAAAATAGACTATAAATACACTCGGAACCATGCAATTTACACCTCTACTGCAGATTTTGAACAACATTACCTGACAGCCACTTGTTGTCCACAAGACCAAAATTCAGTAGAAAATCATTCCAATTCCTATCAAATGAGTTTTTACTATGAGAGTTCCAAACAACTTGGCTCAATTCTTGTTCAATTTCAGCATGTCCTTTGTACCCATTTAATTTGCTTGGAATCTTCTTCGTGATGTGCTAAATACACTAATGGTGAACTGTTGTTGGCATACAAGCCTTTATAGCCCTTTTCATTGACGCGCATTGATTGGTGAGAAACCCTTTCGGAGCATTTCCCCCCATGCAATGAAGCCAACATTGAAATAACCATTTGAACGACTCAATTTCTTCATTTTTTATCAAAGCGCATCCAAGAGGTATTGACTGACCGTGGTGATTCACCCCAACAAAAGAACCACAAACCAGATTATACCTGAAACAAATTATGACATTGCAGAATAAAAATCATTATGTACACCCATATAATAAATTTATACACCCAAGTAACATCCAAAATACACCTCTACAGCAGATTCCTAGAACAAAATTAATGTAGCAGCATAAACAATAACAGCATATTACCTGTTTGTATTGTAGGTGTTGTCAAATGAAATAACATCTTTGAAATACTCAAAGGCAGCTCTGCTCCTTGCATCAGCGCAAAAAGCAAGCTTAATCGATTGATCGTCCTCGAGTTCGAGCTCAAAAAAGAAATTCTGATTCTTTTCTTTCATTCTCAATAAATATTTCCCAAATTCCTTTGCATCTTCTTGTTCGGAAACATTCCGCACTTCTCTCGTGATGTAATTCCTCACATCCTTTTCAATAAAATTTAACTCGCAGTGACCCCCAGCTGCTGCAACGAATGATTGGAATGTTTTGCTTGGTCTGATACCGGCCTCCTCGTTATTCTCTATTGTACGATGAACGGACATGCTTAGTTCTCTGTGTTGTTTGAGCATCTCTGCTTGAGTTAGACAGCAAGGGTGTGAATGATGCAGCACGACCTTCGAAATGATCTAAGCACCAACATTCTTCAATGTGTGTATATAAATTCTTGCAGGACAACTTACACCAGCTGTGGGATTTATCTTCTTGGTTGGAGATATTTTAGATTTCCATTTTCCCTCTCTGCTACATGTGATCAATTGATTCTTAATTTCGTTTTCTTTTTTATTTGTGCTCCGAACTCTTGTAGAAAAACTTGCAGCCTTGGCATAGTCCTTGTAAAATTTTGCAGCATCTTCAAGGTTTTTAAAAGTCATTCCAACCTTGGGAACAAGCTTCTCATCAACAACAGAGAGGGGCTGCAAAATACAATATGTTAAAAATAAGAAAATACTATAGAATTTCTGCACCTCATAAAAAAGTAACAATCAAAGTAAAATACACCAAGGACTCCTGATATACACCCGAACGACAACAAGTCAATTAAAAATAACAAGAAAAATCATAAACTGTAAATACAACCAAACTTTTCTAAAATACACCCAAACCTCCCTAAAAATACACCCACAAAGTTTTGATATACACCCGAGCATCTGCTATAAATTGCAGATAATTAATCAAAACTAATACATTAGATTCAATCCACAGATTATGTTCACGCATTAATTTCATAGTATATGTTAGCGAATTATTCAGCTAGACAATCATAGACTAATAACTGCATCAAATTCAGATTAATCTTAATTATCTGAATCTAAATCAAATCTCAGGAACTTCGTTCGATTCAAATTTAAAATTCACTTCGCCCTGATTGAGCTGACAATCTGAGGTTGAATCATCCATTATCTTCAAGGTTCGTTCAGATTTTGATTTTAGAAACCAGAAAATCGAAATAAAACAAAGCTATAGTGACAGTGAGAGAAAGTGAGGTGAATGACGACGAACAAAGCAGTGATAATCGCAGAAGAAAGAACGATCGAAAATACAAGGAGAGAACGCAGAGAAGGAGAACGAAGAAAATTGGCAAGAGATTCAAAGAAGGTAACGAAATATTTTGAAAATTGAAAATAGTATTATTCGCGCGTTAATTGATTTTGATTGATATAATGCTCTGTTATATAGCGCGTGACCTGTATGTAACAGTTGGAGCGCGTTTAGGGTTTTAGTAAGTTTCAGCGCTTGTAACACTTGTAAGGATTAATCACTTGTATGCTAAGATTAATCCAACTAATAATTAAACACTTTCATAATAATTGAAGAGATCTGCACATGGTTACTTGCGACAAAAGTGATGCAAAATTGAGCTAAACCACAAACAGAGAAAATGCAGAAAATATATGAACAATAATGCTTAAAAGATGTATATTCTTGAATGGTTTCAGTTCTTGAACAAGAACTCGGAAAACTTCTACACTATGCATAACAACTCTCAGTTTGTGGCTTTGTGCACACTAGATTCTTAGAGTCTAGAGTATTTTCTCCTCCCCCTTATTAGCATTTTCTTGAGTACGATTTCTCTGTTTTCTGTTAGCCTGGGTACCAGACCAGAAATTTTCTGAATGGACTTGAACTTGGAGTTTCGTATATTCATCCGCGGCTGTATACCATATATATAAATATAGCGTAATATATCTTATTTGTATAACTTATGGATTGTATAGCTGTTGTTTCTCTTCATGTTTTTATGAAGCCCTAGCGATATTATGTAATATACTTTGTTTAATTTCATGCATATGTATATTTACGGTGTATTTATCTATTTTACTAGCTCACGCAAACGCATAACATTACATAAACTCGCTAACGACGAGGGCGACAGGCTCAATATTATATAACTAAATTCAGAGTATAAAATCTCAGATTGACCAATGAGTAATATTCGACGATTAGCATTTATCATAACATGTTAAAAGTTAAGTCGTTACACATGACCAAACTAGACTAAGCAACGTTCTTAATTTTTCAAGTTCGACCAGCTGATTCGGTTGAAGTGTCAGAACCATGACCATATGCCATTAAACATCTCAATTTAACAATTAGATTGATAAAACTTATAATGTGTAAAGAGTTATTTATTTCACGATGTAAATGTGACCAGACATAAGGAATGGGTGAGGATTCCAATTGAAATGAACTACTACTGAGGCAGCAAAAACATGAACAAGTTAGAATTTTGCACAAACACATCCACATTTCAGCACACTGAAACCATCCTTGAAGAGATAACAAGCTATCATGTTACAACAAATAAGTTCATTTTCTAAGAACCTAATAAGCCACACCATCATCATTCATCAACACTTGCAAGGCATTTATCATACACATCCTATATTTCTACATGTAAACGGTGTCTCTGTAGACATAATACATGACAGGGCACAATGGCGTCGTTTGATTCATGTAGTCGATTCTAACTAGTGGGACAAGGCTTTGTTATTGTTGTTGTTATAGAATTTTGATTTTGATTCTACTAATCAGCCAGTGAATACCCTGAGACAGTGAATACCCTGAGACGACTAGTGATCCTCTCACGGCATATGGGACAATTACTTAACCTTGATGCACAATCTCTGCAAGTCTGCTCCACCAAAAAAAAAAAATAAAAAAAAAAAAAATATATATATATATATATATATATATATATATATATATATATTGTTAGAACTTAGAAGTTAAAACCACTATTAATAAATAACTCTAACATGCTATTTTTATATGTAACCAAACATTCCTTAATGTTGTGTTTGGCATGTATCTCAGGATAAAATGTAAAAAGACAATATAAAGTGACAAAATAGGTTGTTTGAAATCAAGTCATTTTATCCCATAGTGACGGAATATTTTGCCCGTCTCTATATTTATCTCATCCTTCAAACAAGTTATATAACTTTTAATGTCTTTGCATTTTTATCATGAGAAAAATATCAATAGAGCCTGATGAAAAAAGAGTTAAGGATTTAATGAGCCTCACCATGTGGCCACATCCAAAAGCCAGTTCCTTTGCATTAGTGAGACATACGGGGCAGGCCTACAAAATTCAATTGGTTGCATATAAATGATAGAGCATGCAATATTTGATGATACAAGAGAAGACCCTGCTATGTGTTCATATGTTTGGAGACATGATTCAAAATTTTAATGATTATCTCAAATTCTCTAACTGGGATGTTATGGAATATTGTTAGACTCATGTGTTGGAATAGTGTATCTTTTCAAAGTGCATTCCTTTTTCTTGCTTATGTCTGATTCTATGTAAATAATAATATACCAATGCCAACGCATGACAGTTTATGCAGAAATTTCTTTTTATCCTTTTTTTTTTCCTGAAGAATAACACGAAACTAGTCATCAAGCAACTGCAAAATTCAAAGAAAAAGTAAAAGTTGTTCGATGAATAACTAATTACTAAGCAGATTTTTTTTCCTCAAGCCTTTCACATTACTTGTACCCAAAGAAAATCAAACCTATGTCTTATCTTGTACTCATCTTAACAACGTTGACTATGAAATTGCTCATGGAAGTTTCAGTTAGAAATACCGTTTGGTTCCGATCATCTGCTGGTGATGTTTGTGCATTGCTCATTACATGAACAGGGGGAGCCGGCCGGGAATAAGGAACTGGAGGAGGCTTCGGAACTATTTTCTTCGCTCTTCCTGTTACACGTCTGTTGTCCAAACTCCAAAGAGGCAAGCATAGGAAAATTTTAAATACCAACTAGCAAATCCTTTCAGATATTCAGTTAAACAAACATAGATCTAAAAAATATAGACTGAAGTACCAAAATTACCCACCAAAGATCATGTCGCTGACAATTATTTGTGGAAAAATACAAATTCAACAAGAAAATTGATCACTTTTTGGGTAGATTTGTCAAGCAAATCAAGTCTTTTGGGTATATATAGAGGGCAAATTTTTGTACTTACATGGGTAATTTTGTAAGCGAAATCATCTTTTGTGGTAATTTTGGTATATTATATAGCTTGCTGCTTTTAAGCTAGGAAATCCTACGCTAATGTCACAAGGATCATACCCAAGTATTCCAAATTCAACGGTTGCTTTGTATTGGAAAGGGATCTCCATGAGAGCAGCTAGAGCAAAAGCTGCTTCTTTCTCAGAGGGGCCAATATTTTTAGACATTATGCCAGTGAAGTTAACAAACTGCATAAAAGGGTAAGTAGGATATTTTCATTGCGACAGAGTGCTGGCAAAGAATGTAAGACTATGCGAAATTTTCAGCTGCAAGTTCTATACCTGAAAATTGTCGAAACCACGCGCCGGTATCTTGTCATCAAACTTCTGCATGTCTTCCCATGGACCATCACCAACCCCAACCAGAATAATTGCAAGGGGGTATTCACTGATATCAGAAATTAAATATTTTTTAAAAAGGTAAAATAAAATTACTGTTATTCAGCATCTGCATTTTCTTTTAGGCAAAGCCAAGTACTGATGTGGATGATTAAATGGTAACGTCTCTAAGCATGATTTAACCTATCAGCATCTAATGGAGAAAACTAATCATAGGGAACAAAATACAAAATCACCAATTTTACATTACTAAAATTGTTTAAGGCTAACAAAGGCTAATCAAAAGATTGGAAACAACAAAATGGTATAAGCATTAATAGGAATGCTGTAAGATTATCAATCAGCGTTTTAGCTATCTATGTCTACCTTGCATCAACTATAGCTTTGATTGTCTTATGTTCTTGAGGACTCAGTTCTCCATCTTCAGTGTTGACACTCCTAGTAACCTTACAAATCAAACAAACTCATATGAATAAGATTAGAGACACATGGAAACACATAACATAATGAGGTAGCATTAACTATGTACCTGCCCATCTGCAATGATAACCAACACATGGAATTGGCCGTGATTTTTCTCAACAATGTCTATTGCAGCCTCGATCACAGGAGCATAAGAAGTTGGTCCTGCAAACAAAAATGAAATCATTTCTTCAGTGACAAGTCTAGCAACCAAACATACTGAACTAAGGCCTCGTTTGGCATTTGGTAATTGTCTCTAGACAGAAATACAGAAGAACGGGAAAATACAAACCTATTTAGAGAATGAGACAAATACAGAAACAGGCAAAATATTCTACCCAAAAGATACAGACAACTAGAACACCAAGGACAGTGGAGACAAGGATATAGACAACTTTTTGGTCTTGTTTTTTATCCTGAGAGACTTACTAATCATGACCTAACTGATTGTAACAAAAACACGCTTAAAAAAAGCTACATATGAAAATAACCTGAAAGTTTCAAGTTTGGAACTATTTTTTGGTAGCACGCAAGAACTTCCTCAAAACCATGACAAGGTGTATGATCACTGTGAAAGCTAAACACTTCTTGATCATGGGTTGTTGCTGCACAATAATAACAAAAAATAAATTAAGTAAAATTGAACAACATGTCAAATTGATTAAACTTGTCAATTTTTCTTATCATGCAAGGTTTAATACAAAATTTAGGACTTACCATCACCAAAGCCAAAACATGGAATCAAGTTATCATCATCAAAGGGAGCCAAAGTCTTGCCAACAATAGAGATGGCCTTCTCATAGGGGTTTGATGTGTCTCCAATGGCATGCAGGCTTCTATTGTTGAATGAGATTCTGCCTTTAATAACAACATGGATGCATTGGCTTCATGATAAGTTAATAACCCAACAGTTAAAATGAAACTTATTCCAAAATGTTTAAAAAATTATGATCCAAAACCCATATTTTATTTTCTCATGTGAGAAACCATAGTTCTTTTTGGCCTCCCAAAATTTTCTATACACGATGCAATGGATCATGAAATTCTTAAATTTGGTTCCTATACCGTGCCAGATTAGGATTCTCTCAAGGTTTAAAATAACACATATCCTCATGAATCTTTTTCTATTACTTATTATTTATTCTTTTGGCTTTCTTCTATTTTACTATATATAGTAATTGAATCAATCGTGAAAATATGAACATGAGAGGATCCAAATTTATGTGGTACAACCTACCAGTCCATTCATTGCTTTTTGTGAAATCAATTCCAAGGATGAGATTTGATGATTCTAGACCTTCTTTCCTTAAGGCAGTTGTAACCTGTATAAGTAATCGGGTAATTGAGAATTTTATATATATATATATATATATTAACACAATTTAGGAAATATTTTGTGTACTCATTATATATCATCTACACTAAATTGACATATTTTACGATATCACTGAATTTAGATGAAGTGTAAGTCTGATGCCTCATCTAAAATGTGTGCCAATTTGATGCGAGATTCATTGAACACAAATGATATATTAGAAACTTTATTTTATTTATTTATTTATTCTTTTAAAAGTCTATTGAGAAGAAATATTAGAAAATTTGAACTAATGAATAAGGTTAAAACCAAATTTCAACCCAAAACCTTTAGTTAACGAATTTATGAATTATGAGCCGTAGATAATATATATCTCCCTTAATCTATTTTCAACCAAAGTCACATTAAGGAAAAATAAAAATTCAAGTTACAAACACACCCTAAAGCCGGACAGCATTATATCTTGGTGATGATAAAAATAATTATTATTAAATTATGGATTGTGTTAAAATGTATGTCAACTTAATTCATAAAGCATACATCAAAATAATCCAATAATATATATCTATCTAAAAATGTATATGCTTTCTGGTTTCATTAAACAATTTTCACGAAGCATTATTTGGAAAAAGCAGCATTATTAATAATGACTGGGAAGTTCTCACGAAGCATTATTTGGAAAAGAAGGTAATAAGTTAAGCATTTTATCATAAAGCCAAGGTCCTCCTCACTTTTCTTTCCTTTTCTTTTTTTTTCTTATGGATAATCAATTGGCAAAGTAACAATATTATATTTAATATGTACACATAAAAATTCAGCCAACAAATCATTTATCATGTTCTTATGTATGTATATTTTACATTTTAATATGTATTTTATACATGTAGCTGATTTGGTAGTTGATTTTTGTTTTTGTGTACTTGCATAGTTGATATTTGATTTCAGCCTCACTAAACATACTTGGCAAAAAGGACAAGGAGTTTTAAAAGTGACAAAACCTCAAGGTCAATCCTTTTAGTAACAAGATTTGGATGATACTGGTTCCCAAACGGCCAATACCCATTCCCCACCAAAAAAGAAAAAGAAAAAATAACATTATTATACCCCTGCATGGTGTTTTAAATAGAAACATCCAACAAGTTAAATAAAGTAAGTGACTGAAGTAAGCTTGACCCACAAAACGCGTGTGTACCATGCTATGAGATTGAGAAGTAGAGATAATGGGGGATGATGCACGATGCATGATAGAATGATAGAATATGGTTGAAGCTTGATTGAATGGAAGAACATAAATATTGGTTCATTCTCATATGTATAAAGGTACAAGCAATTAAATAGAATCCAACATTTTGTTGAGGTTCAAAATGGATTAAGAAAATCCTAATTTTTTCTAAAAAAAAATTATAATTCTGAAGAACAAATATACTTATTCGAACTAGATATCATGCTAATAAATATTGAATGATTCTAATAAAAACCAAGAAAGATACTTGTAAACACAAAAAAGTAAGTTTCTGCCAAAATTAGAATTTAAGTTCACCTATCTCCTTTTGACAATTTGGTATACTTTTAACTTCAGGAGATAAAATTTGAAATTTAAAAGCAAGAGCTAAATTTAAAATCTTGTTTACTTCAAAAGTTGTGGGTTTTTAATATAACAACTTTGAAAGACGTAAAAGACATGTTAGCCCCTAACAAATTTTTTATTTTATTTATGTAAAAAATCGTAAGACAAATTAAACATAACTTAACTATATATATCTTTACCTTGATAATAAAAAGTAGGTGAGTGTTAAAAAAATTGAAATATTTATAAGATTTTGAACTTTTCAATTATATTAAATAAAATACATAAAAAATGTTTGTTTAAGTTGACCTTATTGAACTACTAAAATTCTACCACATAAGTCACCCAAAAAAAATTCTACCACATAAAACTGCAATTTGACTTGGTCATCTATATTCCAACATTTTATACTAATCAGATTATCTCAAAAAATATCCCACTATCCAGACTAGGAGTCAACTAAAAAATATCTCATAGCCGCATTTCAAAATCAGAAAATGAAAAAGAAAGAGCCTTATAAGCCAAAACATATGATAGGTCAGAATTAACCAATAAGAGAATCATCAGCAGAAAAAGCTCCAAAAAAACAGAGAAATTGGTAAATATTCTAAGGAAGTAAGGATGAACGTGATATAGCAATAGGTGAGAGTTGAGACATTCATAAATTAAATTAGTTTTATATATAATTTTATCCATAAATCCAATTCTTGAATTTTGTTTTCACAATATGAATACAGATTAAACGGAAATAACAAAAAAAGTACACTAATAAGAGTATATTTTGATTAGGCAAATGTGTAACTTTTTCCCCAATCGAACATACACTAAACATGTTAATGAGAAGGAATGAAGAGAAAGGCGCAAAACCTGTTCAAGAGAAGTGAAATTATCCTTAATCAAAGCATATTTCTTTGCTGCATCCTTCTTTCCCATGGTTGCTGATCCCTCCTGTCCTGACTTATTTTGTGCCCTAGACATGGATTCTGCTCGTTGCGGTTGCGGCAGAGACAGCGGCAGCGAAGGATACTGTGGTGGAGCTAACTGTCGCGGTGGTCTTAATTGTGATAACGATAAAGGTCTATTGTCAATGGCTGAAGAATTATTATTACTATTATTTCTTCCACCACTTCCTTTGGTATTGTTTCTTGAAATTCGAGCACCACTGTTTCTGTTTCTGGCTATGAGGTTGCCCATGGCATCTTGCATTATAATAAAGGCGTTATAAGAGATGAATACATGTTTTTGTATGCTGAGAGAGAGATTTTATAGTCAAAAGGAATATTGAAGGCAAAAGAAAGAGGAAGGTAGAGCGTCTATTTGAGACTTTGAGTGTGGAGCGGCTAGCTACTTCCTAGAAACCACTGGAAAAGGTCAATTTATTCTGATCTAATCGAAGAAATAAGCTAAGTAGGGGAAAGTATCTGATTCTAGCTTACTTTGTTAGCTTGCTTGCGAGAATTTTTTTTGAAGGTAATAGAAAGTTTTTCTTTAGTTTCTTGCCCAACACATAGGCTGAAGAACACAAAATAAATACCAAAACTGGCTTTGCGTGTCATACTGGTGTAAACATTAAATTAAACTCTGTATTTATGCTCTCAATCGGGAAGTGTCATTTGCATACCCATGTAGTCATGTATAAATTTATAAAAAAAGACAAATATGTCCTAATCTTTTAAAATTGTAATAAATTAGTCTCTCATAAATTTTAATCAGATTTATTTATTTTGTGTCTTAAAAATATATATCTTAAAATTATTAAGAAGTTTTTATTTGAAATAGAATGTATTTGTTTGGTTAAATTACACCATTAGTTTCTATATTTTTACTGAAATTATAAATTGGTTCCTACACTTTAAAAGTTTGTAATTGGGTCCCTAAACAAAATTAAATTTTGTAATTTAGTCTCCACCGTTCAAACAATGTTTGATTTAACAGAATATTCGTCAGTATATTCGCTATTTTAAACATGTGAGTTGCATATGTTTGACAATAAAGACTAATTTGCAATTTTAATAGAAGTATAGGGACCAAGTGTATAATGAGTAATTTCCAAATCAGCATACCACCTTTCACCCTATCCCACCATCCACCGTCCTAGTTCTTCTGCCTTTATATTATCACCGAACACAACCATCGACCCTCCGCCTCCAACCCTAAATGCAACAACTCTCGACTACTCACAGCATCTTCAGCAGTGACAGGTTCTTCGTCATCATCGTGCCAATTATGGAGGAGATGGCTGCCGTTGTTGTTGTTATTAGCATCTCAAGTGCTATTTGGTTTATTATTGTTGTTGCTGTTGTTGTTGTTACCTCCGATGATTGAGGAGATGGCAGCTGCAATAGCGGCAGTGAAGTTAGGATCGGTGGTGATGGCTGCAGTGACGGAATCAGCTAGGAATGGCGGCTGTTGCTGTGGATGGTTGGATTTTTGATTCAGAAAATGCAGTAACTTGTTGAGACAATTGAAGATCGAAGAATTTTGATTGATTATGTAGGGCTTGAGTCTCAAAGTTCTGCAGGTAACCTTGAAAATTGGGTAACTGGAACAAAGGGACAACATTAAGAGGATGATGATGCCTGATTGGAAGAGTGGAAGTATTATTAGTATTATTTGATGATGATGAATTTTGTGTGAGGTCCAATGTGACAGTTGAGAATAGTGCCCAAGCTGAGAGTGTTGCCATGCTTCAAGAAGTAAAAGAGGTAGAGCCCGATGAAAAAATAGCTTTTACTAGGAGGTTTGGGCTCATGATTCCATCTGCACTTGACATGGAGCCTAATAGTATCATGGTGGCAGCTGCTGTGGTGGTTGATGCCATGGCCATGGCTGCCAATGAAGAAGGGAAGAGAAGAGGAAAAGAGAAAGGATAATGGAAGAAAAGGAAAAAGAAAAAGAGGATATTATGGTAAATGTGTATTTTGTTTACAGTAAACGTTATTGAAGACCTAATTACAAATTTTAATTTTTTATAAGGATCCAATTATAAACTTTTAAAGTGTAGGGACTAATTTGCAATTTCACTAAAAGTGTAGGAACTAACTGTATAATTTAACCTATTTGTTTTATATTTATTAAATAAAAAAATTCAAAATCTTTTACTAATGATAAGTTTATTATGTGTCTTTAGGTACTATTTTGGGAGTTGTCTTAACTCTTTAAATTGAAGTCAGACTCTATTGCAGCATTATAGTTAGAGGATTTTTTGTGTTTAGGGTTGTGTTTTATGGCCAGCAAAAAAGCTTCTTCGAGCATGCAACGAATCTCATTGTCCTCTATCATTCGTTGCGTGCAAAATGGAGACAAAAAGGATAGAATTGCTCCAACGTGCAAATGTGGAGTGTATATTATATTATACAAGTCTACGATGCCAACTAATCCCAACAGGTTATTCCTGGGGTGTCCCTTCTTCAAGGTAAGATAGTTATATAAATCTTGAAGTAGATTGATGTAGTTAATTGAATTTTAATTTTTTTAAAATTTACAATTGAAAAATCCATCCCACTGCAAAATTTTTATTTGTCTTGATGATCATGTTACAAAAATTAGAGACACAAAGAATTAATTTGTGACAATAAGATTGATAATGTAAAAGAGTATTTGTGAAGAATAAAGTAGAACAGAAGCTGATTAAGTTAGAGAAAAAGTTAGCATATACAGAGAGGAAGAAAAAAACTAATATGTTAGTTGTTCTTGTATGTTTGTTAGTAACTAATGTTGCTGTTTTTGTCATTAAGTCTTGAAAAATAGACAATTAAAGAATGTCTATTATTGTTGTAATAAACTGTGATATGAGTTCACAAATTTCAATTATTTTATCATTAATAAATGATGTTATTATGTTACTATTATATCAAGAATTTAAATGGGCTATTGTTCAATTGCACGGGTATTAAACGGGTCGAGTCTAGTGGTAGTGTAGTGTGGGTGACTGGGAGATGGGTGTTAGAGAGCTTTGGTGAATGATTCCTCCGGCCTGACAGGTTGAGGATAAAGTGGGGCCACCTATAAGGACTCTAACACTCAAGTTAGTGTCTGTACAAGAGACAGCTATTAGAGTTGGGTTAGATGACGTACCTCTGAGGAGGGGTAGGTTTCTCCCACTTTATAGTCCGTACTTGGCCTGTACTTCGGGTGGGCCCTTGATGGCCAGGCCCATACATCTGGAAGCTTCTGTCAGTTGTCCAGGTTCACTTGGGAGGGGAGGTGACGTGCGGGTTCGGGCTCGGTAAATCGTCGGGTCGGTCGGACGTCCGGACCCGGGTCTTTGGTCTGTTAAATTGGGCTGGAACAGTACCGCTAATGTGCCAGCTACGGTTGTGAGCGCCGTGGTTGGCGCATTCTTCTCAACTCCCTTTTTGGTGGGGTTCTCAATAGATCGGCCGCTCGTGATAGGGGCATGCCCCCTACACCCGAGTAGCCTTCGTCCGTTCTTGGGGGACGTCAATCGTCACCTTGTTTTTCGTGCTAGGCATTTAATGCTCGTTGTAACTGATTTGAAACCTTGGGTGAAGGGCCTTTTTTGCCCTTGACCTTTGCGCTTCTCAGTGTCAGTTACTTTTTAGTTTTCGTACCTCTTCTTCCCCTTTGACGTCTCATACTCTCATCATTTTGCATCATTCACTTTTGTTTCTTCCTTCTTTTTCTTCCGAATTCTTCTTGATCAAGACGCTCAAGTTTGTCCCTGTTCCCTTGCATTTCCTTGAAATTTGCTATTCTCCACCTGTTACTTCCTGGAAAGCGTCGTTTCTCTTTACCTTTAGTGGATTGGTCCTTCTTTTTATTGTTGTTGTCTTCTTCTTTGGCTGCTTGAATTGTTTTTAACTACTTCATTTGGGTTACGCTGCTGCTAGATAGATTATAGGGGGTTACCATATAGTGTGTTGTCTTTGATTTTTTTTTTATCAATCATAGATTAGTGTCTGGTAGGGGGTAGCGTTAGTTTCCACATCTTCTGAGTTTCTGAACACCCGGTCTGACTTTAAGTGGTTCCCCACTGTAAGTATGGTGCAGGGTCCCATCCCGAGGAATCCCGTGGAACGTTATATCTGGGTTACCTTTGATGTTAAAGACACGGACTCTAGAATAACCGTGGCAGAGTTGCAAGATCTCCGAAACTCCAATTTTTTTTACGGGGAGTGGTCCCGAAGAAGATCATTATAATACTTTTGTGCCCGGAGATCGAGAGCGCATCTGCTATATCAACATGAATACCCCCAGGTTGCCGACTAGATGTGGGTTTACAAATCCGTGTTCACCACCCTGGAGGTTCGGCTTCCCTTATCCCCGTTTGTCATCTCCCTGTTGAACTGGTGTGATGTGGCACCATTCCAGTTACACCCCAATATTTGGGCCTCTATTCGCTGCTTCGAGATGGTATGCGAATACCTTGAGCTGTCGATTTCCGTGGAGGTCTTCCTCTATTTCTTCCTTCTGACAAATCCCTCTAAAGAAGGGAAACACAAAAGGGGTATATGTCATTTCCGGCAATGCAAGGTCGTCGGATCTTCGGGTTATTCGAGGATTTGTTTCACGGTTTCAAAGAAAAATACTTCAAGGTACGCCCGACGGAGGGTTGTCATCCTTTCTGGTTGACCTTGGAAGGAGAACAGCATATACCGACCTACGAGAACTTTGGCGCTGAGTCGAATTGGTTAATCAAAAGTACTTACAAGGGTCTGAGCCAGCAAAACCGGGACATCGCCGATGTCTTGCTAGCCTTTTTTGGCAAAAATAACCTCAACCCTCATCTGTTGATGTGGGATCGTGAAATGGGTAGAAGTTACGTCGGTAAGTGGTCAGGGTCATTGATTTAATAAAATTGTCGTGGTATAGAATTTCCTCAATTGAATGAATTCTCGTTGCAAAGTATAGTTCTACACCAACAAACAATCCTCCCAATCAAAAATTTTGGTTGTCACTAGTAACAAACCCCAATAAAAATTAACCGAAGTAGACTCCGGGTCGTCTCACAAGGAATTGCAATGAAGTGCTCAATTATTGGCTATGAAGGGGGTAAGGGGTTTGATTTGATGATTGGGCAAGAAAATAAATGGCAAGAAAAGTAAATTAAACAAGTAATTAAAGAAAGCAAGATAAAGAACTCTTGGCTAAGACTTAGGTAATTGAGATCACCATCCTTGTCTACATACCAAATATTGATAATTATGAGAGGCCAAGCTCATTAAGTCTACTTCCAAAAGTCTTAAGTACGTAATATCTACTCCTAGACTTGAAGTACGTCAAATGGCTTTGATCACATCAACCCATAAGTCCCAACCTACCTACTAATTAGATTAGTAGTGGGTTGGCGTCAATGAGTATCAAATTGATCACCAAGGGTTCTCAAATCACCAATCATTGAGACCCAATGACTCAAGGTCACTCAATTCCCTTAGCCTAGGCCAAGAGTCAAGAAAACTACCCAAAAACTAGTGAAAGCATTTCATCAAACACTTAAAGTGCAAGAAAAGTAAACATCAAAAAATGCTAGAATTAATGAAACCTATAACTATCATAAGCAAGAAATCCATAATAGCAAGCAAGATCAACACAAAAGAAACATAGAAACATGAAATTGCATTAAAAGGAAATTAGATCCAATAATGTTCATCAACATAAAAGAGAGTAAAATAAGAAATTAACAAGAAAAACTAAGAAGATCAAGACAATAGAACACTAAAACATAAGAGAATTGAAATCAAAAGAAGAATTGAAAGAGAAATTTGAGAGAGATTAACCTAATTCCTATCCTAAACCTAGAGAGAGGAGAGAGCTTCTCTCTCTAGAATGCTATCCTAAAATATGATGAAAACTCAACTATGACTAAGTCTGTTGACTCTCCTTCAATTCTTGGCTTAAATAGCATCAGAAATAAGTTGCATTGGGCCCAAAATGAGCTGCAAAATCGCTGGGCGCGATTTCATTAAATTGGGCCACGGACAGCATTGCCGCGCGTGCAAAGTGCGTGCGCGCGCCCCTGAACGCAAAGCAACATATGAAAAACTTTATATCATTTCAAAGCCTCGGATGTTAGCTTTCCAACGTAACTGGAATCGCCTCATTTGGACCTCTGTAGCTCAAGTTATGGTCACTTGAGTGCCAGGAGGTCAGGCTTGACAACTTTATGGTTCCTTCATTTCTTCATGAGTTCTCCCACTTGCATGCTTTTCTCCTCACTTCTTCCATCCACTACTTGCCTTATGAACCTGAATTCACTCAACAAACACATCAAGGCATCGAATGGAATTAAAGTGGATTGAAATCATCAATTTTAGGGCCTAAAAAGCATGTTTTCACATTTAAGCACAAAACTAGGGAGAATTCCAAAACCATGCTATATTTCATTGAATAAATGTGGGAAAAGGTGATAAAATCCCCCAAAATAAGCCCAAGATAAACCAAAAAATTGGGATTTATCAGTCATTTGAGTATGCTCTTTAATTTAAACTTGTGTTTTTACTTTGCTTATGCTGACATGGAACCCGCCTTCTTGTTTCAGAGAGAAGACGGGTCTAAGCAACTTGATTGCCCAATTCCTTCCAGGGAACAGTGATGAAAGTAGCACGAAAACTCCTTCAACCGAGGCGCCGCCTTCCCCCACTCCCGAGGTTCATTCGGCTACCCCTCCTCCAGAAACTGCCGGGACCAGCGCTGTTGTGACTCTCGGTCCTGGTGTGATTCCCCCATCTGAGGAAGTGCTTGCCGACGAAGCCAGTGGTCCTGACCTGACCATCGTCGAGAACCCCAGAAAAAGAAAGTCAACCTCTAGCCCTGAGGAGGCGCTTATTGTAATGAAAAAGAACTTCGACGCTAGAAGGTTCATTGACTCAAAGCTCATGCCGGGTACCGACGATTCTTTCTGTGGCGGGGATTTAGCCTCTTAGGCCAGGTGGGTTTACCGCTACATGATTAGAGCCGCGACCATCGTGAGGAAGGAAGAACCCATCCTAGCCCAGGATGGGGTGCTAGATGGCAAGTACCGCTCGTCTCTGTGAGAGGTCGCAAATCTGAAGGCCGAGGTGGAAACTTTGAAGGTCAAGATGGTAGACACTGAGGAGAGGCTGAAGGTTTCCGACGAGACCGTGGCCCGTCTTTCCGACCGCGAGATGACCCTGATGACAAGTCATCATATATTAGCTTTACAAGCATTTTTCACTTGTTTCATTAGGTTTTATACACTTTCTTGCATTGTAAGTAAGTAATTTGGAGTGGAATTGCATGGTTTTATAGAATTAATCAACCATCCTTTATTTGACACAAAATCATGAGGTTTAAGCTATAATTAATTGGTTTTTGAATGAATTATGAGCTTTGTGAATTTTGTGATACTTTGATTGGTGGTTTTGATTACTTGTAGGTGAAGAAAAGAAAAAAAAAATAAGAAAAGAGGGGCCTAAGGAGCGTGATCAAAGGAAACCAAAAATAGGAAAAGCGTGGCTCAACACAAAGAGCAAGAGCACAAAGCTCTTGCCAAGAGCTTAGAGCTCTTGCAAGGAGCGCTACTTTAAAGGCAAGGCTGGTGGACGAAATTGTGATCATCAACAATGGCTCCAAAGACTTGGTGCTCTCAAAGATGAATCACACTTTGTCACAACTCCGCACAACTAACCAGCAAGTGTACTGGGTCGTCCAAGTAATAAACCTTACGTGAGTAAGGGTCGATCCCACAGAGATTGTTGGTATGAAGCAAGCTATGGTCACCTTGTAAATCTCAGTCAGGCGGATAATAATTGATTATGGAATTTCGAAAATCAAATAATAGTAAATAAACATAAAATAAAGATAAAGTTACTCATGTAATTCAATGGTGGGAATTTCAGATAGGTATATGGAGATGCTATGTTCCTTCTGAATCTCTGCTTTCCTACTGCATCCATTCAATCCTTCTTATTCCTTTCCATGGCAAGCTGTATGTAGGGCATCACCGTTGTCAATGGCTACATCCCATCCTCTCAGTGAAAAAGGTCCAAATGCTCTGTCACAGCACGGCTAATCATCTGTCGGTTCTCAATCAGGTTGGAATAGAATCCAGTGATTCTTTTTCGTCTGTCACTAATGCCCAGCCTTCAGAAGTTTGAAGCTCGTCACAGTCATTCAATCCCAGAATCCTACTCGTATACCACAGACAAGGTTAGACTTTCCGGATTCCCATGAATGTCGCCATCAATTCTAGCTTATACCACGAAGATTCTGATTAAGGAATCCAAGAGATATGCGCCTGGCCTAAGGTAGAACGGAAGTGGTTGTCAGTCACGCGCGTTCATAAGTGAGAATGATGATGAGTGTCACAGATCATCACATTCATCAAGTTGAAGTGCAATGAATATCTTAAAACAGGAATAAATAGAATTGGATAGAAGATAGTAGTAATTGCATTGAAACTTGAGGTACAGCACAGCTCCACACCCTTAATCTTTGGTGTGTAGAAACTCCACCGTTGAAAATACATAAGTGATCAAGGTTCAGGAATGGCCAAATGGCCAGCCCCCAAAACGAAAACCAGGATGTCAAAATCCAAATATGGAACCAAGATATCTAATAGACTAGTAAAAAGTTCTATTTATACTAAACTAGCTACTAGGGTTTACAGAGGTAAGTAATTGATGCATAAATCCACTTCCGGGGCCCACTTAGTGTGTGCTTGGGCTGAGCTTGATCTATCCACGAGCTGAGGCTTCTCTTGGAGTTGAACGCCAAGTTGTAACGTGTTTTGGGGGTTCAACTCTGGTTCGTGACGTGTTTCTAGCGTTTGACTCCAGAATGCAGCATAGAACTGGTGTTGAGCGCCAGTTTACGTCGTTTACTCACGAATAAAGTATAGACTATTATATATTGCTGGAAAGCTCTGGATGTCTATTTCCAACGCCGTTGAGAGCGCGCTATTTGGAGTTCTGTAGCTCCAGAAAATCCATTTCGAGTGCAGGGAGGTCAGATTCCAACAGCATCACCAGTCCTTTGTCAGCCTCCTATCAGAGTTTTGCTCAGGTCCCTCAATTTCAGCCAGAAAATACCTGAAATCAAAGAAAAATACACAAACTCATAGTAAAGTCCAGAAATGTGAATTTAGCATAAAAACTAATGAAAACATCCCTAAAAGTAACTAGATCATACTAAAAACTACCTAAAAACAATGCCAAAAAGCGTATAAATTATCCGCTCATCACAACACCAAACTTAAATTGTTGCTTGTCCCCAAGCAACTGAAAATCAATTAGGATAAAAAGAAGAGAATATACTATAAATTCCAAAATATCAATGAATATTAATTCTAATTAGATGAGCGGGACTTGTAGCTTTTTGCTTCTGAACAGTTTTGGCATCTCACTTTTTCCTTTGAAGTTTAGAATGATTGGCTTCTATAGGTACTTAGAATTTCAGATAGTGTTATTGATTCTCCCAGTTAAGTTTGTTGATTCTTGAACACAGCTACTTTTATGAGTCTTGGCCGTGGCCCTAAGCATTTTGTTTTCCAGTATTACCACCGGATACATAAATGCCACAGACACATGACTGGGTGAATCTTTTCAGATTGTGACTCAGCTTTGCTAGAGTCCCCAGTTAGAGGTGTCCAGAGCTCTTAAGCACACTCTTTTTGCTTTGGATCATGACTTTAACCACTCAGTCTCAAGCTTTTCACTTGGACCTGCATGCCACAAGCACATTGTCAGGGACAGCTTGATTTAGCCGCTTAGGCCTAGATTTTATTTCCTTGGGCCCTCCTATCCATTGATGCTCAAAGCCTTGGATCCTTTTTACCCTTGCCTTTTGGTTTTAAGGGCTATTGGCTTTTTCTGCTTGCTTTTTCTTTTTCTTTCTATTTTTTTCACCACTTTTTTTTTTTTCACAAGCTTTTGCTTTTTCACTGCTTTTTCTTGCTTCAAGAATCAATTTTCATGATTTTTCAGATCATCTATAACATTTCTCTTTTTCATCATTCTTTCAAGAGCCAACAATTTTAACATTCATAAACAACAAGATCAAAAATATGCACTGTTCAAGCATTCATTCAGAAAACAAAAAGTATTGTCACCACATCAATATAATTAAATTAAATTCAAAGACAATTTTTGAAATTTATGTACTTCTTGTTCTTTTGAATTAAAAACATTTTTCATTTAAGAGAGGTGAAGGATTTATGGAATTTATTCATAGCTTTAAGACATAGTTACTACATACTAATGATCATGAAGTAGAGACATAAAACATAGATAAAAACAAAAAACAGAAAAAATAAGAACAAGGAATGAATCCACCTTAGTGGCGTCTTCTTCTTGAAGGACCAATGATGTCCTTAAGCTCTTCTATGTCCCTTCCTTGCCTTTGTTGCTCCTCCCTCATTGCTCTTTGATCTTCTCTAATTTCATGGAGAATGATGGAGTGCTCTTGATGTTCCACCCTTGATTGATTCACATTGTAACTCAAATCTTCTAAGGAAGTGTTGAGTTGTTCCCAATAGTTGTTGGGAGAAAAGTGCATCCCTTGAGGTATCTCCGGGATTTCTTGGTGATGAGCTTCCTTATGCGTCTCTTGAGTTCCATGAGTGGGCTCTCTTGTTTGCTCCATCCTTTTCTTAGTGATGGGCTTGTCCTCCTCAATGAGGATGTCTCCTTCTATGATAACTCCAGCTGAGTAACATAGATGGCAAATAAGATGAGGAAAAGCTAGCCTTGCCAAAGTAGAGGACTTATCGGCTATTTTATAGAATTCATAGGAGACGACTTCATGAACTTCTACTTCCTCTACAATCAGGATGCTATGAATCATGATGGCCCAATCCACAGTAACTTCAGATCGGTTGCTAGTGGGGATGATGGAGCGTTGAATGAACTCCAACCATCCTCTAGCCACAGGCTTGAGGTCCAGTCTTCTCAGTTGAACCGGCTTGCCTTTGGAGTCTCTTTTCCATTGAGCTCCTTCCACACATATGTCCATAAGGACTTAGTCCAACCTTTGATTAAAGTTGACCCTTCTAGTGTAGGGGCGTGCATCTCCTTGCATCATGGGTAAGTTGAATGCCAACCTCACATTTTCCAGACTAAAATCTAAGTACTTCCCCTGAACCATTGTAAGATAATTCTTTGGATTCGGGTTCACACTTTGATCATGGTTCCTAGTGATCCATGCATTGGCATAAAACTCTTGAACCATTAAGATTTTGACTTGTTGAATGGGGTTGGTTAGAACTTCCCAACCTCTTCTTTGGATCTCATGTCGGATCTCTGGATACTTATTTTTCTTGAGCTTGAAAGGGACCTCAGGGATCACCTTCTTCTTGGCCACAACATCATAGAAGTGGTCTTGATGGGCTTTGGAGATGAATCTTTCCATCTTCCATGACTCGGAGGTGGAATCTTTTGTCTTCCCTTTTCTAGAGGATTCTCCGGCCTTAGGTGCCATCAATGGTAATGGAAAAACAAAAAGCTTATGCTTTTACCACACCAAACTTAAAATATTGCTCGCCCTCGAGCAAGAGAAGAAAGAAAAGAAGAAGAAGAAGAAGAAAATATGAACGAGAGAGGGAGAGGTGTATTCGGCCAAGAAAGAGAAGAGAGATTGAGGTGATTAGTGAAGGGTTTTTGGGAAAGTGTGTTATAGGATTAATTAGGAGGTAACGTGGGAATATGTTAGGTGGGGATCCTGTGGGGTCCACAGATCCTGAGGTGTCAAGGATTTACATCCCTGCACCAATTAGGCATGTAAAATGCCTTAGCATACCATTCTGGTGTTTAAACGCCGAAGTGGTGCACGTTCTGGGCGTTCAACGCCCATGTGTAGCATGTTTCTGGCGTTGAACGCCAGTTCCATGCTTGTTACTGGCGTTCAGCGCCAGCTTTCCTAAGGGCACATTCCTAGCGTCCAAACACCAGGATGTTGCTTGCTTCTGGTGTTCGGCGCTAGATCCATGCTCTGTTCTGGCGTTGAACACCAGCCAGATGCTCCTTACTGGCGTTTAAACGCCAGTAAGTCCTTCCTCCAGGGTGTGATTTTTCTTCTGCTATTTTTGATTCTTTTTTTAATTTTAGTATTTTTTTCGTGACTCTACATGATCATGAACCTAATAAAACACAAAAGAACAATGAAAATAAAATAAAATTAGATAAATAAAAATTGGGTTGCCTCCCAACAAGCGCTCTTTTAGTGTCACTAGCTTGACAGTGGGCTCTCTTGGAGCCACAAAGGTGATCAGGTCAATATTGTGGACTCCCAACACCAAACTTAGAGTTTGGTTGTGGCCTCCCAACACCAAACTTAGAGTTTGATTGTGGGGGCTCTGTTTGATTCTGTATTGAGAGAAGCTATACATTCTTACTCTCCCTTATTACAGAAGGATAGCCGTGTGCCTTAAATACAAGGTAGTCCCTCTTCAATTGAAGGACTAATTCTCCTCTGTTAACATCTATCACAGCTTCTGCTATGGCTAGGAAAGGTCTTCCAAGGATGATGCATTCATCCTCCTCCTTCCTAGTGTCTAAGATTATGAAATCAGCAGGAATGTAAAGGCCTTTAACCTTTACCAACATGTCCTCTACTGATCCATAAGCTTGTCTTACTGACTTGTCTGCCAATTGTAATGAGAATAAGGCAGGCTGTACCTCAATGATCCCCAGCTTCTCCATTACAGAGAGTGGCATAAGATTTATGCTTGACCCTAGGTCACACAGAGCTTTTTCAAAGGTCATGGTGCCTATGGTACAAGGTATTAAGAATTTCCCAGGATCTTGTTTCTTTTGAGGTAGAGTTTGTTGAACCCATGTATCAAGTTCACTAATGAGCAAGGGAGGTTCACCTTCCCAAGTCTCATTACCAAATAACTTGGCATTCAGCTTCATAATGGCTCCTAGATATTGAGCAACTTGCTCTCCAGTTACATCTTCATCCTCTTCAGAGGAAGAATAATCTTCAGATCTCATGAATGGCAGAAGGAGATTTAATGGAATCTCTATGGTCTCTATATGAGCCTCAGATTCCTTTAGGTCCTCAATAGGGAACTCCTTCTTGTTTGTGAGACGTCCCAGGAGGTCTTCCCCACTAGGATTTTCGTCCTTCTCCTCCCTTGTGCATTCGGCCATATTGATTACATCAATGGCCTTGCACTCTCCTTTTGGATTCTCTTCTGTATTGCTTGGGAGAATACTGGGAGGAGTTTCAATGACTTTCTACTCAGTTGGCCCACTTGTGCCTCCAAATTTCTAATGGAGGATCTTGTTTCACTCATGAAACTTAAAGTAGCCTTAGTCAGATCAGAGACTATGTTTGATAAGTTAGAGGGGCTCTGTTCAGAATTCTCTGTCTGTTGTTGAGAAGATGATGGAAAAGGCTTGTTATTGCTTAGCCTGTTTCTTCCACCATTATTAAAGCCTTGTTGAGGCTTTTGTTGATCCTTCCATGAGAAATTTGGATGATTTCTCCATGATGAATTATAGGTATTCCCATAAGGTTCACCCATGTAATTTACCTCTGCTATTGCAGGGTTCTCAGGATCATATGCTTCTTCAGAAGCTGCCTCTTTAGTACTGTTGGATGCATTTTGCTATCCATTCAGACTTTGAGAGATCATGTTGACTTGCTGAGTCAACACTTTGTTCTGAGCCAATATGGCATTCAGAGCATCAATTTCAAGAACTCCCTTCCTCTGAGGTGTCCCATTATTCACGGAATTCCTCTCAAAAGTGTACATGAATTGGTTATTTGCAACCATGTCAATAAGTTCTTGAGCTTCTGCAGGCGTTTTCTTTAAGTGAATGGATCCACCTGCAGAATGGTCCAATGACATTTTAGAAAACTCATATAGACCATAATATAATATATCTAATATGGTCCATTCTGAAAACATGTCAAAAGGACACTTTTTGGTCATCTGCTTGTATCTTTCCCAAGCTTCATAGAGGGATTTGCCATCTTTTTGTTTGAAGGTCTGAACATCCACTCTAAGCTTGCTCAGCTTTTGAGGAGGAAGGAATTTATCCAAGAAGGTCGTGACCAGCTTATCCCAGGAGTCCAGGCTATCTTTAGGTTGTGAGTCCAACCATGTTCTAGCTCTGTCTCTTACAACAAAATGGAAAAGCATGAGCCTGTAGACATCAGGATCTACTCCATTTGTCTTAACAATCTCACAAATATGCAAGAACTTAGTTAAAAACTGATAAGGATCTTCAGATGGAAGTCCATGAAACTTGCAGTTCTGTTGCATCAAAGCAACTAATTGAGGTTTCAGCTCAAAATTGTTTGCTCCAATGGCAGGAATTGAGATGCTTCTTCCATCAAACTTGGACGTTGGTTTAGTGAAATCACCAAGCATCCTCCTTGCATTATTGTTGTTGGGTTCGGCTGCCATCTCCTTCTCTTGTTCGAAAATTTCAGAAAGGTTGCCTCTGGATTGTTGTAATTTAGCTTCTCTTAGTTTCCTTTTCATAGTCCTTTTAGGTTCTGGATCAGCTTCAACAAAGATGCCTTTTTCCTTATTCCTGCTCATATGAAAGAGAAGAGAAAAAGAAAAAGGAAAAGGAATCCTATATATCTGGACAAAGAGGATCCTTATTATTAGTAGAAGAAGAAAGGAATAAGAGTGAGGATAGAGGCAGTGATTGGAGATGAAGAGAGATGAAGAGAAGTGTTAGTAAATAAATAAATATATAGAAGAAGAGAAGAGAGGGAGAATTCGAAAATAATTTTGAAAAAGTAGTTAATGATTTTAGAAAATTAAAGATAAGATATAATTAAAATTAAAATTTAAAACAATTAAAAAGAAATTTTGAAAAAGAGATGAGTTATTTTCGAAAATTAAAGAGGGAAAAGTAGTTAGGTGGTTTTGAAAAAGATAAGAAACAAACAAAAAGTCAAATAGTTAGTTGAAAAAGATATTAAAGTCAAATTTGAAAAGATAAGAAGATAAGAAGTTAGATAAGATATTTTGAAATCAAATTTTTGAAAAAGATGAAATTTTGAAAAAGATATGATGAAAAGATAAGTGGTGGACGAAATTGTGATCCTCTTTGTATTTGCATGAGATTTATTTAATGGCTATTGACTATATGTGGTCACAACTCCGTTCAACTTAACCAGCAAGTGTACTGGGTCATCCAAGTAATACCTTACGTGAGTAAGGGTCGATCCCACAGAGATTGTTGGTATGAAGCAAGCTATGGTCACCTTGTAAATCTCAGTTAGGCAGATTAATTGGTTTATGACAAGTTCGAAAATTAATAATAAACAGAAAATAAAATAGGATAGAAATACTTATGTAAATCAATAGTGGGAATTTCAGATAGGCGTTTGGAGATGCTGTGCTCCTCTTGAATCTCTATTTTCTTATTACATTCATCCAATCCTTCTTACTCCTTTCCATGGCAAGTTGTATGTAGGGCATCACCATTGTCAATGGCTACATCCCATCCTCTCAGTGAAAATAGTCCTATGCTCTGTCACAGCACGGCTAATCATCTGTCGATTCTCAATCAGGTTGGAATAAAATCCCTTGATTCTTTTGTGTCTGTCACTAACGCCCAACCTTCAGGAGTTTGAAGCTTATCACAGTCATTCAATACCGGAATCCTACTCGGAATACCACAGACAAGGTTAGACTTTCCAGATTTCTGGAATCCTACTCGGAATACCACAGACAAGGTTAGACTTTCCGGATTCCCATGAATGCCGCCATCTATCTAGCTTATACCACGAAGATTCTGTTGGGGAATCTAAGAGATATGCGCCCGGCCTAAGGTAGAATGGAAGTGGTTGTCAGTCACGCGCGTTCATAGGTGAGAATGATGATGAGTGTCGCGGATCATCACATTCATCAAGTTGAAGTGCAACGTATATCTTGGAATAAGAATAAAAGAAAATTGAATAGAAAATAATAGTAATTGTATTGAAACTTGAGGTACAGCAGAGTTCCACACCCTTAATCTATGGTGTGTAGAAACTCCACCGTTGAAAATACATAAGTGAAAGGTTTAGGCATGGCCGAATGGCCAGCCCCCATGAAGGTGATCAAAAGACCGAATGGTCAAAAGATTTAACGTGGTCCAAAGATCTCTAATACACTAGTAAAAAGTATTATTTATACTATACTAGCTACTAGGGTTTACATGAGTAAGTAATTGATGCATAAATCCACTTCCGGGGCCCACTTGGTATATGCTTGGGCTGAGCTTGATCTATCCACGAGCTGAGGCTTTTATTGGAGTTGAACGCCAAGTTATAGCGTGTTTCTGGCGTTCAACTCCGGGTTGTGACGTGTTTCTGGCGTTTAACTCCAGACAACAACATGTACTTGGCGTTGAGCGCCACTTTACGCAATCAATTCCCGAATAAAGTATAGACTATTATATATTGCTGGAAAGCTCTAGATGTCTACTTTCCAACGCTTTTAAGAGCGCGCCATTTGGAGTTCTGTAGCTCCAGAAAATCCTTTTTGAGTGTAGAGAGGTCAGATTCCAACAACATCAGCAGTCCTTTTTTCAGCCTTTTTCAGAGTTTTGCTCAAGTCCCTCAATTTCAGCCAGAAATTACTTGAAATCACAGAAAAACACACAAACTCATAGTAAAGTCCAGAAATGTGAATTTAACATAAAAACTAATGAAAACATCCCTAAAAGTAGCTTGAACTTACTAAAAACTACCTAAAAACAATGCCAAAAAGCGTATAAATTATCCGCTCATCACAACACCAAACTTAAATTGTTGCTTGTCCCCAAGCAATTGAAAATCAAATAGGATAAAAATAAGAGAATATACTATAAATTCCAAAATATCAATGAATATGAATTCTAATTAGATGAGCGGGACTTGTAGCTTTTTGCTTCTGAACAGTTTTGGCATCTCACTTTTTCCTTTGAAGTTTAGAATGATTGGCATCTCTAGGAACTTAGAATTTCAGATAGTGTTATTGATTATCCTAGTTAAGTATGTTGATTCTTGAACACAGCTACTTTTATGAGTCTTGGCCGTGGCCCTAAGCACTTTGTTTTCCAGTATTACCACCGGATACATAAATGCCACAGACACATGACTGGGTGAACCTTTTCAGATTGTGACTCAGCTTTGCTAGAGTCCCCAGTTAGAGGTGTCCAGAGCTCTTAAGCACACTCTTTTTGCTTTGGATCACGACTTTAACCACTCAGTCTCAAGCTTTTCACTTGGACCTTCATGACACAAGCACATGGTTAGGGACAGCTTGATTTAGCCACTTAGGCCTGGATTTTATTTCCTTGGGCCCTCCTATCCGTTGATGCTCAAAGCCTTGGATCCTTTTTACCCTTGCCTTTTGGTTTTATGGGCTATTGGCTTTTTCTGCTTGCTTTTTCTTTTTCTTTCTATTTTTTTCGCCAGTTTTTTTTTTCGCAAGCCTTTGCTTTTTCACTGCTTTTTCTTGCTTCAAGAATCAATTTTATGATTTTTCAGATTGTCAATAACATTTCTCTTTGTTCATCATTCTTTCAAGAGCCAACAGTTTTAACATTCATAAACAACAAGATCAAAAATATGCACTGTTCAAGCATTCATTCAGAAAACAAAAAGTATTGTCACCACATCAATATAATTAAATTAAATTCAAGGATAAATTCGAAATTCATGTACTTCTTGTTCTTTTGATTAAAAACATTTTTCATTTAAGAGATGTGAAGGATTAATGGAATTATTCATAACTTTAAGACATAGTTACTAAACACTAATGATCATGAAGTAGAGACACAAAACATAAATGAACACAACATAAAAACCGAAAAGCAGAAAGAAATAAGAACAAGGAATGAATCCACCTTAGTGGCGTCTTCTTCTTGAAGGACCAACAATGTCCTTAAGCTCTTCGATGTCCCTTCCTTGCCTTTGTTGCTCCTCCCTCACTGCTCTTTGATCTACATTGTAGCTCAAATCTTCTAAGGAAGTGTTGAGTTGTTCCCAACAGTTGTTGGGAGGAAAGTGCATCCCTTGAGGCATCTCAGGGATTTCTTGATGATGAGCTTCCTCATGCATCTCTTGAGATCCGTGGAGGGTCTCTCTTGCTTGCTCCATCCTCTTCTTGGTGATGGGCTTATCCTCCTCAATGGAGATGTCTCCTTCTATGATAACTCCAGCTGAGTAACATAGATGACAAATAAGGTGAGGAAAAGCTAGCCTTGCCATGGTGGAGGGCTTTTCGGCTATTTTGTAGATTTCATTGGAGATGACTTCATGAACTTCTACTTCCTCTCCAATCATGATGCTATGAATCATGATGGCCCGATCCACAGTAACTTCAGATCGGTTGCTAGTGGGAATGATGGAGCGTTGAATGAACTCCAACCATCCTTTAGCCACAGGCTTGAGCTCCAGTCTTCTTAGTTGAACTAGCTTGCCTTTGGAGTCTCTTTTCCATTGAGCTCCTTCCACACATATGTCCATTAGGACTTGGTCCAACCTTTGATTAAAGTTGACCCTTCTAGTGTAGGGGCGTACATCTCCTTGCATCATGGGCAAGTGGAACGCCAACCTCACATTCTCCGGACTAAAATCTAAGTATTTCCCCCGAACCATTGTGAGATAATTCTTTGGACTCGGGTTCATACTTTGATCATGGTTCCTAGTGATCCATGCATTGGCATAGAACTCTTGAACCATTAAGATTCCGACTTGTTGCATGGGGTTGGTTATGACTTCCCAACCCTTTCTTCGGATTTCATATCGGATCTCCGGATACTCATTTTTCTTGAGCTTGAAAGGGACCTCAAGGATCACCTTCTTCTTTGCCACAACATCATAGAAGTGGTCTTGATGGCTTTTGGAGATGAATCTTTCCATCTCCCATGACTCGGAGGTGGAAGCTTTTGTCTTCCCTTTTCCTTTTCTAGAGGATTCTACGGCCTTAGGTGCCATTGATGGTAATGGAAAAACAAAAAGCTTATGCTTTTACCACACCAAACTTAAAATATTGCTCGCCCTCGAGCAAGAGAAGAAAGAAGAGAAGAAGAAGAAGAAGAAAATATGGAGGAGAAGAGGGAGTGTAGGTTTCGGCCAAGGTATAGAAGAGGGGAGTTTGTTGTGTGAAAATGAAGTAGAATGGAAGGGTATATATAGGGAGGGGGGAGGGTGAAGTTTCAGTCATGTAGGGTGGGTTTGGGTGGGAAAGTGTTTTTGAATTTTGAAGGTAGGTGGGGTTTATGGGGAAGAGTGGATGGATGTGAGTGGTGAAAGGGATGATTGGGAAGAGAGATTGAAGTTGTTGGGAAGTATGACATGGGGAAGAGTGTTATAGGATTAGGAGGTAAGGTGGGAATATGTTAGGTGGGGATCCTGTGGGGTCCACAGATCCTGAGATGATCCTGTGGGGGTCCACAGATCCTGAGGTGTCAAGGAATTACATCCCTGCACCAAATAGGCATGTAAAATGCCTTCGCATACCATTCTAGCGTTTAAACACCGAGGTGATGCACGTTCTGGGCGTTCAACGCCCATGTGAAGCATGTTCTGGGCGTTCAACGCCCATATGTAGCATGTTTCTGGCGTTGAACGCCAGTTTCATGGTTGTTACTGGCGTTCAGCACCAGCTTTCGTTAAGACACATTCCTGGCGTTCAAACGCTAGAATGTTGCTTGTTTCTGGCATTCAGCGCCAGATTCATGCTCTATTCTGGCGTTGAACGCCAGCCAGATGCTTCTTACTGGCGTTGAATGCCAGTCTGTCCTTCCTCTAGGGTGTCATTTTTCTTCTGCTGTTTTTGATTCTGTTTTTAATTTTTATATTTTTTTCGTGACTCCACATGATCATGTACCTAATAAAACACAAAATAACAATAAAATAAAATAAAAATTAGATAAATAAAATTGGGTTGCCTCCCAACAAGCGCTCTTTTAATGTCATTAGCTTGACAGTGGGCTCTCATGGAGCCTCACAGGTGATCAGGTCAATGTTGTAGTTCTAACACCAAACTTAGAGTTTGAATATGGGGTCTTAGCACCAAACTTAGTGTTTGGTTGTGGCCTCCCAACACCAAACTTAGAGTTTGACTGTGGGGGCTCTTCTTGACTCTGAACTGAGAGAAGTTCTTTGTGCTCACTCTCTTTTGTCACAAAGGGATGGCCATGTGCCTTAAACACAAGGTAGTCCCCATTCAATTGAAGGACTAATTCACCTCTGTTGACATCTATCACAGCTCCTGCTGTAGCTAGGAAAGGTCTTCCAAGGATGATGCATTCATCCTCTTCCTTCCCATTGTCTAATATTATGAAATCAGCAGGGATGTAAAGGCCTTCAACCTTTACTAACACGTCCTCTACTACTCCATAAGCTTGTCTTAATGACTTGTCAGCCAATTGTAATGAGAACAAGGTAGGTTGTACCTCAATGATCCCCAGCTTATCCATTACAGAGAATGGCATAAGATTTATCCCTGACCCCAGATCACATAGAGCTTTTTCAAAGGTCATAGTGCCTATGGTACAAGGTATTAAGAACTTCCCAGGATCTTGTTTTTTTTTTTTTTGAGGTAAAATTTGCTGAATCCAGGTATCTAGTTTATTAATGAGCAAGGGAGGTTCACTTTCCCCAATCTCATTACCAAACAACTTGGCATTCAGCTTCATGATAGCTCCTAAATATTGAGCAACTTGCTCTCCAGTCACATCTTCATCCTCTTCAGAGGAAGAATAGTCTTCAGAGCTCATGAATGGCAGAAGGAGATTTAATGGAATCTCTATGGTCTCTATGTGAGCCTCAGATTCCTTTGGATCCTTAATAGGAAACTCCTTCTTGCTTGAGAGACGTCCCAGGAGGTCTTCCTCACTAGGATTTTCGTCCTTCTCCTCCCTTGTGCATTCGGCCATATTGATCACATCAATGGCCTTGCACTCTCCTTTTGGATTCTCTTCTGTATTGCTTGGGAGAATACTGGGAGGAGTTTCTATGACTTTCTTACTCAGCTGGCCCACTTGTGCCTCCAGATTTCTGATGGAGGATCTTGTTTCACTCATTAAACTGAAAGTGGCTTTTGACAGATCAGAGACTAGATTGGCTAAATTAGAAGTGCTTTATTCAGAATTCTCTGTCTGTTGCTGAGAAGATGATGGAAAAGGCTTGCTATTGCTCAGCCTATTGCGTCCACCATTGTTAAAGCCTTGTTGAGGCTTTTGTTGATCCTTCCATGAGAAATTTGGATGATTTCTTCATGATGAATTATAGGTGTTTCCATAAGGTTCACCCATATAATTAACCTCTGCCATTGCAGGGTTCTCAGGATCATAAGCTTCTTCAGAAGCTGCATCTTTAGTACTGTTGGATGCATTTTGCCATCCATTCAGACTTTGAGAGATCATGTTGACTTGCTGAGTCAACACTTTGTTCTGAGCCAATATGGCATTCAGAGCATCAATCTCAAGAACTCCCTTCCTTTGAGGCGTCCCATTATTAATGGAATTCCTCTCAGAAGTGTACATGAATTGGTTATTTGCAACCATGTCAATAAGCTCTTGAGCTTCTGTAGGTGTTTTCCTTAGGTGAATGGATCCACCTGCAGAATGGTCCAATGACATTTTTGAAACTTCAGATAGACCATAATAGAATATATCTAATATGGTCCATTCTGAAAACATGTCAGATGGACACCTTTTGGTCAGCTGCTTGTATCTTTCCCAAGCTTCATAGAGGGATTCACCATCTTTTTGTTTGAAGGTTTGAACATCCACTCTCAGCTTGCTCAGCTTTTGAGGAGGAAAGAATTTATCCAAGAAGGCTGTGACCAGCTTCTCCCAAGAGTCTAGGCTATCCTTAGGTTGTGAATCCAACAATATTCTAGCTCTGTCTCTTACAGCAAAAGGGAAAAGCATGAGCCTATAGACTTCAGGATCCACTCCATTCGTCTTAACTGTCTCACAGATTTGCAAGAACTCAATTAAAAACTGATAAGGATCTTCAGATTGTAGTCCATAGAACTTGTAGTTTTGTTGCATTAAGACAACTAGTTGAGGTTTCAGCTCAAAGTTGTTTGCTCCAATGGCAGGAATGGATATGCTTCTTCCATCAAATTTGGACGTGGGTTTGGTAAAGTCACCAAGCATCCTTCTTGCATTATCATTATTGGGTTCGGCTGCCATCTCCTTCTCTTGTTCGAAAATTTCTGAAAGGTTATTTAGCTTCTCTTAGTTCTATGGACTGTTGTAATTTAGCTTCTCTTAGTTTCCTCTTCAAAGTCCTTTCAGGTTCAGGATCAGCTTCAACAAGAGTGCTTTTGTCCTTGTTCCTGCTCATATGAAAGAGAGAAAAACAAGAAAAGAAAGAGGAATCCTCTATGTCACAGTATAGAGATTCCTTTATGTTAGTAGAAAAAGAAAGGGGAGAAGAGTGAGGAAGAGTGGGTTCGGATATTTAGATGAAGAGAGGTGAAGAGAAGTGTTAGTAAATAAATAATTAAATAGAATAAGAGAGAAGAGACAGAAAATTCGAAAATAATTTTAAAAGTGGGTTAGTAGTTTTCGAAAATTAGAGATAAGATAAGATTAAAATTAAAATTTAAAACAATTAAAGAGAATTTTTGAAAAAGAGAGAGGTATTTTCGAAAATTAGAGAGGGAAAAGTAGTTAGGTGGTTTTGAAAAAGATAAACACAAAGTCAAAGAGTTAGTTGAAAAAGATATTAAAATCAAATTTGAAAAGATAAGAAGATAAGTTAGATAAGATATTTTGAAATCAAATTTTGAAAAAGATAAGATAAAAAGATAAGAAGATAAGATAAAAAGATAAGATTTTTAACAAAAAGATATTTTGAAAAAGATTTAATTTTTAAAATTAAAATTAATTACTTAACTAACAAGAAACTAAAAGATAACATTCTAGAATTTAAAGATTGAACCGTTCTTAACAAAAAAGTAACAAACTTCAAATTTTTGAGTCAATTACATTAATTGTTAGCATAATTTCGAAAATATGATATAAAGATAAGAAAAAGATTTTGAAAACATAAGATTTTTAAATTTTTGAAAATTTGACTTGACTTGTAAGAAACAACTAATTTTGAAAATTTTTGACTAAGTCAACTCAAATTTTCGAAAATTATGAGAAAAACAAGGAAAACATATTTTTTTTATTTTTAAATTTTTAATGATGAAAGAGAAAAACATAATTATGACCCAAAGCTTAAAAATTTTGGATCAAAACACATGATGCATGCAAGAACACTATGAATGTCAAGATGAACACCAAGAACATTTTGAAGATCATGATGAACATCAAGAACATAATTTTGAAAATTTTTGATGCAAAGAAAACATGCAATACACCAAACTTAGAAATCTTTAATTTATGGACACTATGAATGCAAAAATGTATATGAAAAACAACAAACAACACAAAACAAGAAAACATCAAGATCAAATAAGAAGACTTATCAAGAACAACTTGAAGATCATGAAGAACACTATGAATGCATGAAATTTTTCGAAAAATGCAAGTAAAATTTTTTAAAACATGCAATTGACACTAGACTTAAAAATTGACTCAAGACTCAAACAAGAAACACAAAATATTTTTGATTTTTATGATTTTATTAAATTTTTTTTTCATTTTTTCGAAAATGTTCTTTAGAAGAACGAAAATAAAAGAAAAATTTTGAAAACTTTTTGAAAAGAAAATAAAAAGAAAATTACCTAATCTGAGCAACAAGATGAACCGTCAGTTGTCCATACTCGAACAATCCCCGGCAACGGCTCCAAAAACTTGGTGGACGAAAAGATTTAATTTTTGAAAAAGATTTTGAAAAGATAAGATTTTTTTAAAAATTGAAAATTTGATTTGACTTGTAAGAAACAACCAATTTTAAAAATTTTTGACTAAGTCAACTCAGATTTTCGAAAATTAGGAGAGAAATAAGGAAAAGATATATTTTTTTTATTTTTGAAATTTTAATGAGGAGAGAGAAAAACACAAACATGACCCAAAACATGAAAATTTTGGATCAAAACACATGATGCATGTAAGAACACTATGAATGTCAAGATGAACACCAAGAATACTTTGAAGATCATGATGAACATAAAGAAAATATTTTTGAAAAATTTTTTGATGCAAAGAAAACTTGAAAGACACCAACTTAGAATTCTTTAATGCATGGAGACCATGAATGCAAAAATGCATATGAAAAACAACATACAACACCAAACAAGAAATCATCAAGATCAAACAAGAAGACTTGTCAAGAACAACTTGAAGATCATGAAGAACACCATGAGTGCATGAATTTTCGAAAAATGCAAGAAAAATTTTTAAAGCATGCAATTGACACCAAACTTAAAAATTGACTCAAGACTCAAACAAGAAACACAACAGATTTTTGGTTTTTTGGATTTTATAATTTTTTGTATTTTCTTTTATTTTTTCGAAAAACATATGGAAAAAGAAAATAAGAAATTCAAAATCTTTAAGAAGAATTCCAGGAATCTTTCAATGTTAGCCCAAAGCTCCAATCAAAGGGTTTGACATGGCTTAATAGCCAGTCAGCTTTAGGATGGAATTACATGCATTGTGGTGATTAGTTGAAGACCAATCCCAAAGGAGTTTGGATATGGCTTTACAGCCAGCCAGGATTCAACATGCTTCATGAAACTCTAGAATCCATTCTTAAATGTTTTGAAGCCATAGAATGATTTATTTTAAAAAAAATTTCGAAAATAGGAATAAAAATTTTTTTTGAAAGATTTTTGAAAAGTTTTTGAAAAGAAAATTACCTAATTTGAGCAACAAGATGAACCGTCAGTTGTCCATACTCGAACAATCCCCGGAAACAGAGCCAAAAACTTGGTGGACGAAATTGTGATCATCAACAATGGATCCAAAGACTTGGTGCTCTCAAACATGAATCACACTTTGTCACAACTCCGCACAACAAACCAGCAAGTGTATTGGGTCATCCAAGTAATAAACCTTATGTGAGTAAGGGTCGATCCCACAGAGATTGTTGTTATGAAGCAAGCTATGGTCACCTTGTAAATCTCAGTCAGGCGGATAATAATTGATTATGGAATTTCGAAAATCAAATAATAGTAAATAAACATAAAATAAAGATAAAGTTATTCATGTAATTCAATGGTGGGAATTTCAGATAGGTATATGGAGATGCTATGTTCTTTCTGAATCTCTGCTTTCCTACTGCATCTGGTGCACGAAATTGTGATCAATACTTTTCACAACTCAAATAATCCCCGGTGATGAATCCAAAAACTTGGTGTTCAATACCATGGCATAAACACAACTTCGCACAACTAACCAGCAAGTGTACTGGGTCGTCCAAGTAATAAACCTTACGCGAGTAAGGGTCGATCCCACAGAGATTGTTGGTATGAAGCAAGCTATGGTCACCTTGTAAATCTTAGTCAGGCAAACTCAAATGGTAATGAATGATGAATAAAACATAAAGATAAAGATAGAGATACTTATGTAATTCATTGGTAGGAATTTCAGATAAGCGTATAAAGATGCTTGGTCCCTTCCGTCTCTCTGCTTTCCTACTGTCTTCATCCAATCCTTCTTACTCCCTTCCATGGCAAGCTGTATGCAAGGGTTTCACCGTTGTCAGTGGCTACCTCCCATCCTCTCAGTGAAAATGTTCAACGCACCCTGTCACGGTACGACTATTCATCTGTCGGTTCTCAATCAGGTTGGAATAGAATCCAGTGATTCTTTTGCGTCTGTCACTAACGCCCAGCCTTCAGGAGTTTGAAGCTCGTCACAGTCATTCAATCATTGAATCCTACTCAGAATACCACAGCCAAGGTTTAGACCTTCCGGATTCTCTTGAATGCCGCCATCAATTCTAGCTTATACCACGAAGATTCCGGTTAAAGAATCCAAGAGATATCCACCCAATCTAAGGTAGAACGGAGGTGGTTGTCAGGCACACGTTCATAGGTGAGAATGATGATGAGTGTCACGGATCATCACATTCATCAAGTTGAAGAACAAGTGATATCTTAGAACAAGAACAAGCGGAATTGAATAGAAGAACAATAGTAATTGCATTAATACTCGAGGTACAGCAGAGCTCCACACCTTAATCTATGGTGTGTAGAAACTCCACCGTTGAAAATACATAAGAACAAGGTCTAGGCATGGCCGTGAGGCCAGCCTTCCAATGATCTAAGATAGCATAAGAACAAAGATAGCTACCAAGATGAAAATACAATAGTAAAAGGTCCTACTTATAGAGAACTAGTAGCCTAGGGTTTACAGAGATGAGTAAATGACATAAAAATCCACTTCCGGGCCCACTTGGTGTGTGCTTGGGCTGAGCATTGAGTCATTTTCGTGTAGAGACTTCTCTTGGAGTTAAACGCCAGCTTTTGTGCCAGTTTGGGCGTTTAACTCCCACTTTGATGCCAGTTCCGGCGTTTAACGCTGGAAATTCTGACGGTGACTTTGAACGCCGGTTTGGGCCATCGAATGTTGGGAAAAGTATGAACTATCATATATTGCTGGAAAGCCCAGGATGTCTACTTTCCAACGCCGTTAAGAGCGCGCCAATTGGGCTTCTGTAGCTCCAGAAAATCCACTTCGAGTGCAGGGAGGTCAGAATCCAACAGCATCTGCAGTCCTTTTTAGTCTCTGAATCAGATTTTTGCTCAAGTCCCTCAATTTCAGCCAGAAAATACCTGAAATCACAGAAAAATACACAAACTCATAGTAAAGTCCAGAAAAGTGAATTTTAACTAAAAACTAATAAAAATATACTAAAAACTAACTAGATCATACTAAAAACATACTAAAAACAATGCCAAAAAGCATACAAATTATCCGCTCATCACAACACCAAACTTAAATTGTTGCTTGTCCCCAAGCAACTGAAAATCAAATAAGATAAAAAAGAAGAAAATATACAATGAATTCCAAAAACATCTATGAAGATCAGTATTAATTAGATGAGCGGGGCTTTTAGCTTTTTGCCTCTGAATAGTTTTAGCATCTCACTCTATTCTTTGAAATTCAGAATGATTGGCTTCTTTAGGAACTCAGAATCCAGATAGTGTCATTGATTCTCCTAGTTAAGTATGATGATTCTTGAACACAGCTACTTATTGAGTCTTGGCCGTGGCCCAAAGCACTCTGTCTTCCAGTATTACCACCGGATACATACATGCCACAGACACATAATTGGGTGAACCTTTTCAGATTGTGACTCAGCTTTGCTAGAGTCCCCAACTAGAGGTGTCCAAGGTTCTTAATCACACTCCTTTTGCCTTGGATCACAACTTTATTTTTTCTTTTTCTCTCTTTTTTTCGTTTTCTTTTCTCCCTTTTTTTTGTTTTTCTCCTTCTCTTTTTTTTTTTGTATTCACTGCTTTTTCTTGCTTCAAGAATCATTTTTATGATTTTTCAGATCCTCAGTAACATGTCTCCTTTTTCATCATTCTTTCAAGAGCCAACATTCATGAATCACAAATTCAAGATACATATGCACTGTTTAAGCATACATTCAGAAAACAAAAGTATTGCCACCACATCAAAATAATTAAACTGTTATAAAATTCAAAATTCATGCAATTCTTCTCTTTTTCAATTAAGAACATTTTTCATTTAAGAAAGGTGATGGATTCATAGGACATTCATAACTTTAAGGCATAGATACTAAGACACTAATGATCACAAGACACAAACATAGATAAACATAAGCATACTTTTCGAAAAACAGAAAAATAAAGAACAAGGAAATTAAAGAACGGGTTCACCTTAGTGATGGCGGCTTGTTCTTCCTCTTGAAGATCTTATGGAGTGCCTGAGCTCCTCAATGTCTCTTCCTTGCCTTTGTTGCTCCTCTCTCATGATTCTTTTATCTTCTCTTATTTCATGGAGGAGGATGGAGCGTTTTTGGTGCTCCACCCTTAGTTGTCCCATGTTGGAACTCAATTCTCCTAGGGAGGTGTTGAGTTGCTCCCAATAGTTTTGTGGAGGAAAGTGCATCCCTTGAGGCATCTCAGGGATTTGATGATGAGAGGGATCTCTTGTTTGTTCCATCCTCTTCTTAGTGATGGGCTTGTCCTCATCAACGGGGATGTCTCCCTCTATGCCAATTCCAACTTATAGAGTTCTTGGGATATCACCTCATGAACTTCTATTTCTTCTCCAATCATGATGCTATGAATCATGATAGCCCGGTCTATAGTAACTTCGGACCGGTTGCTAGTGGGAATAATTGAGCGTTGGATAAACTCCAACCGTCCCCTAGCCACAGGCTTGAGGTCGTGCCTTCTCAGTTGAACCGGCTTCCCTCTTGAATCTCTCTTCCATTGAGCGCCCTTTTCACAAATGACTGTGAGGACTTGGTCCAACCTTTGATCAAAGTTGACCCTTCTAGTGTAAGGATGTTCATCTCCTTGCATCATGGGCAAGTTGAATGCCAACCTTACATTTTCCGGACTAAAATCCAAGTATTTCCCCCGAACCATTGTAAGCCAATTCTTTGGGTCCGGGTTCACACTTTGATCATGGTTCTTGGTGATCCATGCATTGGCATAGAACTCTTGAACCATTAAGATTCTGACTTGTTGAATGGGGTTGGTAAGAACTTCCCAACCTCTTCTTCGGATCTCGTGTCGGATCTCCGGATATTCACTCTTTTTGAGTTTGAAAGGGACCTCGGGGATCACCTTCTTCAAGGCCACAACTTCATAGAAGTGGTCTTGATGCACCCTTGAGATGAATCTCTCCATCTCCCATGACTCGGAGGTGGAAGCTTTTGCTTTCCCTTTCCTCTTTCTAGAGGTTTCTCCGGCCTTGGATGCCATAAATGGTTATGGAAAAACAAAAAGCAATGCTTTTACCACACCAAACTTAAAAGGTTTGCTCGTCCTCGAGCAAAAGAAGAAAGAAGAGAGTAGAAGAAGAAGAAATAGAGGAGATGGAGATGGCTTTGTGGTTCGGCCAAAGGGGGAGAAGTAGTGTTTAGGTTGTGTGAAAATGAAGGAGTGAAGATGGGTTTATATAGGGGTGGGAGGAGGGTTATGGTTCGGTTATGGGAGGGTAGGTTTGGGAGGGAAAGTGGTTTAAATTTGAATGGTGGGGTAGGTGGGGTTTTATGAAGGATGTATGTGAGTGGTGAAGAGAAAGATGGGATTTGATAGGTGAAGGGTTTTTGGGGAAGAGGTGTTAAGGTGATTGGTGAATGGGTGAAGAAGAGAGAGAGTGGTGGGGTAGGTGGGGATCCTGTGGGGTCCATAGATCCTGAGGTGTCAAGAAAAAGTCATCCCTGCACCAAGTGGCGAGCAAAAATGCTCTTCATGCCAATTCTGGCGTTAAACGACGGGCTGGTACCCATTTCTGGCATCTAACGCCAACTTCTTGCCCTTTACTGGCGTTTAACGCCAGTCTGGTGCCCCTTTCTGGCGTTAAACGCCCAGAATGGTGCCAGACTGGGCGTTAAACGCCCATCTGCTAGCCTTACTGGCGTTTAAACGCCAGCAGGTTCTTCCTCCAGGGTGTGCTATTTTTCTTTCTGTTTTTCATTCTGTTTTTTCTTTTTCAATTGATTTTGTGACTTCTCATGATCATCAACCTACAGAAAACATAAAATAACAAAGGAAAATAGATAAAATATAACATTGGGTTGCCTCCCAACAAGCGCTTCTTTAATGTCAGTAGCTTGACAGAGGGCTCTCATGGAGCCTCACAGATGCTCAGAGCAATGTTGGAACCTCCCAACACCAAACTTAGAGTTTGAATGTGGGGGTTCAACACCAAACTTAGAAGTTGGTTGTGGCCTCCCAACACCAAACTTAGAGTTTGACTGTGGGGGCTCTGTTTGACTCTGTTTTGAGAGAAGCTCATCATGCTTCCTCTCCATGGTGACAGAGGGATATCCTTGAGCTTTAAACACAAAGGATTCTTCATTCACTTGAATGATCAATTCTCCTCTATCAACATCAATCACAGCCTTTGCTGTGGCTAGGAAGGGTCTGCCAAGGATGATGGATTCATCCATGCACTTCCCAGTCTCTAGGACTATGAAATCAGCAGGGATGTAATGGTCTTCAACTTTTACCAAAACATCCTCTACAAGTCTATAAGCTTGTTTTCTTGAGTTGTCTGCCATCTCTAGTGATATTTTTGCAGCTTGCACCTCAAAGATCCCTACCTTCTCCATTACAGAGAGAGGCATGAGGTTTACACTTGACCCTAGGTCACACAAGGCCTTCTTGAAGGTCATGGTGCCTATGGTACAAGGTATTGAAAACTTCCCAGGATCCTGTCTCTTTTGAGGCAGTTTCTGCCTAGACAAGTCATCCAGTTCTTTGGTGAGCAAAGGGGGTTCATCCTCCCAAGTCTCATTACCAAATAACTTGTCATTTAGCTTCATGATTGCTCCAAGGTATTTAGCAACTTGCTCTTCAGTGACATACTCATCCTCTTCAGAGGAAGAATACTCATCAGAGCTCATGAATGGCAGAAGTAAGTCCAATGGGATCTCTATATGGTCTCATTTTGAGCCTCAGATTCCCATGGTTCCTCATTAGGGAACTCATTGGAGGCCAATGGACGTCCATGAAGGTCTTCCTCAGTGGCGTTCACCGCTTCTCCCTCCTCTCCAAATTCGGCCATGTTGATGGCCTTGCACTCTCCTTTTGGATTTTCTTCTGTATTGCTTGGAAGAGTACTAGGAGGGAGTTCAGTAATTTTCTTACTCAGCTGACCCACTTGTGCCTCCAAATTTCTAATGGAGGACCTTGTTTCAGTCATAAAACTTTGAGTGGTTTTGATTAGATCAGAGACCATGGTTGCTAAGCCAGAGGTGTTCTGCTTAGAACTCTCTGTCTGTTGCTGAGAAGATGATGAAAAAGGCTTGCTATTGCTAAACCTGTTTCTTCCACCATTATTGTTGTTGAAACCTTGTTGAGGTCTCTGTTGATCCTTCCATGAGAGATTTGGATGATTTCTCCATGAAGGATTATAGGTGTTTCCATAGGGTTCTCCCATGTAATTCACCTCTTCCATTGAAACTTCCTTAGTACTACCTGGTGCATTTTGCATTCCAGACAGACTTTGAGAAATCATATTGACTTGCTGAGTCAATAATTTGTTCTGAGCCAATATGACATTCAGAGTGTCAATCTCAAGAACTCCTTTCTTCTGATTAGTCCCATTGTTCACAGGATTCCTTTTAGAAGTGTACATGAATTGGTTATTTGCAACCATTTCAATCAGCTCTTGAGCTTCTGTAGGCGTCTTCTTCAGATGAAGAGATCCTCCAGTAGAGCTATCCAAAGACATCTTGGACAGTTCAGACAGACCATCATAGAAAATACCTATGATGCTCCATTTAGAAAGCATATCAGAGGGACACTTTCTGATTAATTGTTTGTATCTTTCCCAAGCTTCATAGAGGGATTCTCCTTCCTTCTGTCTGAAGGTTTGGACTTCCACTCTAAGCTTACTCAATTTTTGAGGTGGAAAGAACTTTGCCAAGAAGGCATTGACTAGCTTTTCCCAAGAGTTCAGGCTTTCTTTAGGTTGTGAGTCCAACCATATTCTAGCTCTGTCTCTTACAGCAAAAGGAAATAGCATAAGTCTGTAGACCTCAGGGTCAACCCCATTAGTATTGACAGTGTCACAGATTTGCAAGAACTCAGCTAAGAACTGATGAGGATCTTCCAATGGAAGTCCATGGAACTTGCAATTCTGTTGCATTAGAGAAACTAATTGAGGCTTAAGCTCAAAGTTATTTGCTCCAATGGCAGGGATATAGATGCTTCTCCCATAGAAGTCGGGAGTAGGTGCAGTAAAGTCACCCAGCACCTTCCTTGCATTGTTGGCATTGTTGTTGTTTTCGGCTGCCATGTCTTCTTCTTCTTTAAAGATTTCTGTTAGGTCCTCTACAGAGAGTTGTGCCTTAGCTTCTCTTATCTTTCGCTTCAAGGTCCTTTCAGGTTCAGGATCAACCTCAACAAGAATGCTTTTGTCTTTGCTTCTGCTCATATGAAAGAGAAGAAAACAAGGAAATATGGAATCCTCTATGTCACAGTATAGAGATTCCTTGAGGTGTCAGAGGAAAAGAAAAATAGAAGGCAGAAGTAGAAAATTCGAACTTATCAAAGAAGATGGAGTTCGAATTGTGCATTAAGAAATAGTGTTAGTCCATAAATAGAAGGATGTGAGAAGAGGGGAAGAAATTTTCGAAAATAATTTAAAAAGATTTTAAAAACATTTTGAAAAACTTTAATTGATTTTCGAAAACCAAGATTGAGAAAGAAGTAAAGTGATTTTTGAAAAAGATTTTGAAATTAAAAATAAAAAAGATTTGATTGAAAACTATTTTGAAAGAGATGTGGTTAAGAAGATATGATTGGTTTTAAAAAAAAGATGTGATTGAGAAGATATGATTTGAAAGACATTTTAAAAAGATTTGATTTTAAAAATTAATAACTTGGCTAACAAGAAAAGATATGATTCAGACATTAAACCTTTCTCAACAGAAATGGCAACATACTTGAAATGTTGAATCAAATCATTAATTGATAGCAAGTATTTTTGAAAATGGAAAGAAATTGATTTTGAAAAAGATTTGATTGAAAAGATTTGATTTGAAAAAGATTTGATTTTGAAAAATTTTGAAAACCTGAAAAAAATTGGCATTAAAAACAGAATCTTCCCTCTTGTGCCATCCTGGCGTTAAACGCCCAGAATGGTGCACATTCTGGCGTTTAACGCCCAAACCACTACCCTTTTGGGCGTTAAACGCCTAGCCAGGCACCCTGGCTGGTGTTTAAACGCCAGTTTGCCCTTCTTCACTGGGTGTTTTGAACACCCAGCTTTTTCTGTATAATTCCTCTGCTGTATGTTATGAATCTTCAATTCTCTGTATTATTGACTTGAAAAGACACAAATTAAAAATATTTTTGGATTTTTAATAATAAGGAATAATCAAAATGCAACTAAATAACAATGCATGCAAGACACCAAACTTAGCAGTTTGTATACTATTGACAAAATGAGAATGCATATGAGACACATAAACACTCAAGTCAAGAGAATTTAAAAATCAGAGCAATGAAATCATCAAGAACAACTTGAAGATTAATGAAGACACATGCATGAGTGCAAGAAAAACAAAAATATGCAATTGACACCAAACTTAACATGAGACTCTAGACTCGACAAGAAACATAAAATATATTTGGTTTTTTATGATTTTGTAATTTTTCTTTTTGGTTTTTTCGAAAATTAAGTGGAAAAGAAAATAAAGATATCAAAATTCTTAATGAGAATTCCAGGAATCATGCAATGTTAGTCTAAGACTCCGGTCCAGGAATTAGACATGGCTTCATAGCCAGCCAAGCTTTCAAAGAAAGCTCGGGTCCAAAACACTAGACATGGCCAATGGCCAGCCAAGCCTTAGCAGATCACTGCTCCAACAGCAAGATTGATAGAAATCAACAAGCTCTTGTGATGATAAGTTGAAATCTCAGTCCAATAAAATTAGACATGGCTTCACAGCCAGCCAGACTTCAACGGATCATCATGAAACTCTAGAATTCATTCTCAAGAATTCTGAAAAAAAAATACCTAATCTAAGCAACAAGATGAACCGTCAGTTGTCCAAACTCAACAATCCCCGGCAACGGCGCCAAAAACTTGGTGCACGAAATTGTGATCAATACTTTTCACAACTAAAATAATCCCCGGTGATGAATCCAAAAACTTGGTGTTCAATACCATGGCATAAACACAACTTCGCACAACTAACCAGCAAGTGTACTGGGTCGTCCAAGTAATAAACCTTACGCGAGTAAGGGTCGATCCCACAGAGATTGTTGGTATGAAGCAAGCTATGGTCACCTTGTAAATCTTAGTCAGGCAAACTCAAATGGTAATGAATGATGAATAAAACATAAAGATAAAGATAGAGATACTTATGTAATTCATTGGTAGGAATTTCAGATAAGCGTATGAAGATGCTTGGTCCCTTCCGTCTCTCTGCTATCCTACTGTCTTCATCCAATCCTTCTTACTCCCTTCCATGGCAAGCTGTATGCAAGGGTTTCACCGTTGTCAGTGGCTACCTCCCATCCTCTCAGTGAAAATGTTCAACGCACCCTGTCACGGTACGGCTATTCATCTGTCGGTTCTCAATCAGGTTGGAATAGAATCCAGTGATTCTTTTGCGTCTGTCACTAACGCCCAGCCTTCAGGAGTTTGAAGCTCATCACAGTCATTCAATCATTGAATCCTACTCAGAATACCACAGCCAAGGTTTAGACCTTCCGGATTCTCTTGAATGCCGCCATCAATTCTAGCTTATACCACGAAGATTCCGGTTAAAGAATCCAAGAGATATCCACCCAATCTAAGGTAGAACGGAGGTGGTTGTCAGGCACACGTACATAGGTGAGAATGATGATGAGTGTCACGGATCATCACATTCATCAAGTTGAAGAACAAGTGATATCTTAGAACAAGAACAAGCGGAATTGAATAGAAGAACAATAGTAATTGCATTAATACTCGAGGTACAGCAGAGCTCCACACCTTAATCTATGGTGTGTAGAAACTCCACCGTTGAAAATACATAAGAACAAGGTCTAGGCATGGCCGTGAGGCCAGCCTCCCAATGATCTAAGATAGCATAAGAACAAAGATAGCTACCAAGATGAAAATACAATAGTAAAAGGTCCTACTTATAGAGAACTAGTATTCTAGGGTTTACAGAGATGAGTAAATGACATAAAAATCCACTTCTGGGCCCACTTGGTGTGTGCTTAGGCTGAGCATTGAAGCATTTTCGTGTAGAGACTTCTCTTGGAGTTAAACGCCAGCTTTTGTGCCAGTTTGGGCGTTTAACTCCCACTTTGGTGTCAGTTCCGGCGTTTAACGCTGGGAATTCTGATGGTGACTTTGAACGCCGGTTTGGGCCATCGAATGTTGGGCAAAGTATGGACTATCATATATTTCTGGAAAGCCCAGGATGTATACTTTCCAACGCCGTTGAGAGCGCGCCAATTGGGCTTCTGTAGCTCCAGAAAATCCACTTCGAGTGCAGGGAGGTCAGAATCCAACAGCATCTGCAGTCCTTTTTAGTCTCTGAATCAGATTTTTGCTCAAGTCCCTCAATTTCAGCCAGAAAATACCTGAAATCACAAAAAAACACACAAACTCATAGTAAAGTCCAGAAAAGTGAATTTTAACTAAAAACTAATAAAAATATACTAAAAACTAACTAGATCATACTAAAAATATACTAAAAACAATGCCAAAAAGCGTACAAATTATCCGCTCATCAGCATCCATTCAATCCTTCTTATTCCTTTCCATGGCAAGCTGTATGTAGGGCATCACCGTTGTCAATGGCTACTTCCCATCCTCTCAGTGAAAAAGGTCCAAATGCTCTGTCACAACACGGCTAATCATCTGTCCGTTCTCAATCAGGTTGGAATAGAATCCAGTGATTCTTTTGCGTCTATCACTAACGCCCAGCCTTCAGGAGTTTGATGCTCGTCATAGTCATTCAATCCCGGTATCCTACTTGGAATACCACAGACAAGGTTAGACTTTCCGGATTCCCATGAATGACGTCATCAATTCTAGCTTATACCACGAAGATTCTAATTAAGGAATCCAAGAGATATGCGCCTGGCCTAAGGTAGAACGGAAGTGGTTGTCAGTCACGCGCGTTCATAAGTGAGAATGATGATGAGTGTCATGAATCATCACATTCATCAAGTTGAAGTGAAACAAATATCTTAGAACAGGAATAAATCGAATTGGATAGAAGATAGTAGTAATTGCATTGAAACTTGAGGTATAGCACAGCTCCACACCCTTAATCTTTGGTGTGTAGAAACTCCACCGTTGAAAATACATAAGTGATCAAGGTTCAGGCATGGCCAAATGGCCAGCCCCCAAAACGAAAACCAGGATGTCAAAATTCAAATATGGAACCAAGATATCTAATAGACTAGTAAAAAGTTCTATTTATACTAAACTAGCTACTAGGGTTTACAGAGGTAAGTAATTGATGCATAAATCCACTTCCGGGGCCCACTTGGTGTGCGCTTGGGCTGAGCTTGATCTATCCACGAGCTGAGGCTTCTCTTGGAGTTGAATGCCAAGTTGTAACGTATTTTGGGTGTTCAACTCTGGTTCGTGACGTGTTTCTGGCGTTTGACTCCAGAATGCAGTATGGAACTGGCGTTGAGCGCTGGTTTACGTCGTTTACTCACGAATAAAGTATAGACTATTATATATTGCTGGAAAGATATGGATGTCTACTTTCCAACGCCATTGAGAGCGTGCCATTTGGAGTTCTGTAGCTCCAGAAAATCTATTTTGAGTGCAGGGAGGTCAGATTCCAACAGCATCAGCAGTCCTTTGTCAGCCTCCTATCAGAGTTTTGCTCAGATCCCTCAATTTCAGCCAGAAAATACCTGAAATCACAGAAAAACACACAAACTCATAGTAAAGTCCAGAAATGTGAATTTAGCATAAAAACTAATGAAAACATCCCTAAAATAACTAGATCATAGTAAAAACTACCTAAAAACAATGCCAAAAAGCGTATAAATTATCCGCTCATCAAAGGCCAAACAAAAGGGAGAGGTACGCTCTCCAAGAGAACCGAGCACTACACAACAACAAGGAAACAATGCAAAATTTCAAAGCTCAGCTCTTGCCAAGAGCTTTATCGGGAGCTTTCCAAGAAAAATCAAGGAAAAAGAGTTTGCTAGTGCATGCCATGAGATTCGAACCCAAGGCAAAGGGGGAAGGTTTCAGCGCTACTTTGCAAGAAAAACAAGCCAAAATTGGCTTGTTTGCACTCCTTGGGATTCGAACTAAGTACCTCAAGGAAGCAAGGCATTAGGCGCTACTCATGTGCCAAGAAAAATGGGCAGCACATGCTCTCCCAAGGACTCGAACCGTGGCCCTCACTAAAGACAAGGAGCAAGCTCAGCTCTTGCCAAGAGCTGAGCGCTACTCCCTTGTCACAAGAAGGAATGCGCGCAATAAATGGAGACAAGGAAAAGAGCACCAAAGCTCCGCTCTTGCAAGGAACCGAGCTTGATCCTGGGAGTGTGACCCATAGCCCAAAAATTCAACCAAAATTCCAATTTAATTCAATTCTTCACCAAATTAAAAAGCCCACTCCAAATTCTAAAATCCAAAAATAGGAAGTGTATAAATAGAAGTTAGTTTGAGTTAGAGAGGACCTTTTTGCTTACTTTTGAATTTTCAATTTTATTTTCTAGCTTTGGAGGTTTGGGAATTAAGGAGAGAATTGAATTCTCTTCTTCTGGTTCTTGCCTCTACTCTCTTCATCTTTGTTTTGGATCTTGGGTAGAGAATTAAAGAAATTCTGTTTCAATCTCACCTTGAGATCTCTTTCTGTTTACTTTTCTGCATAATTCAATGAATTGTGGTTTGGATCTAAGTTCTCTTTACTGTTTTCATCTCTATTTCTTCTGCAATCTATCTTTCACTTCTCTGCAATTATTCTATTGTTGGATCAAGGATGGACTTGAGATCTAGACTCGTTTTCTAGTCTCCTCTACCCCTGAGATCTTCACCTTTTCCTTTAGCTATTGCAATTAAGCTACATTTTGCTTTCTGTTTGGTTTCTCAAGTAATTTCTCTTTTCTGTTTAGATCTGTTGCATTTTAATTCATCCTTTACTTCTCTGTTTAATGCCATTTTACTTTCTCTTGTTTAATTTCTGCAATTCCAACTCCCAAATCCTTTTATGATTCAAGCCATTTACATTTCTTACACTTTAAGTTTCAGCTATCTTCATTTATTGCAATCTAAGTTTCTGTAATTTACATTACTTGCATTTTAAGATTTAGCTATTTTAATTCTTCTGTACTTTAAATTCTTGTCAATTATCCCTCTCCCTTTAAATTTCATGCAATTTAGCTTCTGTCAGTTACAAATCACTCAAATCAACTCTTGTTGCTTGACTAAATCAACCACTAAACTAAAATTACTCAATACTTCAATCCATGTGGGATCGACCTCACTCATGTGAGTTATTATTACTTGATGTGACCTGGTACACTTGCCAGTGAGTTTTGTGTTGGATCATTTTTCACGCATCAAGTTTTTGGTGTTGTTGTCGGGGATTGATTAGATTGACAATGATTAAGGAAGGTGGAGGTCTAGATCAAGCAGTTTTTCTTTTCTATTTCTTTAATTTTTGACTAACACACTAACTGTTTGAATTTTTGCTTAAGCTAACCAAAGCTCACTCTAGCAATAGAGTGAAGTTTCACTATTTTTTTGGTTCTGTGTTTCTTGTGTTTTATTTGTATGACAGAGGCAAGAAGAGAGGTTCCTAACTCTGGTGATCTTGACGAAAGAACTTTGAGAAGAATAAGAAGAGAAGCCAGAGGGAAGGGAGTCATTGGTGAAGAAGTTTTTGAGGAAGAATTCCAAGAGATGGAAGGAAACACTTCCAATGCTAATCAAGAAGGAGTGACCAATAACAACAATCAACCACAGAGGAGAGTTTTGGCTTCTTATACATGTGCAAATCCTAGACATTGTGGGAGTAGCATCCTTACCCCAAATGTCAATGTAAATAACTTTTAATTGAAGCCACAACTCATCACATTGGTCCAAAATAACTGCTCTTTTGGAGGAGGACCACTTGAAGATCCAAACCAACACTTATCCATTTTCCTGAGGATTTATGATACTGTCAAATCTAATGGTGTGCATCTTGACATCTACAAGATGTTGCTATTCCCATTCTCCATCAGAGACAAAGCTACTCAATGGTTGGAGACATTTTCAAGAGAGAGCATTAACACTTGGGAGGATCTAGTGAGCAAGTTTCTTGCCAAATTTTACCCACCTCAGAGGATTATTAGATTGAAGACTGAAGTGCAAACATTCACACAATTGGATGCTGAATTTTTATATGAGGCATGGGAGAGATACAAGGCCTTGCTCAGGAAATGCCCATCAGACATGTTCACTGAATGGGACAAGCTTCAAAACTTCTATGAAGGACTCACTTTGAAGGCTCAAGAAGCATTAGATCACTCAGCTGGAGGCTCTTTGCAACTGATGTAGACTGCAGAAGAGGCCAAAAATCTCATTGATATGGTGGCAAACAACCAATATTTCTTTGCTCACCAAAGACAATGCCAACCATCACAGAGGAAAGGAGTGCTGGAGTTGGAAGGAGTAGACACAACCCTAGCTCAACACAAAGTGATGCAGCAGCAAATTCAGCAGCAATTTGAACAAATGGCTAAGAGGATTGATAGATTACAAGTTGCATCAGTGAATGTCACAAGCCAACCACCAATCACATGGGGGCAGAATGAAGAGAATCAAGAGGATCAACAGTAAGAACAAATTCAATATGTGCACAACCAAGGTTCTGGATCAAGTGAAGTTTATGGTGATACTTATAATCCATCCTGGAAGAACCACCCAAACCTTAGATGGGGAGATAGCCACACTAAAATCAGCAACCATGGCAAAGGAATTCAAATCAAAACACTTCAAGAAATAACCAGAACTACAACCAGCAAAATAATAACCACAATTCCTACAGAAAACCCCAAAACAACTACCCCACCTCCAACCATTATCCATCAAATAACCAAGCCACCAACCAAAATACTTACCATCAACCCTCAACATCTCACAACCAACCAATCTCACAAGACTCTCAGAGGATCACCAACTTGGAGCTCTTAATGGAGAAAATGATGAAGAACCAAGAGCTTACAACCAAAAATCAAGAAGCTTCCATGAAAAATATGGAAAAGGTAGATTGGACAGCTTTCCAAGCAAATTGCTATTGAGAGACCATCAAGCTCATTACCAAGCGACACTATTCCTAATCCAAAAGAAGAGTGCAAAGCTATACAGCTAAGGAGTGGAAAGACATTGGTTGACAACAAAGAAGCAACCAAGAAGCCTATGGAAAGCAACAAAGAGCTAGCAGAAAAAGAGGAAGCCAGCAACAAAGAAGTGACAGCAAGCAAGCATACTCCAGAAAGGCTCAAAGAGAATGACAACCAGCCACACAATTCAAGGGGAGAAAAGGAAGAACTAACCCAAGGACAGAAGCAAGTGGGGAAAACCTTCACACCTCCATTTCCATATCCTCAAAGATTCAACAAAGAAGCAAAAGATCAACACTTTCACAAGTTTCTTGAAGTTTTCAAGAAATTGGAGATAAATATCCCCCTGGCTAAAGTATTATAGCAGATGCCTCTATATGCGAAATTCCTGAAAGATCTCATCAATAAGAAGAGAAGTTGGCACGAGAAAGAAACTATATTGCTCACTGAAGAATGTAGGGCACTAATTCAAAAAGGGCTTCCACCCAAACTTGAAGATCTTGAAAGTTTCTTTCTACCTTGTACCATTGGCAGTATAATCATCAACAAGGTAATGTGTGATTTAGGGGCAAGTATCAATCTAATGCGCTCTTCTTTGGTGAAAAAGCTATGCATAGAGGAAGTGAAGCCAATACAAATGTCTCTAGAATTGGTGGACAAGTCAGTGATATGTCCCAGGGGTGTGATTGAAAACTTTCTAGTTAAGGTGGACAAATTCATATTCTCTGCAGACTTTGTGGTCTTAGACTCAAATGAGGATGAAGGTGATTCCATTATACTTGGAAGACCATTCTTGGCCACAGCAAGGGCCATTATAGATGTGGAGCAAGGGGAGATGACCCTCAGAATGCATGATGAAAGCATCACCTTGAATGTCTTTCCAGAAACACAACACATTGATGAAAAGAGAAATTGCGTGGAGACTGATAAAGAAGACTTGCAATGGAAGAAAAAAAACCAACAATACAATCATTGAGTACCTTCCAAAGCAAGAAACAAACAACATAGCAGGGCAAAAGAAGAATGAAACTGTTCAGAGTGATGAGGGAAATCAAGAAGAAATTGAAGTGTTGGCCACTGAGAAGGAAAATCTCAAAATAAAGTCCACTGTCAAAGAAGAAGGATCAACAAAAAGAAGAAAGAAAAGCAAGGAAAAGACTCAAAAGGGGTGGAAGAACAAGAAGATTCCAACTGAGGGATTTTCAAAAGGTGATAAAGTACAGTTAATCTACCAACAGTTGGGAACAAGCCAACAAGCTGATAACTACTACACTGTTAGCAAAATACTCTCACTTGAGCATGCTGAAATTGAGCATCAAGGCACAAAAAGGAAGCTCATAGTGAGGGGGGACAAGCTGAGACACTACAGTCATCAAACACCCTAATGATGGGTCCAAATGTCAAGCTAGTGACAATAAAAGAGCGCTCCATGGGAGGCAACCCATGATTTAAGATTCATGTTTGTTTTAAATTCAATAATCTAGGATCATTCTAGCATGATTTTGAATTATCATGAACATACTTGACAGATGCATGCACTATTTTGAAGCATATGCCAGACTTCTAAGTTTGGGATTTTCAAGCATTTTTAGACCATATGCTTAGTCATTTTGATGAAGTATATGACCAAACATTAAGTTTGGTGTCTGAACATGTATTGATTTTTAGAAGAATCATTTCTTGTTCATAGAATCAAAGTCATGCATAGATGGATTATGCATTATTTCATTTTAGGAATTTATGATAGAAAACAAATTATATCTTATGATGAAGGTATCAATTGTGATGAATTGCTTGCATTTTACATTAATCCCTTAGCAAGAGACAAGTTTGGTGTTCACCAAACCTTGGTTCACTAATTAAGGGACACAATTGATTCTTTAGGAATAAGAAACATAATAAATAATCTAAGCACTCACCACTACATCACCATGCTACATTTGTGTCCTAAGGCTTACCATTTTGATTTAATTAAGAAAAAGAAGATTGAGATGGAGACAAGAAAAGGGCACGGCTATGACAAGCCAAGAGAGAAGAGTCACATGCGCCTAGAGAAGTGTGCCCTTAGAAAACAAAATTTGCATGCATGCACCCTTGGACACCGAATTGCATGCAACCAATGAGCGAAGAATCCTTGTCAAGCTTCAACAAAGCATGCAGGCCATTCATCTCATGAGCTTCCCATCATATTTATCTCAATCTTCACCCTTCATAAGTCATGACCGAACTCCTCTCTCCAAAGTGTGTTTTGTCCAAAGCTTTGATGTCTTGCTTATAAATAGGTTGAGACACTTCATGAGCTACACATTCATATAAGCTTTCCTTATACTTACAAGCCATTGTCTCACCTTTCACTTAGCCAAAAACACGTCCCTCTTTCTTACCCAATATCAACATTTCCTTTCTCACCTTTCCTTCTACAACAAGATCGAATCTCACCTCATCAAATCTCACCCTTGCTTCTCCTTTCTATTTGAATCCATGGCCTCATCAAGTTCAAGGAGAAGAAAGGGCAAAGAACTAATGGTGGCCGAACCTCCCACCTATGATGCAAAAAAATTTAAATCTCAATTTCATGAAGCAAGATATCATAGGCTCATGAAAATAAGGCATATCATTTATGAGAAGGGCTTCAACTTGAAAGAGGGAGAATATCCCATCATGAGGTAGATTACCAAAGATAGGAGATGGAAACTTCTATGTGCATCTTTCACTGATATTAGTGCAGTTATGATACGAGAATTCTATGGCAATGCAGTGAATAAAAGTGCAGACAGCCCCCCTACAAAAGCTTTGTTAGAGGTGTTGAAGTAGATTTCAATCCAGCCACTATCAGGAGAGTTCTCTAATTGAGGACCATAACCTATGAAGAGCTTAGCTTTGATGATAGAATGAAATGACATAATGACCCTGATGAGATACTGCAGGGGATATGTTTGGAAGGCTCTGATTGGGAAAGAGACTCATAGGGAAACCCAAGCCTCCTGAAAAGAATAGATCTCACGCCTGAGGCCAAGGGGTGGTATGAGATAGTAAGAAGATCTATACTTCCTACTGGAAACACCTTAGCTGTCATTGTCAAGCGTGCACTCTTGGTATACTGTATCCTACATGGAGGAGAAATCGATCTTCCACAAATCATAGCTGACAGTATTCAAGAGATGGCGGAAAACACTAGTAAATCGAGTAGACTTGGTCATCCAAGCACCATTCTGAGGTTGTGCAACAAGGCTGGAGTACTATTTGAAGACGAAGACACAGAGAAAATAAAAGTAGGAAAATGAATCGCAAAGAAAAACATGGAAGTGATCAATAAAGAGGATGACCAAGAGGAGGTAAGAACTCCCAAACAGAGAAGGCCACAAAGAGGGGAAGAACAAGCTCCTGGTGCATTAGAGTTGAGTGAAATGAGAAGATCAATTGAGGAAATGTCTTAACAACTCATGCAAGCACAACAAGAGCAATATCTAGAGCACCGAGAGCAATATTTGAAGGATAAAGAGGCGCGAGAGGCTTGGCAACAGCAAATGGAGGAGAGACAAGAGAGCTGGGAGCAACAAATGATGACCCAACAACAAGAATTTCAAACAAGAATCCTTGAAGGGCAGAAGGAACAATAAAAAAATTTTAGATAATCATATGATAAATTGTATTTGAGTCAAGCCAAATATAGGGAATACACTCACAATCTATACCAATGAAAAAACATATATCATACCTGTTCATACCCTGACCGAGCTCCCCAAAACCGGTCAAGATCATAGAAGGCCCGACCTCGTCCCAAGGCCCAAGCCTGAGGTCGGACCTCGGACAAATAGGCTAAGAAGGCCCATCAAAAGGAACGAAGCCCAAAACCTAAAGGCCGAAAAGGCCTGGGAAAGGCGGTTCCGCAAAGATAGAGATAAAACTCCCAAAAGATAAGATAAGATAAGAATATCTTATCCAGGGAAGATCACGACCAACTACTATAAATACACTGGAGCACCCAGGTATAACTCATACTCTAATTCTACTAAATATCTGCTTGGACCCATGCTAACTTAAGCATCGGAGTGTCATTGCAGGTACAACCACCAGCCGCTCGGCTCATCAAGCTCGGGTCACAGAACCCTCACCTCGGGTCTTGCCAGACGACCGAGCTACGCGTTTCAGGTAACCCTCGGAACATTGGCGCCGTTGCCGGGGACCTGGAAGTCATCCCTCTACCATGGCGGACGATCCTCCCAACAATAACCACGCTATCTCAGAACAAGAGGAGGAAGTTGACACCGGAGAACGACCGGACAGCCCTCTATCACCGCACACTCCAGGAGGAAACAAACAGAATCGCCCAAAGACACCACTCCCAAACAAAGATCCACCAAATCCCGAGAAGGAAAAGAACTCGGAAATTCTAGAAGCAGTTCGGGCACAGCAAAACCGGCTGAAACAACTCGAAGAGGACATAAAAAAGCAGAAGGAAACTGAACAAGATCTGAGAAGAGAAGCTCGCAAGCGCAGAGAATTAGAAGAAAAACTGCGGAAAATAGAGGCCAACCTGAAAGACCGAACGGAACGCGGCACCACCCCCGAAAACAATCATGATCCCTTCACACAAGAGATCATGAAGGAAAAGGTACCGCGAAACTTCAAACCACCAGATATGGATCTCTACGACGGCACCACCGATCCAAGTCACCACCTCAGCAACTTCAGAAGCAGAATGTACCTGGTCGACGCCTCCGACGCGATTCGGTGCAAAGCCTTCCCCACCACTCTCACCAAGTCAGCCATGAAGTGGTTCGACAACCTGCCACCAAGATCAATCACCAGCTTCGAAGACCTAACCAAAAAATTCCTAACAAGGTTCTCCATTCAAAAGGACAAGGCAAAACATGCCCCCAGTCTACTCGGGATCAAACAAGGAAACCAAGAAACCCTCCGAGAATACATGGAGCGATTCAACAAAGCCTGCCTGGACATACAACACTTGCCCACAGAAGCGGCCATCATGGGACTGGCAAACGGCCTAAAAGAAGGACCATTTAGCCAATCCCTATCCAAACGATACCCGACCTCCCTATACGAGGTGCAGGAGCGAGCAGAAAAATATATTAACATGGAGGAAACCTCCCAGCTAAGAGACTCTTCTAGGAAGGAATCAACCTACCCGCTCCGAGATCGAGATCGGGAACAGAAGAAGAAAGAAGAATCCAACTCGGACAAGCCACGGAAGTACCATAGCTACACTCCCCTCCGAGTTTCCCTGGTAGACATCTACAGAAAGGTGTGCCACACCGAAAAGATCCCACCACCCCGACCTCTAAAACATAAGAGAGCGGGGAGAGATCGGTCCGAGTACTGTGAATACCACAAACTCTACGGTCATTCTACTAACGACTGCCACGACCTAAAGAACGTTATAGAAAGGCTGGCCAGAGAAGGAAAAATCGACAGACACATAGCAGAAAAAGGAGAAGAGACCAAAAAGAGAAGGAGGGGAGATAACGAAGATCGGGCTGAGCAAACCCCGCGAACCCCTGAAAGGCACGTTCACATGATAAAAGGGGGTTTTGCAGGCGGAGGAACATCCAGATCCTCGCGAAAAAGACACCTCAAAGACGTCTATCATGTCCGAGAAGACAGCCCCCTGCCCGAGTTACCTACTATCTCGTTTACCCGAGAAGATGCTCAAGGGGTAATACCCGGGCACGACGATCCAATGGTAATCGCCATCATCCTAGCAAACGCCAACCTACATCGAACCCTGGTTGACCAGGGAAGCTCAGCAGATATCTTGTTCAAAACGGCCTTCGACAAACTCGGGCTTGAAGAAAAAGAGCTAAAGGCCTATCCCACCGACCTATTTGGACTAGGGGACACCCCGATCCATCCCTTAGGATACATCTCGCTACATACCACCTTTGGAAGAGGCGAACAATCTAAAACATTAAGCATCGACTACATCGTAGTCGACGTCGCTTCAGCATACAATGCCCTCATTGGGCGACCAACCCTAAATAGACTAGCAGCTATAGTCTCAACCCCAGACCTCTGTATGAAGTTCCCTACCACAAAGGGAATCGCTACCCTAAAAGGCGACCAAAAACTGGCACGGCGATGCTATAACGAAAGCCTGAGCCTAAAAGGGAAAGAGGTCAATACAATAGAACTCGGACGAGTTCAAGCCCGAGAAGACCTTCGGCCACAACCTGAGGGCGAAACCGAAAAAGTCCAGATCGGGAACACGCCTGAAAAAATAACAAACGTAGGAGCAAACCTCGAAGCAGGCCTAAAGGAGGAACTCATAACCCTCTTAAGGGAGAATTCCGACCTCTTCGCCTGGAAAGCCTCCGACATGCCAGGCATAAGCCCCGACCTAATGTGCCATAAGCTATCAGTGTACCCGGGATCCCGACCTGTCCAACAAAGACGCAGGAAGGTCGGGCCCGAACGCATGCAAGCAATAGAAGAACAAGTACAAGCACTACTAGATGCAGGGTTCATTAAGGAAGTAAAATACCCCCTATGGCTCGCGAACGTGGTCCTGGTAAAAAAGCCCAATGGAAAATGGAGGATGTGCGTCGACTACACAGATCTCAACAAAGCCTGCCCCAAAGATCCATATCTACTACCAAATATCGACGCCTTAGTAGACGCAGCCTCAGGCTACAGATATCTCTCCTTCATGGATGCATACTCGGGATACAATCAAATCCCGATGTACGGGCCCGACCAGGAAAAGACCTCGTTCATAACCCCAAGGGCAAACTACTGCTACGTAGTAATGCCCTTCGGGCTGAAGAACGCAGGGGCAACCTACCAGAGGCTAATGAATAAAGTGTTCTCAGAGCACATCGGACTACAGCTAGAGGTGTATGTCGACGACATGCTGGTAAAGACACAAGAAGACAGAAACTTGGTGCCCGACCTCACCAGTGTCTTCGACACCCTCAGGAAGCACAACATGAGACTCAACCCGACAAAGTGCACCTTCGCCGCACAAGCCGGAAAGTTCTTAGGCTTCATGCTGACTCAAAGAGGCATCGAAGCAAACCCGGATAAATGCCAAGCAATACTCAATATGAAGAGCCCGACGTGTGTCAAAGAAGTACAACAACTGAATGGAAGGCTAGCCGCCCTATCAAGATTCTTGGCAGGATCAGCGATAAAATCACTACCTCTTTACTCACTCCTAAAGAAAGGGAAACCCTTCGCGTGGACCCCGGAGTGCGAAAAAGCCTTCCAAGAATTCAAGGAATTCCTCGGGCAGCCACCAATCCTAACCCGACCTTTAAAAGGGGAAGAGCTCGTACTATACCTCTCGGTCGGACATCGGGCAGTTGCTTCAGCATTAATACGAGAAAATGACCAAGGACAACACCCCATATACTTTATAAGCAAGGTGCTACAAGGGGCCGAGTTAAACTATCAGAAAATAGAAAAATTCGCCTACGCCCTAGTATTCACAGCCCGAAGGCTCCGTCCCTACTTTCAAGCCCACACCATCAAGGTCCGGACAAACCAACCCATGAGACACATCCTACAAAAAACAGACATGGCAGGACGAATCCTACAATGGGCGGTGGAATTGTCCGAGTTCGACCTCCACTATGAAGCTCGGACTGCCATAAAATCCCAGTATCTAGCCGACTTCATCGCAGAATACACTGAGACCCCTGGAACTCCACTCTCATGGAACCTGTATGTCGACGGGTCCTCAAATAAAACAGGAAGCGGAGCCGGGGTTATACTTGAAAGCGACCAAGGAACACGGATAGAACTATCCCTAAAATTCGAGTTCCAGGCTTCGAACAACCAAGCCGAGTACGAGGCCCTACTAGCAGGTCTAAAGCTAGCCGAAGAGGTTGGAGCCCAGAGAATCACGATCTTCAGCGACTCCCAGGTCATCACATCACAAGTAAATGGAAGCTACCAGGCCAAAGACCCAACTATGAAAAAATACCTGGACCAAACACAGGCACAATTGCGCCACTTTTCAGAAGTACAGATCCAGCACATACCTCGGGAACGAAATGCCCGGGCAGACGCCCTCTCAAAGCTTGCTAGCACCAAACCCGGAGGCAACAACAGAAGTCTCCTCCAAGAAACCTTACAATCTCCCTCCGTATTAAGAGAGGAAGAAATACTAAATATATCCGACCAACAACAAGGATGGATGACCCCCATACTCAACTACCTGAAGTCGGGAACTCTCCCCGCCGAAAGAAAAGAAGCTAAAAGGCTTACAAAGGACGCCCAGAATTATACATTAATTCACGGCGTATTATACAGAAGAGGATTCTCAAACCCCCTCCTTAGGTGCGTTCCGACCTCGGAAACAAAGAGCGTCCTCGAAGAAGTCCACGAAGGCATGTGTGGGAACCACCTCGGAGCTCGGGCACTATCCAAAAAAGTAGTCAGAGCCGGGTTCTACTGGCCGACCTTGCAAAGAGACGCAACGGAGTACGTGAAAATATGTCCCCCCTGCCAAAAACACGCCAATTTTCACAAGGCACCGCCCGAAGACCTTATCAGCATCACTGCGCCATGGCCCTTCGCAAAATGGGGACTCGACCTACTCGGCCCGTTTCCCCAAGGACCGGGGCAAGTCAAATACCTCATAGTAGGGGTCGACTACTTCACAAAGTGGATCGAAGCTGAACCCTTAGCCACTATTACGGCTCAGAAAAGCCGTAAATTCCTATACAAAAACATTGTCACGAGGTTCGGAGTTCCCTACTCCGTCACAACAGACAATGGAACACAGTTCACAGACACAAGTTTCCAGAACTTGGTGGCCGAACTAAAAATCAAACAGCAATTCACATCGGTCGAACACCCACAAGCCAATGGACAAGCAGAGGCCGCAAATAAAGTCATCCTGGCCGGGTTAAAAAGAAGACTCCAAGAGGCCAAAGGGGCATGGGCCGAAGAACTCCCCCAGGTACTATGGGCATATCGGACAACCCCGCACTCTACAACGGGAGAATCCCCATTCCGACTAGCTTACGGGATGGAGGCAATGATTCCTATCGAAATAGATGAAGGGTCGCCCAGAGTCATCTTCTACAACGAAGGAGGCAACCCTCAGGCATAAAGGGAAGAACTCGACCTCCTCCCCGAGGTCCGAGAAAGAGCCCGAATCCGAGAAGAAGCCTTAAAACGGCGAACGGCCCTCAGATACAATCAAAAGGTAATAAAGCGAAGTTTCTCCATTCACGACCTGATTCTAATCCGAAATGACATCGGAACACAAAAGTCGGGAGAAGGAAAGCTAGCCGCAAATTGGAAAGGGCCCTACAAGGTAACAGAAGTCTTAGGGACAGGCTACTACAAAATATCCGACCTAGAAGGCAATGAGCTGCCCAGGGCCTGGCACGCCTGTAATCTAAGACGATACTACAGCTAGAAAAACTTAACCCGAGGTGTACTCTTTTTCCCTACAAGGGTTTTTTAATGAGACACCCGGTTAAGTAGGACACCCGACCTAGTCAAAGGGTAAACACTCTGTAAATATTCTTTCTTTTTTTTAATACTAATCAAATTTCTCTATTTTCTTTTCTTCTTCCTCATGATAAAGCAAATCCTAAAGAAAGTACCCCACCAAGGCGCATTAATTTATGCTCGGCAAAACGCAAAAAATCATTTGCCAAGAGACCATACAAGGTCGGCAAAGATAAAGCGACGAGGTTCAAATTAATGTGAGAAGTTATAAAAGTAACTCTGAAAAGGCTCAAAAGGCCAAATAAAAAGAGATTACAAAAATAACTTAGAAGGACGACTAAACGACAAAGGTCGGACCCACAAGTTATAAAGTAACTCTGAAATGGCTCGAAAAGCCAAACAAAAAAGAGATTACAAAAATAACTTAAAAAGGCCGACCAGCGACAAAGTCGGACCCAACAAAAAGGAGGTACTTGAGCGCCCGAGGTCCGAGCTTAAAGCTTGGATCCAAGAAAGAAAGCCTTAAAACGGCAAGAACCAAGATTTCGAAAAACGCTTACTAAAAAGTTGCTCTACAAAGGCAACTAAAAAGTACAAGCGAAAAGAACGAAATCAAAGGAAGTCTCAAAACGCTAGCTAAAAAGTTGTTAACCAAAAACAACTAAAAAGCACAAAAGCGGAAACCAAAGGAAATCTCAGAACGCTAGCTAAAAAGTTGTTAACCAAAAAACAACTAAAAAGCACAAAAGCGGAAACCAAAGGAAGTCTCAAAACGCTAGCTAAAAAGTTGTTAACCAAAAACAACTAAAAAGCACAAAAGCGGAAACCAAAGGAAATCTCAGAACGCTAGCTAAAAAGTTGTTAACCAAAAAACAACTAAAAAGCACAAAAGCGGAAACCAAAGGAAGTCTCAAAACGCTAGCTAAAAAGTTGTTAACCAAAAACAACTAAAAAGCACAAAAGCGGAAACCAAAGGAAATCTCAGAACGCTAGCTAAAAAGTTGTTAACCAAAAAACAACTAAAAAGCACAAAAAAGGAAACCAAAGGTCAAAATGCTAGCTAAAAAGTTGTTGACCGAAAACAACTGAAAAGCACAAAAGCGGAAACCGAAGGTCAAAACGCGAACAAAACACCGCATAATAAAGTTACTGCAAGTAGCTACATAAAGCGAAAGGTGTCCAAAAAAGCGTTCACAGAAGTCATCCAACAAAAAGCCCACAGGCCGGGCAAACCACTAAAAAGATTACAGGGGATCAAGGTCCTTTCCAGACTCCACATCAACAGCAGGCTCCAGAGGAAACATAGATATCGGGACCGCATCGACAGCAACGTCATCCCGATTCGAAGCTTCCACACCAGATCTATTCCCGACCAAAGGGGAAGTCGGGTTCCCAACCGGAACTTTGGGGTCGGACATCGGGACCTCATCCTCAGCAGGAGCAGGAACAATCTGGCCATCCACAACGATGTTATCCGTACTGAACAAGCTCAGATCTAGGTCGGGAGCAAGAACTCGGACCTGAGCCTTCAAATTCTCGAACATGGCATCCATGCCCTTGGCCACATGACCTTCCAGCTCGTAAAACTTGTCCTGCGCAGATTGCAACTCCTCCCTTGTCTCCACAAGCTCGGCATATAGCTTGGTATAATTCTCTGTGGCCGCCTTCGCCATCTCCTCAGATGTCTTCGCTGCCGCCACAGCCGCGGTAGCTTTAGTTTTCTCTTTCTCCAAGGAGGCCTCCAGCTCAGCAATCCGGGCAGCCTTCAGTTGACTAATCTTATCAAACTCGGAACGAGCCTTATCAAGTCGAGAGCTGGTCGCACCAATGGGGGATTTCTTGAACTCCCGGGCAATAGCGGCATGAAGACTAGCCATCCGGACACAGCTCCGCGCCATATATTGAAAATGATGCTCCATAGACGCATCATCAGTAGAAATGAAAGTCTGAGGGAGGATGTGCTGCTCAATCCAACCAAGAGCATCGATGTCCTTATCATTGAAACCGGCAAGCTCCTGAGAGGTCTTCTGCTTCTTGGGAGGAGGACCCGAGAACGGAGGAGGAGAAGAAGTAGCAGAGGTCGGAGGATCCTGGCTTATAGCTCGGAACTGAGGAGTCGGAATAGTCTTCGACCGAGTCTGAACACCCACGGTAGTCTTCTGCGGAGAAGATCGGGCAGAAGCATCCCCGGCCTCGAGATTTCGAGCAGCCACCGACTTCTTCGTCCGACAAAGAAATTTCATGGAATCCGCCTGAGAAGACATCTCTGCAAAGAAATAAAAGGGATTACCACAACAGAAATTCCACCAAAAATAAAAACACAAAGGAAAGGTCGGAATCTCAAAGAGGTCGGGAACTACCTAACTCGGAACGGAGAAGGCTTGGATCTCCCAACATTTTCTTCGTATCCAAGTGAGGTGCCCGACCCCATAAACTGCTTACCACACCCACAAAAGCCTGCTCCACCTCATCTAGACTCTCAAACGTATACTTAACAGACACTACATTCTCCTGCCAACAAAGAGGAAAAGAAGGCTCCCCACTCTCATCTAGAAAGAAAGGTCGGACGTCCCCAGTAGCCCGGACCTTGAAATAATAGTTCTTAAAATCGTGAAAAGACTCATCATACAGGGTACAGAACTTCCTCCCCAGGTTAGCCCTAAAAGAGACCCAAGACACCTTCCCCCCACCCGAACCCGGCTTCGTTAACACAAACAAATAGGAAAAAAGAGAAATAGAGGGAGGGACACCCAAAAACTGGCACAAAAGTTGGAACAGCTTTAAAAATGCCCAGGAATTTGGATGGAGCTGCGTAGGGGCAAGGTTACAGGACCACAACACCTCGGACTCCAGGTCAGTAAAAGGAAGTCGGACACCCAGCTTAGAGAAAAAACAATCATAGGCGTAAAAGAAGAGCTTCTCGGAACTGTCTAAAGGCGGGAAGCAAACTCTCTCCTCGGAATCCGGGGCTACTAACTCATAATCCCTCTCAGACTCCCTATCCTCACATATGCTACATTGCCTACGAAACCTAGCTAAATACTCAGTATCTACCACAGAAGGGACTCTTAAAGGAACAGGATCTACCCAACCAAGACCACTCGGAATCTTGGTCGACATTGCTTGAAGAACCTTTCGAGACATAAAAATCTTGCCTACAAAGAAGAATACAAACAGCAAGGCAAAAATCACATAAAAGCAAAACAGCAAAAGCCCATTCAGCAAAGCAAGAAAACAAAAAGTTCTTTCAGAAGAAAATGCAGCCACTCGAAAACAAAATACCAAAGAGAAAAGAGCCCCCCCACATACAAAATAACCAAAGCAATGGCGGCGCCTCTTTTCGGGGCAACCCAGGCATAGAAGAAAAAGAAACAGAAGCATATGTGTGCAAAGAAAATGAAGACGAGAACAAACCTGGAAAAAAGGAAGAAAGACGACAAGCTCCGATGCAAGGAGAACGAAAACGGCGGCGCGGAGGAAACCCCGGAAAGACGCACAGAAAAGAATCGGAGAAGAAGAAAACAAAGAAGGAGCGGCGCTCGAAGAAGAGGTGGCGGCGAAAACTCAGAAAAATGAAAAGGGAACAGAATAAACGAAGAAAATGAGGAAAGGGGCAAATAAATAATGCCTTCACAGAGCCCGAACGGAAATCGAGGAGAAACGGTAACAAGCAATAAATGCTGAAACGGCCATTTTCAAATTTTGAAAAAACTACTATGCCCGAGCTCAACCTCTCAAAAAGGACGAACTCGGGCAGGGGCACTGTTCATACCCTGACCGAGCTCCCCAAAACCGGTCAAGATCATAGAAGGCCCGACCTCGTCCCAAGGCCCAAGCCTGAGGTCGGACCTCGGACAAATAGGCTAAGAAGGCCCATCAAAAGGAACGAAGCCCAAAACCTAAAGGCCGAAAAGGCCTGGGAAAGGCGGTTCCGCAAAGATAGAGATAAAACTCCCAAAAGATAAGATAAGATAAGAATATCTTATCCAGGGAAGATCACGACCAACTACTATAAATACACTGGAGCACCCAGGTATAACTCATACTCTAATTCTACTAAATATCTGCTTGGACCCATGCTAACTTAAGCATCGGAGTGTCATTGCAGGTACAACCACCAGCCGCTCGGCTCATCAAGCTCGGGTCACAGAACCCTCACCTCGGGTCTTGCCAGACGACCGAGCTACGCGTTTCAGGTAACCCTCGGAACAATACCATTGGAGAGTATAGGCACGTGGATAGAATAGAATATGACGAAGACACCCAAGCAAAGCTGTATTATTTGACACACAGTATGCCAGCACTAAATCCATAGATTAAACCATTTGGTGTGTGCCATGAGTTAGTGGACCAGCATAAAGCAAGAACCGATAAATACTCAGCACGTATGCTGGACAGATTGGAGGAAGTTGGACTCTCAGGTCTACTAGACTCTATTTGGGATAGGAGATGCCCTGGTGAAGAAGCCCGAGACTATTCCAAGCTCAGGAAAAGAAAGAAGAAGAAGGGAGAATCAAGAAAAATCCAAGAGCACAACAAGTAGAAGGTTGTGAAGTTCTTTCATAATTTTAAAACTAAATAAGGAAGATGCATGTCTGAAACATGATATGCCTCCAATTACTTTTTGGTTTGCATTTTTATGTGCTGAGTAGTTAGCTAGAATAAGTAATTTGCATAATAATTGTCATCCTTCATTATCTTGAATCTTATTTTGTTTCCCATATGCTTGAATAAAAGAGAAATATTTGAATTAGGAAGTAAACATCCAATGTTGCATAAGTTAGAATGAAAGTTAGTGGTGGTATTTGTTGATTTAATGCATGGCTTATGAAATAAATGCTACATAATGATATGTTCTGTGAAGAATGAACTAGCTTGCTGTTATGAAGGCTTATTTCATTAAAGATCCCTTGAGAATGAATCAAAACAAAAAGAAAAAAAGAGAAAAGCCAAAAAGTGGCAAAGGAACAAACAATAAGGCTAGACACCAATAGTTGGACCTTAGGACACATGTCTGTGGTGTTTTTGTACTAGGATATACTTGGACAAGTAAGTTCTGAGGAGTATTTCAAAACTTGGCCACTTAGATCAACTGATTTGGGATTGCCAACTGAAAGTCCACAATAAAGAGCAACCTAGCTATAAAACACTTAGTTATCCAAAGAGATGCAGGGCATCAATGATCCTAGGAAGAAAAGGTGAGCCATGTGTCTGTGGTGAAGGAATGTTGAGCAAAACTAAGCCAAAGGCTGTTGCAACATTTGCCACCAAGCCTTCAATGAATAATAAGCTCTTTAAGCAAAATAAGGAAAGAAAAAAATGAGCAAGGGAACAAGCAAAAGTAAAGCCTTATAGCAGCAAACTTAGTGAACCTTTGAGGAAACATCTCTTATGTAACAGCAAGCAATAAATAAGCTATCATTGTCTGCATAAAACCCCATGAACCAAGTTCAACTATATGCTCAATAAGGATATGTACACTTCTCTGTTTCATTTTATTTCCTCTTATGTTTGATACTTGCTTGGGGACAAGCAAGGTCTAAGTTTGGTGTTGTGATGACAAGTCACCATATGCTAGCTTTACAAGCATTTTTCACTTCTTTCATTAGGTTTTATGCACTTTCTTGCATTGTAAGTAAGTAATTTGGAGTGGAATTGCATGGTTTTGTAGAATCAATCAGCCATCTTTTATTTGACACAAAATCATGAGGTTTAAGCTATAATTAATTGGTTTTTGAATGAATTATGAGCTTTGTGAATTTTGTGATACTTTGATTGGTGGTTTTGATTACTTGTAGGTGAAGAAAAGAAAAAAAAAAGAAAAGCAAGGCCTAACGAGTATGCTCAAAGGAAACCAAAAATAGGAAAAGCGTGGCTCAACACAAAGAGCAAGAGCACAAAGCTCTTGCCAAGAGCCTAGAGCTCTTGCAAGGAGTGCTACTTTAAAGGCAAGGCCAAACAAAAGGGAGAGCCACGCTCACCAAGAGAACCGAGCGCTACACAACTAGGAAACAATGCAAAATTTCAAAGCTTAGCTCTTGCCAAGAGCTTTATCGGGAGCTTTCCAAGAAAAATCAAGGAAAAAGAGTTTTCTAGTGCATGCCATGAGATTCGAACCCAAGGCCAAGGGGGAAGGTTGCAGTGCTACTTTGCAAGAAAAACAAGCCAAAATTGGCTTGTTTGCACTCTCTGGGATTCGAACTAAGTACCTCAAGGAAGCAAGGCATTAGGCGCTACTCATGTGCCAAGAAAAATGGGCAGCACATGCTCTCCCAAGGACTCACTAAAGACAAGGAGCAAGCTCAGCTCTTGCCAAGAGCTGAGCGCTACTCCCTTGGTACAAGAAGGAATGTGCGCAATAAATGGAGACAAGGCAAAGAGCACCAAAGCTCCGCTCTTGCAAGGAACCGAGCTTGATCCTGGGAGTGTGACCCATAGCCCAAAAATTCAACCAAAATTTCAATTTAATTCAATTCTTCACCAAATTAAAAAGCCCACTCCAAATTCTAAAATCCAAAAATAGGAAGTGTATAATGTTGCGGTGATTTACAACTACAGACTAACCGGCAAGTGCACCGGGTGGTACCAAGTAATACCTTACATGAGTAAGGGTCGATCCCATGAGGATTGATGGATCAAGCAACAATAGTGTTTGATAGGATTAGTTAGGAAAGAAGAAAAGAGTGTTTTGGTATCCAAAGAGTATTGAACAGTAAATTAAGAATTTCAGAAAGCAAGCAGCGATGAGTTGGGAATAAAATATGGGGAAAACAATTAAAGCTTCAGAGTTATCTATTTTTCTGGATTGATTTTTCTTACTAACTATTTTAATCATGCAAGATTTAATTCATGGCAAACTATATGTGACTAGACCCTAATTCCTTAGACCTTCCTAGTCTCCTTTAAAATTTATTAACTTCCAATTCCTTGGTCAATTAATTCCAATCAGAGGGTGATGATTAATTTTTAGTTTATATGCCAAAAGAATTCTAATTATCCAAAAATAAGGGGATTATATGTCATGTATCCCGTTAAATACAAACAATTAGAAATTCAGTATAATATGTTTTCAAGCTGTTGTTCAAGTAAAGAGCTTTTCCAAGTTTCACAAGAACTCAATTAGAACATGGGTCATACTTCCGTTCCACCCATATTCATAAAATAAAGAGCGAAAACAATTATTGAAATATAAATCAAAACAAGGATTAAATTAGAAAGATCAAACGAATCAATCCATACAAATAGACAGAGCTCCTAACCTTAACAATGAAGGATTAGTTGCTCATGGTTCAGAGAAGAAAACTAGGATTCTGGTAAAATGTACAGCCTTCCAATCTAATGGCATCTAAATTCCTATTTATAACTAATCCTAATAAATTTAAAATCTAATTATCTAAAATTAAAAATAATACCTTTTCCTAAAAATAAGATTTGAATTTAAATTCGAATTAATTAACAAGTCTTCAACTGATGGGTGCGGACCACTTGATTTGTCCATTCTGCAGCTTCTAATCTGTGTTTTCTGTGCTGGAAACTGGGTCAAAACAACCGAAAAATCGCCCCAGCATTTTTCTATATTGTTCTGCACGTGGCGCATGTCACGCGTACGCGTCAGTTACGCAGACGCGTCGCTAGTCTTCTTCGCAAGTCACGCGGACGCGTCGGTCACGCAGACGCGTCGCTGAGCAAATCTTCAATTCACGCGTGCGCGTCAGTCACGCGCACGAGTCGCCATGGATACCTCTAATTCACGTGCACGCGTCAGGCGTTCCTCGTAGCCATCTCTTTTGATTCTTGTGCTATAGAAACTCCATCAAACCCAGCCGAATGCTATCTAAAATAAATAGTATTTGCACAAAACTCAAAATAGCATCCATAGTGGCTAAAATATAATTAATTCTTGATTAAACTCAACAAATTAGATGCAAATTAACTAGGAAAAGATAGGAAAGATTCTCACGCATCACAATACCAAACTTGAATTGTTGCTTGTCCTCAAGCAACCCAAATAAGTGCATGATTAAGATGTGAATTTGCATGAGAATGAGAGTTTGATTAAGCTCATGTCTCTTTTTGTAGTGGGGTTTATAACTGTAATCCTGAATAGGTTTGGCATCTCACTCTCCTTTGAATAAGGAGGATGTCATTGTCATTCAGAATTAAAATCCAGATAATATTATGAATTCTCTGATCTTTATATTTCAGTTTAATCCTTGAACACAGCAAAAATTAGTTTAATTTATTTTTCTTTGGTGCTTTGCACCTTGAGCCTAGCCGTGACTTTAAATGTTTTGTCCCAAGGATTACTTGACACAGAAACACAACAAGCACTTAACTGAGGGACTCTCTTTGAGTCCTGATTTTTCTTTCATTTACTCCCAGACAATGGTGCTCAAAGCCTTTGGCATACTCTGTTAAACGCACTTGGTCTCGACTCTAAGTGTTCTATCTCAAGGATTACTTGACACAATCACACCACAAGCATATGACTAGGGAAACAACTTTTTGAGCTTTTAATCATGTCTGACCTCCCTAGTCGTTGATGCTCAGAGCCTTGGACCTTGCTTTTATTATTTATTTATTTATTTATTTTGATATCTTTTGCTGTTTCTTTTGCTTCAAGGATTAAATTTTTGTTTATTTCAGAGAAGTCATAATAATTCTCTAAATTCCTATTCCTTATACATTAACATCCCTTGATTCAAATTTAAATATACAATATTCATATCATGCATTCAAAAATCACAGAAAATACCACCACTTTTAAGTAAATAAGACTACTCTTAAAATTAACTCAATTTCTCATGAAATACATCACTTCTGTATTTTTTTTTGAATTCATGCTCAGTGGGTAATACATGAGACATCTTTTCAGAATTAAAGCAAGTAAGATGGTGCACGAAATTGCAATCACACTTTTGCAACTCCGCACAACTAACCAGCAAGTGCACTGGGTCGTCCAAGTAATACCTTACGTGAGTAAGGGTCGATCCCACGGAGATTGTCGGCTTGAAGCAAGCTATGGTTATCTTGTAAATCTTAGTCAGGATATCAGAAATTATCAGGATTGATTGTGAAGAGTAAAAGAACATGAAATAAGTACCTGTTTTGCAGTAATGGAGAATAGGTTGAGGTTTTGGAGATGCTCCATCTTCTGAATCTCTGCTTTCCTGCTGTCTTCTTCTTCAAGCACGCAAGGCTCCTTCCATGGCAAGCTGTATGCAAGGGTTTCACCGTTGTCAGTGGCTACCTCCCATCCTCTCAGTGGAAATGTTCAACGCACCCTGTCACGGCACGGCTATCCATCTGTCGGTTCTCAATAAGGCCGGAATAGAATCCAGTGATTCTTTTGCGTCTGTCACTAACGCCCCGCCTTCAGGAGTTTGAAGCTCGTCACAGTCATTCAATCATTGAATCCTACTCAGAATACCACAGACAAGGTTTAGACCTTCCGGATTCTCTCGAATGCCGCCATCAGTTCTAGCTTATACCACGAAGATTCTGATTAAAGAATCCAAGAGATATCTACTTAATCTAAGGTAGAACGGAGGTGGTTGTCAGGCACACGTTCATAGTTGAGAATGATGATGAGTGTCACGGATCATCATATTCATCCGGTTTAAGAACAAGTAGTATCTTAGAATGGAAGCAAGCATGATTGAATAAAAAACAGTAGTAATTGCATTAATCCATCAAGACACAGCAGAGCTCCTCACCCCCAACCATGGGGTTTAGAGACTCATGCCGTGGAAGGTACACAAAGAAACGTGTAAAGTGTCATCAGGTGTAGATACAATGTCAAAAGATCCTATTAATAGTAAGCTAGTAACCTAGGGTATACAGAAATGAGTAAAATGACGTAAAAATCCACTTCTGGGTCCACTTAGTGTGTGCTTGGGCTGAGCATTGAAGCTTTCATGTGTAGAGACTTTTTCTGGAGTTAAACGCCAGCTTTCATGCCAGTTTGGGCGTTTAACTCCAAGTTTCATGCCAGTTCTAGCGTTAAACGCTGAAAATTCTGAGGCTGATTTGCCACGCCGGTTTGGGCCATCAAATCTCGGGCAAAGTATGGACTATTACACATTGCTGGAAAGCCCAGGATGTCTACTTTCCAAAGCCGTTGCGAGCGCGCCAATTGGGCTTCTGTAGCTCCAAAAAATCCACTTCGAGTGTAGGGAGGTCAGAATCCAACAGCATCTGCAGTCCTTTTCAGTCTCTGAATCAGATTTTTGCTCAGGCCCTCAATTTCAGCCAGAAAATACCTGAAATCACAGAAAAACACACAAACTCATAGTAAAGTCCAGAAAAGTGAATTTTAACTAAAAACTAATAAAATATACTAAAAACTAACTAGATCGTACTAAAAACACACTAAAAACAATGCCAAAAAGCGTATAATTATCCGCTCATCACAACACCAAACTTAAATTATTGCTTGTCCTCAAGCAACTGAAAATCAAAGTAGGATAAAAAGAAGAGAATATACTATAGACTCCAAAATATCAAGGAAACTTAGCTCCAATTAGATGAGCGGGACTAGTAACTTTTTGCTTCCGAACAGTTTTGGCATCTCACTTTATCCTTTGAAGTTCAGAATGATTGGCATCTATAGGAACTCAGAACTCAGATAGTGTTATTGATTCTCCTAGTTAAGTATAATGATTCTTGAACATAGCTAGTGTATGAGTCTTGGCTGTGGCCCAAAGCACTCTGTCTTCCAGTATTACCATCGGATACATACATGCCACAGACACATAATTGGGTGAACCTTTTCAGATTGTGACTCAGCTTTGCTAGAGTCCCCAATTAGAGGTGTCCAGGGTTCTTAAGAACACTCTTTTTGCCTTGGATCACAACTTTATTTCTTTCTTTTTCTTTTTCTTTTTTTTTTGAAAAATATATTTATTTTTTTTTATATTCACTGCTTTTTCTTGCTTCAAGAATCAATCTGATGAATTTTTTAGATCCTTAATAACAGTTCTTTTTTTTCCTCATTCTTTCAAGAGCCAACAATTTTAACATTCTCAAAACAACAAATTCAAAAGACATATGCACTGTTCAAGCATTCATTCAGAAAACAAAAAGTATTGTCACCACATCAAACTAATTCAACTAGTTTCAAGGATAAATTCGAAATCCTATACTTCTTGTTCTTTTGTGATTAAAGCATTTTTCATTTAAGAGAGGTGATGGATTCATAGGACATTCATAGCTTTAAGACATGAATTTTAAATCTTATTAATTATGAATTAAGAACAAAAAATTTAAATAGGCTCCTAATGATAGAAGTTTTCACAGAGTTAGGACTCAACAACCTTGATTTTGAGAAGTGGATGCTCCCTCAACTTGAGAGGAGAGCTTTTGGCGTTTCAACTCTTGGAGTTCACGCTCCTGCTTCTCTTGTTCCTTCAGCAATCTGCAGAGCATGCAGTTCTGATTCTGCTGTTCTTCCTTCAGTTGCTCCATAGTTTCTTGTAACTTGGTGATAGATGCTTCTAGGCTGGTCCAGTAGTCAATTTTAGGGAACTCAGGGAGGAATTCCTGCGCCCTCCTCTTGATAGAGTTGTCTTGCATTTGTCCTTCCATTGACTTCTTGGTGATTGGTTGTTCAATGGGTATGAATTCATCTACTCCCATCTTTACCCCAGCCTCTTTACAGAGCAAGGAAATCAAGCTTGGGTAAGCCAATTTGGCTTCAATGGAATTCTTGTTTGCAATTATGTAGATCTCACAAGCAATCACATGATGAACCTCCACTTCTTTTCCAAGCATAATGCAATGAATCATCACTGCTCTCTTGATAGTGACCTCAGAACGGTTGCTAGTGGGCAGTATGGAACGCCTAATAAAGTCTAGCCAACCTCTTGCAATTGGTTTGAGGTCTCCCCTCTTGAGTTGGTTTGGGACACCCTTTGAATTGGTTATCCACTTTGTTCCAGGGAGGCATATGTCCTCTAGAACTTGATCCAACCCTTTATCTGCTCTCACCATTCTCCTATTAAAGGATTCAGGATCATCCTGCAGTTGAGGCAATTTGAAGATTTCTCTTATTTTGTCCAGATGGAAGTACATAACTTTCCCTCTGACCATGGTTCTGTAAGTATGGTAAGCAGTTCTAGTCATTCTCTGCTTATCTGTTAACCACCGATTTGAGTAGAATTCCTGAACCATATTCCTTCCAACCTTTATCTCAGGATTGGTTAGAACTTCCCTTGATTCCAAAGATTCTTTGGATTATTCTCTTTATTTCCTCTTAAATTGGTTTGTTTTCCCTTAGGAGCCATGATCTTGATGAATCTTGGCTTAGTGATCACGGAAAAGCACACCAAACTTAGAGGTTTGCTTGTCCTCAAGCAAAAGAAAGGAAAGAAGAGAGAGAGGAGAAGAGCAAATTCGAATGGTGTGGGGGAATGAGGAGGCTGAACGTGTTTTTATAGGGGGGAGAAGAGATTTCGAAAAAATTGAAAGGAGATTTGAGAAGATATGGAGAGAATTTGAGAGAAGGGTGAGTTTTTGAACAAGATTTGGGATTGATTTGAGAGAGATTTGAAGAAGGATTTTTTGATTTTTGAAGATTTGAAAGTGAATGATGAAAGGTTGAGATGTATTTATGTAGAAAAGTATGGGTAAGAAAAGGAAAATTTGAAAAAAATTTGATTGGAAATCAAAATCTGGGTCCCCCACCTTTCTGGCGTTAAACGCCCAGAATGGCATCCATTCTGGCGTTTAACGCCCATTTGTTGCCCATTGTGGGCGTTTAACGTCCAGCCAGGTGCCCTGGCTGGCGTTAAACGCCAGAATTCCTTTATCACTGGGCGTTTTGCTAAACGCCCAGGATGCTGCACACCTGGCGTTAAACGCCCAGAATGGTGCCCATTCTGGCGTTTAACGCCCAAAATGGCACCTTTACTGGCGTTAAACGCCCAGAATGGTGCCCATTCTGGCGTTTAATGCCCAAAGTACCCCTTACTGGCATTTTTTCGCCAGTAAGCTCTTTTTCTCTGCTTTTTGCACTGAATCCTTCTGTAACTCTGTGAATTCCTTCATTTTTGATACTTGCCTTTGTAAAAACAAAACATATAACCTCCAAATGACTGGGTTGCCTCCCAGCAAGCGCTTCTTTACTGTCTTTAGCTGGACCTTTACTGAGAATCACTCAAGTCTCAGTTTTGAGCATTCCTGCTCAAAATTGCCTTCAAGATAATGCTTGATTCTCTGTCCATTAACAATGAACTTTTTGTCAGAATCAATATCCTGAAGCTCAACATATCCATATGGTGACACTCTTGTAATCACATACGGACCCCTCCACCGGGATTTAAGTTTTCCTGGAAACAATCTGAGCCTAGAGTTGAAGAGCAGAACGTTTTGTCCTGGCTCAAAGACTCTGGATGACAACTTCTTGTCATGCCACTTCTTTGCCTTTTCCTTATAAATTTTTGCATTTTCAAAGGCATTGAGTCTGAACTCCTCTAGCTCATTTAGCTGGAGCAATCTTTTTTCACCAGCTAATTGAGCGTCCATGTTTAGGAATCTGGTTGCCCAGTAGGCTTTATGTTCCAGCTCCACGGGCAGATGACAGGCCTTCCCATACACCAATTGGTATGGAGAGGTTCC